>NC_089259.1:4918905-5273016 GCF_963930625.1 Muntiacus reevesi | reverse complement strand
TTTACTAAACAAGTCCTTCTCGAGCACACATTTCATTCTGTGCAATCTTGACTAAAATAGTGGAGAAAAAAATCCCTTTTGCCACAGTTAAAGACATGTAGTGAGGGAAACAGACACTGCCAAATACTCAATAGAATAAATATATATTGCAAAGCATGATCTGTAGTATGTTGGGAAATTACACCATATTTTAATAGTCTATTATAGAAGGCTGTATTTCATTTCATGATCCAGAGGACGGCTCTGAAGAAATAACATTTAAGCTGAAGCCTATAGATAAAAAAAGTTAGTCAGGTATATTAGAGGGAAAGAATATTCCAGAATATGTGCACAGAGAATGGAAACAAGTTATTAAAACTTTACTATTTAAAAAAATGCTATTCTCTTATTCAAAAACTTTATACGTGTCTTGCAGACTCCAATTCAAACATAGCAGACGTAGTCTCTGCCTCCATGAAACATATCAGCTAGCGAGATAAAAGCAAGGAAAACCACTATTAAGAGTATGGGTCAATAATAGCCAGATTATGGGATGCCAAACCCAATCTACTGTGCAGGTTGCAACATGGCAGAATCCTCAGAGGAAGTGACATACCCAGATGAATAACAGATGTAATTAAGAGGAAGAAAGACACATGTGGTACTTGTGATGAGGCTGGAAAAATAAACAACATTTTTCCTTTCCATGGGTCTCTCTAGACAAGTTTGTGATTTAAGACTGTTGGGCTTCAGCCAGAGAATGAAATGACTTGATTCTTTACCAACTAAGCTATCAGGGAAGCCCCTTATATTTTTGCATAAGAAAAACTTGTTTTACATAAGGACTCTATGTACAGGTGGAGACTAAATATCTTGAAAAGGAAAAATAAAAACATAAATACGGCAAAAAGCAGCTAAAATACTCTTCTAATTTTCTAAGTATTCAAGGATACTTGCTTGCTAGAAAGGATAATGAAGATTGAATGAAACTTGGAGGATTCAAGAGAAGATTAGCAGGTAACAGTGACAAGAATTACTGTGTTTTTAGTGGTGGTTGTTGTTTGGTAGATAAGTCGTGTCTGACTCTTTGTGACCCGTGGACTGCAGCATGGCAGCCTTCCCTTTCCTTCACTATTGCACTCAAATTCATTGAGTTGGTGATGCCTTCCTACCATCTCATCCTCTGTCACCCCCTTCTCCTCTTATCCCCCAATCTTTCCCAGCATCAGGGTCTTTTCACATGAGTCAGTTCTTCCCATCAGGTAGAGGTCAAGTTAAACTGCTAGTATCTCATTGAAATATTTAATCTGCATTATATATCAAATGTTGTATTTGTAGCAAAATATATTTTGTTATATATAATTTGTTTTATATATTATATATACATGCATATACATATATATAAATATATACACACACATATATATGTATATTATATCTATATATATATATATATAAATATATACATATCAGGGAAAGTGATGACAAAACTAGGTAGTATATTAAAAAGCAGAGACATTACTTTGCTGACAAAGGCCTGTCTAATCAAGGCTATGGTTTTCCAGTAGTCAGGTGTGGATTGAGTGTTGCGCTACAAAGAAAACTGAGTCCTGAAGAATTGATGCTTTTGAACTGCGATGTTGGAGAAGATTCTTGAGAGTCCCTTGGACTACAAGGAGATCCAACCAGTCCATCCTAAAGGAGATCAGTCCTGAATAATCATTGGAAGGACTGACGGTGAAGCTGAAACTCCAGTCCTTTGGCCAACTGATGAGAAGAACTGACTCATTAGAAAAGACCCTGATGCTAGGAGGGATTGAAGGCAGGAGGAGAAGGGGATGGCAGAGGATGAGATGGTTGGATATCACCACCCTGATGGACATGAGTTTGAGCAAGCTCCAGGAGTTGGTGATGGACAGAGAAGCCTGGCGTGCAACAGTCTATGGGGTCATAAAGTTGGACATGACTGAGAGACTGAACTGAACTGATACTTATTTTAAAAATATACAAAAGTTACATTTATCACCACAATATGTATCTAAAATTCAAAAATTTTAATTTTTCAGTTTTTCAATTTCTATGTTTTTAAATGCAATTAAATTAGTGTGTGTTGAATTTCATAGAAGGAAAGAAAACATGAATTTTTATATAATACCAAAACAGTTCTTGAAAATATCAGCTATTGAATTGACTGCATTTTCCCACTGAAAAACCCCAAAGAGTAATTTGCAGAACTTCTTTGATAATAACTATGTGTAAAATGGGTTTCCCTGGTGGCTCAGTGATAACGAATCTATCTGCAATGCAGGAAATGTGGAAGACATGGATTTCCCTATCCTTGGGTTAGGAAAATCCCCCTGGAGTAGGAAATGACAATGTGCTCCAGTATTCTTACTTGCAAAATTCCTTGGACAAAGTGAGTCTGGCAGGCTAGAGTCCGTGGTGTCACAAAGAGTCAGACACAGCAGCATGCAAGCATAGGTGAAATTACCATTATTTTTCTTTAAAGGAAATATATAAAATTCCAATTTAATTAATTTTTCCATTCCCCATTTATGCTAAAGTGATGTCAAAAAATAGTGATCACATAAATTGCATTGCTTTTGACTTTCAACTTTTCATTTCCTCCATAATTTATACATGCTACTTGAGGTGCTCATGTGGTTAATTTTTAACTTTGCAGGTGGAATCCAAAATGTACTAAAAAGTTAATGCCTAGGAAAAATATATACACTATGGGTCCCTAATATCTTAATTATAGCATTAAGACTGAGTTGTGGTCAACCAGCCTCACATGTACTGCCCTGGTTCTAAGACATGAACTAATCCTTAAATGCATTCAGGAATGCATATAGGTATAGTTGAACTTACAAAACCCATCTCTCTCACTAGACTTCTTTTTGAGCCTTGGTTTTTCTCATTACTTCCCACAAGAGACTAATCCTCAGATCTGAACTCTAGGGCAATAGCATGGATGTTGATTCCTGGAGTTGATCTCTCTTTGCATTATGCCTGTTGATTCTGTTCATTCTCAGAAACTGAGATTCTGGGAACTACCATTTTGAATTCAAATAATACTGTATCATTTCTTGTGTAGGGCAAGTGCCTTGTAATATAATTGTAATTCCTCCTAACCATCCCTTGTATCATTGCTATCATTCATTTCCTATATATATGTTTGTATATTTGCATGTTTTTACATAAATATATGAGGAGGTCAGAGGAGGCCTTACAAATACCTGAGAAAAGAAGAGAAGGGAAAGGCAAATGAGAAAAGGAAAGGTAGACCCACCTTTCACCCTAATGCATAGTTCCATAGAATAGCAAGGAGAGGTAAGAAAGCCTTCCTCAGTGACCAATGCAAAGAAACAAAGGAAAACAATGGAATGGGAAAGACTAGAGATCTCTTCAAGCAAATTAGAGATACCAAGGGACCATTTCATGAAGATGGGCACAATAAATGACTTAAATGGTATGGACTTAACAGGAAAAGAAGATATCAAGAAGATGGAAAGAATAAACAGAAGAATTGTACAAAAAAGAACTTCATGACCCAGAAAATCACAATAGTGTGATCAGTAACCTAGAGCCAGACATCTGGGAATGCAAAGTCAAATGGGCCTTAGGAAGCATCACTACAAACAAAGTTAGTGGAGGTGATTGAATTCCAGTTGAGCTATTTCAAACATCATCTTAAAAGATGATGCTGTGAACGTGCTGCACTCAATATGCCAGCAAATTTGGAAAATGCATCAGTGGCCACAGGACTGGAAACGGCCAGTTTTCATTCCAATCCCTAAGGAAGGCAGTACCAAAGAATGCTCAAACTATTGCACAATTGCACTCATCTCACATGCTAGCAAAGTAGTGTTCAAAGTTCTCTAAGCCAGGTTACAACAGTACATGAACCGTGAACTTCTAGATGATCAAGTTGGTTTCAGGAAAGGCAGAGGAACCAGAGATCAAATTGCCAACATCTGCTGGATCATCAAAAAAGCAAGAGAGTTCCAGAAAAACATCTACTTCTGCTTTATTGACTATGCCAAAGCCTTTGACTGTGTGGATCACAATAAACTGTGGAAAATTCTGAAAGAGGTGGGAATACCAGACCACCTGACCTGCCTCTTGAGAAATCTGTATGCAGGTCAGGAAGCAACAGTTAGAACTGGACATGGAACAACAGACTGGTTCCAAATAGGAAAAGGAGTACATCAAGGCTGTATATTGTCACCCTGCTTATTTAACTTCTATGCAGAGTACATCATGAGAAACGCTGAGCTGGAAGAAGCACAAGCTGGGATCAAGATTGCTGGGAGAAATATCAATAACCTTAGATATGCAGATAGCACAAACCTTATGGCAGAAAGTGAAGAAGAACTGAAGAGCTTCTTGATGAAAGTGAAAGAGGAGAGTAAAAATGTTGGCTTAAAGCTCAAGATTCAGAAAACTGAGATCATGGCATCTGGTACCATCACTTCTATGGCCAATAGATGGGGAAACAGAAACAGTGGCAGACTTTATTTTTTTGAATCCAAAATCACTGCAAATGGTGACTGCAGCCATGAAATTGAAAGACGCTTACTCCTTGGAAGGAAAGTTATGACTAACCTACATAACATATTGGCGGAGACATTACCGTCAACAAAAGTCTGTCTAGTCAAGGCTATGATTTTCCAGTGATCATGTATGAATGTGAGAGTTGGACTATAAACAAAGCTGAGCCCAGAAAAATTGATGCTTTTGAACTGTGGTGTTGGAGAAGACTCTTGAGAATCCCTTGGACTGCAAGGAGATCCAACCAGTTCATCCTAAAGGAGATCAGTCCTGGGTGCCCATTAGAAGGACTGATGCTGAAGATGAAACTCCAATACTTTGCCCACCTGATGCAAAGAGCTGACTCGTTTGAAATGACCCTGATGCTTGGAAAGATTGAAGGCGGGAGGAAACGGGGACGACAGAGGATGAGATGGTTGGATGGCATCACGAACTGGACATGAGTTTGAGGAAACTCTAGGAGTTGGTGATGGACAGGGAAGCCCAGTGTGCTGCTGTCTATGGGTTCACAAAGAGTGAGACACAACTGAGTGACTGAACTAAACTGAATTGACATAAATATAAAATATAATATGCATATTATATAATTATGTCCATATGTACATAATATAAATACATAGCAAAGATAATGGATACATTATTATTATTGCTATTTTGAACAAATATTATCTGTCAAATCTATTAAAAATAATAAAATAACAGTTTTCATTTTATTTTCACTTTTTCCTGATTGATATTCCTGCTCTTTCTTTATGCTATTCCAAGCTTCTAATAATTTCTTTTTTCACTATAGAACTTCTTTCAACACTTTCTGCAAGGTGAGTCTAAGCCAATAATTCCTTCAATTTTTGTCTGAGAAAGTCTTTATTACTTCCTTACTTTTTAAGCAACTTTAACAGGCCACATCTACCTAAAATTCTAAATAGATTTTTCTTTCTCAACGTGTTCTTGCTTGATTCGTATGTGAGAGGTTGGATATAATTCTTACCTTTGTTGCTCTAGAAGTAATGTGTGTTTGTGTTCCTTCCAACTTCTTTCAGGATTTTTTTCCTAATCTTTTTCTGCATTTTTGAAAATGGCACTCTGAAGTGTATTTTTTTTTTTTTTTTTTTTTTTTTTTTTTTTTTACATTTATCCTACTTGGTGATCTGTGGTTTGGTCTGTGACATTAATTTAAGGAAACTCTCAGCCACTATTGTTTCAAATATTTCCTCTTTCCTTCCTACCTTCTTTCCTTTTTATCTTCCTTCTTTCATTTCCGTCTGTCTTTTTGTTCTGATATTCTTGCTTATAGGTATCTTATTAATGTTACTACATCATTTGTAGTTGCCCCACCCTCCTTACAACAATAAAGCTAGGAGAGGTGTTGGAACTCCAGCTGACCTATTTCAAGTCCTAAAAGATGATTCTGGTAAAGTGCTGCACTCAACATGCCAGCAAATTTTGAAAGCTCAGCAGTGGTCATAGGACTGGAAAACGTCACTTTTCATTCTAATCCCAAAGAAAGGCAAAGCCAAAGAATATTCAAATTACTTCACAGTCACACTCATTTTACATGCTCATAAGGTAATGTTCAAAATTGTTCAAGCGAGGCTTCAACAGTACATGAAGAAAAGGCAGAGGAATCAGAAATCAAATTGCCAACATCCACTGGAACATAGGAACAGCAAGGGAATTCCAGAAAAACATCTACTTCTGCTTCTTTGATATGCTGAAGCCTTTGACTGTGTGGATCACAACAAACTGTGGAAAATTCTTAAAGAGATGGAAATACCAGACCACCTTACCTGCTTCCTGAGAAACTAGTATGTAAGTCAAGAAGCAACAATTAAAACCAGACATGGAACAACGGACTGGTCAAAACTGTGAAAGGAGTATGTTAAGGCTGTATATTATCACCTCACTTATTTTTAACTTATACGCAGATTACATCATGTGAAATGCCAGGCTGAAGAACTCACAAGGTGGAATCAAGATTGCCGGGAGAAATATCAACAACCTCAGATATGCAGATGACACCACCCTTAAGGAAGAAAATGAAAATGAACTAAAAAGGCTCTTAATGAAGGTAAAAGAGGACAGTGAAAAAGCTGGCTTAAAACTCAACATTCAGAAAACAAAGATTATGGTATTAGGTCCCATCACTTCATGAAAATAGATGGGGAAAAAATGGAAAGTGACAGATTCTATTTTCTTCAGGATTGTGACTGCAGACATGAAATTAAAGACTATTGTGGTATTTTTCACAGAACTAGAACAAATAATTTCACAATTTGTATGGAAATACAAAAAACCTCTAATAGCCAAAGCAATCTTGAGAAAGAACGATGGAACTGGAGGAATCAACCTGCCTGACTTCAGGCTCTACTACAAAGCCACATTCATCAAGACAATATGGTACTGGCACAAAGACAGAAATATAGATCATTGGAACAGAATAGAAAGCCCAGAGATAAATCCACATACCTACAGACGCCTTATCTTCGACAAAGGAGGCAAGAATACACAATGGAAAAAAGACAACCTCTTTAACAAGTGGTGCTGGGAAAACTGGTCAACCACTTGTAAAAGAATGAAACTAGAACACCTTCTAGCACCATACACAAAAATAAACTCAAAATGGATTAAAGATCTAACTGTAAGACCAGAAACTATAAAACTGCTAGAGGAGAACATAGGCAAAACATTCTCCGACATAAATCACAGCAAGATCCTCTATGACCCACCTCCCAGAATATTGGAAATAAAAGCAAAACTAAACAAATGGGACCTAATGAATATTAAAAGCTTTTGCAAAGCAAAGGAAACTATAAGCAAAGTGAAAAGACAGCCCTCAGAATGGGAGAAAATAATAGCAAATGAAGGAAAAGACAAAGGATTAATATCAAAAATATACAAGCAACTCCTGTAGCTCAATTCTGGAAAAATAAATGACCCAATCAAATAATGGGCCAAAGAACTAAACAGACATTTCTCCAAAGAAGACATACAGATGGCTAAGAAACACATGAAAAGATGCTTAACATCACTCATTGTCAGAGAAATGCGAATCAAAACCACAACGAGATACCATTACATGCCAGTCAGGATGACTGCTATCCAAAAGTCTACAAGCAATAAATGCTGGAGAGGGTGTGGAGAAAAGGGAACCCTCTTACACTGTTGGTAGGAATGCAAACTAGTACAGTCACTGTGGAGATCAGTGTGTAGATTCCTTAAAACACAGGAAATAGAACTGCCATAGGACCCAGCAATCCCACTTCTGGGCATACACACCGAGGAAACTAGATCTGAAAGAAATACGTGCACCCCAATGTTCATCGCAGCACTGTTTATACTTGCCAGGACATGGAAGCAACCTAGATGCCCATCAGCAGACGAATGGATAAGGAAGCTGTAGTACATATACACAATGGAATATTACTCAGCCATTAAAAAGAATTCATTTGCATATAGGGCCATCGTTACCATCTTTCTAAATTCCGTATATATGTGTTAGTATACTGTAATGTTCTTTATCTTTCTGGCTCAATTCACTCTGTATAATGGACTCCAGTTTCATCCATCTCATTAGAACTGATTCAAATGAATTCTTTTTAACGGCTGAGTAATATTCCATGGTGTATATGTACCACAGCTTCCTTATCCATTCATCTGCTGATGGGCATCTAGGTTGCTTCCATGTCCTGGCTATTATAAACAGTGCTGCGATGAACATTGGGGTGCACGTGTCTCTTTCAGATCTGGATTCCTCAGTGTTTCATTTGAATCAGTTCTAATGAGATGGATGAAACTGGATCCCATTATACAGAGTGAAGTAAGCCAGAAAGATAAACACCAATACAGTATACTAACGCATATATATGGAATTTTAAAAGGTGGTAAGATAACCCTATTTGCAAAACAGAAAACGAGATGTACAGATCAGACTTTTGGACTCTGTGGGAGAAGGCAAGGGTGGGATGTTCTGAGAGAATAGCTTTGAAACAAGCATACTATCAAGGGTGAAACAGATCACCAGCCCAGGTTGGATGCATGAGACAAGTGCTTGGGGCTGGTGCACGGGGAAGACCCAGAGGGATGGGATGGGAAGGGAGGTGGGAGGGGGGATCAAGATGGGGAACACATGCAAATCTATGGCTGATTCATGTCAATGTATGGCAAAAACCACCACAATATTGTAAAGTAATTAGCCTCCAACCAATAAAAATAAATGAAAAAGTAAAGACCGTTGTTCCTTGAAAAAAAACCTGGGACAGACTATTCAGCATGTTAAAAAGCAGTGACATCACTTTGCTGATAAAGATCTGTATTGTTAAAGCTATGGTTTTTCCAGTAGTTATGTATGATTGTTAGAATTGGACCATAAAGAAATCTGAGCACTGAAGAAAAATACGTTTGAAATGTCGTGCTGTAGAAGACCCTTATAAGTCTCTTGGACACCATGGGGATCAAGCCAGTCACTCCTAAAGGAAACCCATGCTGCATATTCATTGGAAGGACTGATGCTGAAGCTGAAGCTCTAACACTGGAAAAGGCCTTGATGCTAGGAAAGGTTGAGGGCAGGCGAATAAGGGGGTGACAGGATGAGATGGTGATGGAAACACCGACTCAAAGGACATGAGTTTGAGGAAACTCCAGGAGATAGTGAGAGACAGGGGAGCCTGGCATGCTGCAGTCCATGAAGTTGCAATGAGTTGAACATGAGTCAGTGACTAAACAACAGCAACAAAAACACCAACCTTCGATACTCTTCTCTATGCTTTGTTTTGTTTTGTTTTCATTCTTTTTTGTCTTTGTTTTTTGACTTTTGATTATTCTATTGATATATCATCTATCTCAGAGACATTCCTCAGCTGTATCCAGTCTACTAATAAGGTCATCAAATGCACTTCTTGTCTAATATTTTTTTTAATTTATTTTTTGGTCTTAGGATTTCTATCTTTCTATTTACACCACCCATTTGTTCTTGCATAATGTCCATTTTTCCATTAGAGCCCTTATCATATCAATCATAGTTGTGTGATCATTCTAATATACTTGCCTTCTCTGGTTCTGATCGTTGCTTTTTCCCTTCAAATTGTGCTTTGATCTTATTGCTTTATTTTATTTTATTTTATTTTATTTTGGTATGCCTCATAAGTTTTCCTGATAGCCAGACTTGATGTCCCAGGTAAAAGGAGCTGCTATGAGTAGGCCTTAGTAACTTGATGTCTGGCTGTGTGGGGAAAGGCAGAGTTCTACAGCCCCCTGATAGGGTCTCAGTCTTTTAATGAACCTATGCCACTGAATCACAACTGTTTCTCAGTTTTTTCTCTCCCTTTAGGTGGGACAAAATGACTGAAGTGAACTGGAGTTGGGGATTTTCTTTTCCTGGGTCAATTTGACTCTGACAATGCCCCGGTAGTTTGAGTTCTAGTTAACTAGTTTCCCCAGAAAGCAGGCCTTGTTTCTGTCTTTTAATGTTCCAGTGTAGTGCAAAATGGTTCCTGTTCTCCTTCCATTGCTGGAAACACACAGGGATTTTTCCCCAGTGTTTACTATTGGAACTTGCATGAGCTCCTAGAGGTAAACCACACAATGTTGTGTCCCATACCCCCACGATTGGATCTCTTTGGAGTTTTAAACTCTCAGAGTTGATCAGCCTGGGCCTCCAGTACATTGTCAATTAGAGGTTAGATTTTCCTACCCTGACATTGGCTCTGAAGGTGCTTTTCACTGCACTGATTCTGCTGTTCTAGAAAATTATAGCTCCCTCTATTTGCCTGTCTGTCTCTCCAGCCACAGAGATTTTTCCTGTGCCCTTCACTTTCTTTGGAATCCAAGAAGAGTTGTTTACTTTTTCAGTCTATTTAGCTTTTCACTTGGTATTAGAATGCGGTGGCAATTCCCAAACTTGTTATATATGGAATCAGAAGCTTTCAAAGCTACTAAATATGGAAGGTCGTCTTTTATAGGACTCCCTGTCTTTACCATTATCTTCTCGATTTTGGAATTAGATCTCTTGAATATCGATGATATCCATAATCACTCTTAAGTTTTTCATGTTCCTTGTCCTCTGTGAGAGCTTTTTTATGAAATAAATGAAGTTTGACCCAGGTAAGATATAATACATGTCTAATTCCACATTTTAAAAATATTATTTTAAATTCATGTGTTATAGGTTTCATTCAGTTTCTGAACAAAATAGCATTTATCTATTTTTAGATTACATGCATCTGGAAATCAGCATACACAGAACTATATCTCAAACTGAATTAGGTCAAGGATGTTTATTTTATTTAGTTGGTAAATAATACACATGAAAAAATTCCAAACTGTACCAACATTTTCTTAAAATATGTTTTCCCAGTTATCATGAAGTGGGGAAGAGGTCATTATCATGTAATTTAATATAATTCCTATAAAATATCTACCTCCCCCCAAAATACAAGAATGTTTTCTATTATTAGTTTTACTCTTGTGTTTTTAGAATGCCTAAAAATAATCATTATTTTGCTCTTATAAAATATTTGCTTGCATTATTTTCTCTTTTCAGTCATTAAGCAATAAGTATATTATTTTGTACATTTTTTTTTCCAGATGAAAGGAAAAGGATTCATTAGTTCCCAACCAATCTGAGGTTCCAGATTTATTGTTTGAGGGTGACAAGTGTAAGTCCCCTAATTTATGGTGCTCTTTGCAAGTTTTATGCAGCCTACTTGGTTTCAGCCTTTCCCTTACCCTGACATTTGGTTTCCTGTCACTTCTTATTCTACATATGTCAGTCAGAGAACTCCATTAACATCAGGGGAGTTCTTAATTACTTTTTTGTTAGCATGGGTGATTTGCCTTACATATTATTTTTTATCTGATAAAGTGTTCCCTTAACCAATTTTTGAAGATTTTGTTTAATCAGATCCCTGAGCTAATGAATACCATGTTTAAAGCTATTTAAAAGTCTTCTTAAATATTTAATGATAGTATGGAATAAGTGGAAAATTTGCAGAATTTTTGTTTATATTTTAAAAATAACAGCTTTTAAAGTAATGAGTTTAACCAAATTTACTTTCAAACAAATTACTTTGGACTATAAATTCAAAATTATTTTTAAATGAAGTGAAGCTTTCCTTAAATAAGAGAGTCTATAGCAGATTGTTACTAAAGGATGTGTTGTTGGTAATTGATGATCAAAACTTTAGAAGAAAATTCTTTGTCAATTCAAAAAGATAACAAAAGAACTTGTCTGGATATTTTTCCTCTTTTGCATCTCTACTTTGTCACAAGGCTAAAAAAATCCACTTGATAGTATATGGGAAGAAAATTGAATTTAAAAATGAAAAGCATTTATTCCTATTGTTTTGTCTCTATATTTGTAGCATAAACCTTGTATACCTTACACTGTCATATTTATTCATGGGAAATAATGTTCAGCTTTCTCAAAAATGAGTTCTATTAGTGAATTTCCAGCCCAGAAGATAATGGGTTTCTAAGGCACTATAAGAAATGTTTCCTAAGTCACAAATATCCTCACTCTTTGCATGGGAATATAGAACTTGGAATAATCTCATGATAAAGAAAAGAGGAGGGAAAGACTATTGTAATTGAAGACACATCCTTTCAGTTTAGTGTAGAGGCATTTTCCTAGAGGAGGAAATGGCAAACCACTCCAGTATCCTTGCCTGGAGAATTCCATAGACAGAGGAGCCTGGTGTGCTCCATGGGGTCGCAGAGAGTCGGACATGACTGAGTGACTAACACACACACATACAGAGTACGTACGCCTGATACACTTCTCCTTACCCATCCTAAAGCTCCGCCCCTACATCTAAAGCTCCGCCCCTACAGCCAAAGTACCATTGATTCTATTCTCACGCATCCGCCACGTGCATGGTGCCGGCTGTTTGCAACAGCATAGCTCCGACACCTGGCCTTCCTCCACTTGTACTATTCATCAAGCACATGTGTAGAAGTTTTATGTTTGCAATCTGTTCCTCATGTGAATCCTCAATTCTTTGTGAAGTTGTAACGTGTAGGGGTTTAAGAATAGAACTAGAGAGATCAGTAGGCTTTACATACAGCCTAACTAGATGTCTGCCAACATGGTGTGATCTGAGATCTGCTTGCAAGCTAGCACATCCTGAAATATGCCTTAATCAATCCAAAATGATGCTGAAATGTGCCAGAAGAGTAGAAATCCACTTCTTATATCTAAATATTTCAGTTTCCCAAAAAGTAAGTTGAGGAAAAATAATTACGTAATTATTTCTACCATGGTAGAAAGAATTATATATGCCATCTATTATAGTAGGTATAAAATAAATGGAGTTATTGTGATTTTGAGCATAATGAAACAACAGTCTCAGAAAATGATGAATAAGAAGCAGTAGCATCTGCAAAAGAAAAACTAATATACAACATCAAGTAATGTTTTAGTCTTGTGGTAAATAATTTGCGTACCAATGCAGGAAATGTGGGTTCGATCCTTGGGTGGAGAAGATCCCCTGCAGGAGGAAATAGCAACCCACTCCAGTATTTCTTGCCTGGTAGATGCCATGGACAGAGGAGCCTGGAGGGTTACAGCCCATGGGGTTGTAAAGAGTAGGGCATAACTTAGAAACCAAACAAAAACAATAATTCTTGATTCCAGTCTTATCTCTGCATACAAATGTTTGATAGATATATATATATACACATATACATACACACACACACACACACACACACACACACACACACACACATATCTGGGCTTCCCCAGTAGCTCAGTGGTAAAGAATTTACCTCAATGCAAGTCATAGCAGGAACTATGGGCTCGATCCTGGCGTTGGGAAGGAAATGACAACCCACTCGAGTATTCTTGCGTGGGAAAGCCCATGGACAGAGGAGCTTGGAGGGCTACAGTCTATGGGGTTGCAAAAGAGTTGGACATGACTTAGTAGCTAAACAACAACAAAAATGTCATAGTTGCATAATTTAAACCAGTTTTTGAGATAACACATAATAAAGGCACACATAATTAATTATGGATTTATTATTTTCACAAGAGAGTATTTATTTGACAAACATTCTTGTCTGTCATTTTGTCCCCAGGGATTGATTTAGAGGCTAGTACATAATGCATTATCTGTTTAATAAACTATAAAACCTATTTGTATACATAGTATATATTGGTGAACTATTTGCTTTAAAAATGGTACCCTTTAACACACCAGAGAAATAAAAGTCTATGGTCTTACTGACTGGGTTTCCCTTGTGGTTAGCAGAAAAGAATTCATCTTCAATGCAAGAGGCACAGGAGATGCAGTTTCAATTCCTGGGTGGGGAGGATCCCCTAGAAAAGAGATGGCAACCCACTCCAGTATTCTTGCCTGGAGAATCCCATGGGCAGAAGAACCTGGTGGGCTACAGTCCATGGGGTCCCAAAGAGTTGGATACAACTAAATCAACTGAGAATGCACTCACTGGTTAGTGATAACTTTAAAATATAACTGTGGGTCTCCACAGGAAATACACTTAAGTTAATTTTATTTTATTTTATTTTCCATTTATTTTTATTAGTTCGAGTTTAATTACTTTACAATATTGTAGTGGTTTTTGCCATACATTGACATGAATTAGCCATGGATTTACATGTTAATTTTAAGAGAGGATCCTGGGTTGAATTTTATTTCTCAGAATGATATGCTGAGGTTGTAGTCCCAGATACTTGTGGATGCAACCTGGAAATAAGATCTTTGCAGGTGTAGTCGTCAGGCATGAGTCATATTCGATTAGTGAGTATGTGTGTGTGTTCAGCCCTGTTCAACTCTTTAAGACTCCGTGAACTGTAGCCCAACAGAATTCTGCCTCCATGGGATTTTCCAGGCAAGAATACTAGAGTGGGTAGCCATTTCCTTCTCCAATGACAGTGCTAGAAACAAGAATTATGCTGCCAGAAACCCCGGATACCAAGTATTGCCAGTTACCTTGAGATAACAGGAAGAGGCAAGGAAGAATTATTTCCCTTACCCTTCAGAGGGAGACTGGCCCCGCTGACATCTTAATTTTAGTCTTCTAACCTCCATATTCTCCTGTTCTAAATCACTCAGTCTGTGGTATTTTGCTGTGGCAGTTATAGGGAATATAGAGAGTAAAAGGGATTCTATAAAATATATTCAAGAACAAAGATGAAGATTGTGTTCACAGCAAGAAAAATCACTGAAATATTAATAGATTTTTATAGACTGGACTACTGGCTTTTATGATCATTCAGGAAAATCTGGGAACTTACCTTCTTCAGCCTATCATTTCACAACTACCTTTCCTGCAATTTACCCTTATCTGAACACACACAATATCTTTATATGTGCTCATAATTCTGCTGGAAATGATAATCCTTTCATCTCTTTCTGATTAAATAATAACTGTTATCTACAACCCATTTCAACAGCAAATTGCCCCATCCTGTATTCTACCAACCAAGTGTATTATCAGTATGCCACTGTTTCCTTTTTTATAGCAAGTAAACAAGAGTTTCTTGATTGTATTATGGTTGTCAGTATAAAAATACACTGCTTCATTATTTTTTGAGAACAGAAACAACATCTTACTAATCTTTGAATCCTGAACTCCCCTGATAATAGGACTTTGATAGTATTAGTAATCAAGTAACTAATTGAATAGATAGATAAAATATGTGATACAGAGAAAATGTTTCTCTAGGAGATTATTTTTCTAAGAGAGTATAAAAAAATGGAATCATAAATCTTTAAAAAACAAAATAAACTGAAAATGACCATTAAAGAATAAGGCCAAGAAAGAATTTGATTGAAAATATGGGAAGCAGTTAATAAAAGATATATATGAATGGAGCAAAAGCACATTTTATCTGAAGCAGGCAAGGCAGAGAGCAAAATTTACATTTCTTGTTAATGCCTATTATGCCCATGTATAGATGTCCAAGTCCTGGGGTTGACCTTCATGATGTCAGTAGATGAAACATCTGAGAGATGCAATTTTTGAGAAGTTATATAATCAACATTCCTCCCAAAATATTTATGTATGTCCTTTCTTCTTTTATTCACTTAAGATATGAAGAGGAGTGTCATTGCTTCAGAACTGGGCTCTTTCAATAAGCAAGGCATTTTTATTATAGATATCAGCTGCAGTACATATTTGGTAAATCTTAATAACATACTCTTACACCTACACAATAAATTACTAGTAAAAACTGCTTGGCTGTGACATTTTCACTATTTATATTATCATCAACTCTTACGTAAGCACATATTCAAATTTTGAAAAGAAACACTTTCTCAAACATTATGACATTTGATTGAATTGAGTAACTCAATGCCTGATTAAAATATTTTCTAATGTCAGATTTCTCTTCAAAAAGTATTAGGCATATTTATAATTCTAACTAGCACCCTTTCCTCAAGATGGCTAATATATTATTTATGTATACTGATTTTCTGTAACTTTCACTCTCTTTTTCTCTGTTTCCCACAATTAGTGACTTGAATTTTAAAGTTAAAACTTTAATTTCCTCACACTCAAAGTCTCTCAGTGTGTAGTATTCATAACCTCTAAAGAGATGAGCATAACATTTCACAGTCAAATTTGAGTATATTTTTTATAAAAATATTTAAAAATCACTCATGTATTCTTATTCACTATATTATTTGTTATACATTATCCAGCATGCTACAGGAGATCAGTGGAGAAATAACTCCAGAAAGAATGAAGGGATAGAGCCAAAGCAAAAACAAACCCAGTTGTGGATGGGACTGGTGATAGAAGCAAGGTTTGATGCTGTAAAGAGCAATATTGCATAGGCACCTGGAATGTTTGTTCCATGAATCAAGGCAAATTGGAAGTGGTCAAATAGGAGATAGCAAGAGTGAACATCAACATTCTAGAATCAGCGAACTAAGATGGACTGAAATAGGTGAATTTAGCTCAGATGACCATTATATCTACTACTTTGGGCAGGAATCCCTTAGAAGAAATAGAATAGTCATTATAGTCAACAAAAGAATCTGAAATGCAGTACTTGAGTGCATCTCAAAAATGACAGATTGTTCATTTGCAAGGCAAACCACTCAATATCATGGTATTCAAGGTCAATACCCTAACCAGTAATGCTGAAGAAGCTAAACCTGAATGGTTCTATGAAGACCTACAAGACCTTCTAGAACTGACACCCAAAAAAATATGTCCTTTTTTTTATAGGACTGGAATGCAAAAGGAGGAAGTCAAGGAACACCTGGAGTAACAGGCAAATTTGGCCTTGGAGTACAGAAAAAAGCAGGGCAAAGGCTAATAGAGTTCTGCCAAGAGAGCACACTGCTCATAGCAAACACCCTCTTCCAACAACACAAGAGAAGACTCTACACATGGACATCACCAGATGGTCAACACCAAAATCAGATTGATTATATTCTTTGCAGCCAAAGACGGAGAAGCTATATACAGTCAGCAGAAACAAGACCAGGAGCTGACTGTGGCTCAGAACATAAAATACTTATCGCCAAATTCAGATTATAATTGTAGAAAGTGGGGGAAACCACTAGCCCATTCAGGGAAGACCTAAATCAAAACCCTTATGACTATACAGTGGAAGTGAGAAACAGACTTAAGGGACTAGATCTGATAGAGAGTGCCCAATAAACTATGAATGAAGGTTCATGACAATGTACAGGAGAGAGGAATCAAGACCATCCCCAATAAAAAGAATTGCAAAACAACAAAATGTCTGTCTGAGGAGGCCTTACAAATAGCTGTGAAAAAAGAGAAACAAAAGTCAAAGGAGAAGAGGAAAGATATACCCATTTGAATACAGAGTTGCAAAGAATAGCAAGGAGAGATAAGAAAGACTTTCTCAGCGATCAATGCAAAGAAATAGAGGAAAATAACAGAATGGGAAGGACTAGAGATCTCTTCAAGAAAATTAGAGATACCAAGGGAATATTTCATGCAAATATGGGCTCAATAAAGGACAGAAATGGTAGGGACCGAACAGAAACAAAAGATATTAAGAAGAGGTGGCAAGAATACACAGAAGGACTGTACAAAAGAGATGTTCATGACCCAAATAATCAGAATGGTGTGATCATTCACCTAGAGCCAGACATCCTGGAATGTGAAGTCAAGTGGGCCTTAGGAAACATCACTATGAACAGAGCTAGTTGAGGTGACGGAATTCCAGTTGAGCTATTTCAAATCGTAAAAGATGATGCTGTGAAAGTGCTGCTCTCAATATGCCAGCAAATTTGGAAAATTCAGCAGTGGCCACAGGACTGGAAAAGGTACGTTTCGTTCGAATCCCAAAGAAAGGAAATGCCAAAGAATGCTCAAACTACCGCACAATTGCACTAATCTCACATACTAGTAAAGTACTGCTCAAAATTCTCCAAGCCAGGCTTCAGCAATATGTGAACTGTGAACTTCCAGATGTTCAAGCTGGCTTTAGAAAAGGCAGAGGAACCAGAGATTAAATTGCCAACATCTGCTGGATCATCAAAAAAGCAAGAGAGTTCCAGAAAAACACCTGTTTCTGCTTTATTCACTATGCCAAAGCCTTTGACCGTGTGGATTGCAATAAAGTGTGGAAAATTCTGACAGAGATGGGAATACCAGACCACCTGACCTGCCTCTTGAGAAACCTCTTTGCATGTCAGGAAGTAACAGTTAGAACTGGACACGGAACAACAGACTGGTTCCAAATAGTAAAAGGAGTACATTAAGGCTGTATATTGTCACCCTGCTTATTTAACTTCTATGCAGAGTACATCATGAGAAACACTGGGCTAGATGAAGCACAAGCTGGGATCAAGATTGCTGGGAGAAATATCAATAACCTCAGATATGCAGATGGCACCACCCTTATGGCCAAAAATGAAGAAGAACTAAAGAGTCTCTTGATGAAAGTGAAAGAGGAGAGTGAAAAAGTTGGCTTAAACCTCAACATTCAGAAACTAAGATCATGGCATCTGGTCCCATCACTTCATGGCAAATAGATGGGGAAAAAGTGGAAACAGTACCTGACTTTATTTTTCTGGGTTCCAAAATCACTGGAGATGTTCTTACTCCTTGGAAGGAAAGTTATGACCAACCTAGATAGCATATTAAAAATCAGACATCACTTTGTCAACAAATGTCCGTCTAGTCAAGGCTATGGTATTTCCAGTGGTCATGTGTGGATGTGAGAGTGGGACTATAAAGCTGAGCACAGAAAAATTGATGCTTTTGAACTGTGGTGTTGGAGAGGACTCTTGAGAGTCCCTTGTACTGCAAGGAGATTCAACCAGTCCATCCTAAAGGAGATCAGTTCTGGGTGTTCATTGGAAGGACTGAGGTTGAAGCTGAAATTCCAATACTTTGGCCACCTGATGCGAAGAGCTGACTCATTTGAAAAGACCCTGATGCTGGGAAATATTGAGGGCAGGAGAAGAAGGGGACGACAGAGGACGAGATGATTGGATGGCATCACCAACTCAATGGACATGGGTTTGGGTAAACTCCAGCAGTTGGTGATGGACAGGGAGGCCTGGCATGCTGCAGTTCATGGGGTCACAAAAAGCCAGCCACGACTGAGTGACTGAACTGAACTAAACCCATTCTTTGTATTTTGGAGAAAAAATTTCAATGTCTTTAAACCAAAGATAAAAATGTAAATAACTCAAATCACTGTAATTCTAAGTGTCATAGAAGCTAACTGGATAGACAGTCCATGAAAACTTCTTAGTAATTCAAGTCTCCTTGTGTTCCACTCCATTTCCCTATCAGATCTGACTTCTATCTCAAATATTGTTGTTTTTGTCTTTTTTTTGGTCATTTTTTTGAGTCTGCATATTTCATTTCAGTGATTTAAAGTAAAAATTACTGAAAGTCATAACCAATTACAAAAATCACTAATATTTTTAGTTGTTCAGCAACTTTTAATAGTCTTACGTGCAACATATCTCTTAAACCAATGTTTTTCAACTGGAGGTGGTTTTGCTTTGAGGAGACATTTGACAGGGTCTGGAGACATTTTTGTTTGTCAATACAAGTGTTGTGCTCCTGAAATCTAACAGAAGCCAGGGATGCTGTTAAGCATTCTACAATGCACCGACCCCTGCAAGAAAGAATTGTCTGGTCCAAAATGTCAATGGAATCAATATTGAGAAACTATTACCTATTCTTTTCACAATTCCTATGCGACATAAGGTGATGGTAATGTTAACAACTTGCCAGCATCACAAAGAAAGTAAATTATTGAACTAGGACTTAACCTAGGCAAACTCAAGCAGTTTAGCAAAATGTCCTGGTTGCATCAACTGCTGTGCTGTCTCATTGATGTTATCATAGACAACTTAAGGAATGACTCTCAATGACATTTAACTCCTGGTATTCACACCATTGTTAACACTCTCAGTTTGGGTGTGATATGGCCGCAGGAACTTGTTTATAGAGTAGAATGAAGGAAAAATTTTGGAAGGTCACTCTAGTATTAGATTATTAAAGACTGAGTTCTCATTGTGGTTTTGATTTTTATTTCCTGGATAGTTAGTGATACTTAATACCTTTTCATACACTTGTTAGCCATTTCTATGTCTTCTTTGGAAAACTGTCGACTTGAGTCCACAGCCTATTTTTCAATCAGGTTAATACATATTTTCTATTTAGTTACAGGAATTCTGTATATATTTTGAAGATTAACATCTTTTTTTTTTTAAATTTTTTATTTTTTAGTGGGTTTTGTCATACATTGATATGAATCAGCCATAGAGATACACGTATTCCCCATCCCGGTCCCCCATCCCACCTCCCTCTCCACCCGACTCCTCTGGGTCTTCCCAGCCCATCAGGCCCGAGCACTTGACTCATGCATCCCACCTGGGCTGGTGGTCTGTTTCATCACAGATAATATACATGCTGTTCTTTCGAAACATCCCACCCTCCCCTTCTCCCACAGAGTTCAAAAGTCTGTTCTGTACTTCTGCCTCTCTTCTTCTGCCCTGTATATAGGGCCATCGTTACCATCTTTCTAAATTCTGTATATATGTGTTAGTATACTGTAATGTTCTTTATCTTTCTGGCTTACTTCACTCTGTATAATGGGCTCCAGTTTCATCCATCTCATTAGAACTGATTCAAATGAATTCTTTTTAACGGCTAAGTAATATTCCATGGTGTATATGTACCACAGTTTCCTTATCCATTCATCTGCTGATGGGCATCTAGGTTGCTTCCATGTCCTGGCTATTATAAACAGTGCCGTGATGAACATTGGGGTGCATGTGTCTCTTTCAGATCTGGATTCCTCAGTATAACATCTTATTTTATATGTAGCTTTCAAATATTGTTTCTCCTGCTCCCTTTTCACTGGCAATTGTTTTTTGTTTTTTTTTTTTTTTTAATGTGCAGAATCTTTTTTCTTTTATGTAGTCTCACTTATTCACTTTTTCTATTGTTGCCTTCATTTTTGCTGTCATATCATGAAATCATTGCCAAATTTAGAGAGAGAGAGAGACAATTACTGTACGTTATATGTGCAATCTAAATATGACACAAATGAGCTTATATGCAAAACAGAAACAAACTTACAGACACAGAGAACAAATTTGTGAATGCTCAAAGGGGCAGAGGGGAGAGTGATAAATTGGGAATTTTGGATTAGCATATGTAAACTACTATATATAGAGTGAATAAACAACAAGGATCTACTGTATAGCACAAAGAACTATATTCAAGATCCTGTAATATCATAGTGGAGAAAAATATGAATTAGAATACATATATATGTATATACTTGAATCACTTTGCTCTGCAGAGGAAACGAACATATTGTAAGCCAACTGTGATTTTAAAAAAACAATTTTTTTTAAGTTAGAAAGTGAATTCATAGCCAAACCAATGTTATGAAGTTTCTCCTGTATGTTTTCTTCTAGTAGTTTTATAGCTGTTTCATGTCTCTTCTATTTTGAGTTAAATTTTGTGTATGGCAGTGTAAGGTAAAAGCCTGGTTTCCTCCCTCTGTTTGCGGATTTCCAGCTTTCCTGGCACAAACTGGTTGAAGAAGTTATCCTTTCTCTGTTGTGTATTCTTGGCACCATGTAACGGATCAATTGCTACTATATTAAGGAACTTAATTCTCGGCTATCTATTCTGTCCTATTGATCGGTATATCTGTGTTTATGTCAATACCTGTATATATCTATATATCTGTCATACTGTTTTGCTCGTTACTGTAGCTTTGTAATACAGTTTGAACTCAGGAAGAATGATACCCCTAGATTTGTCCTTCTAAGTATTAATTTGGTTATCCATGGTCTTTTGTGGTTTTATATGAATGATAAAATTATTTTTTCTCTTTCTGAAAAAAAATGTGATGAGGATTTTTTTGTTGTTATTATTGTTCAGTCACTAAGCCATGTCTGATTCCACAATCCCATGAACTACAAGGATTGTATTGATCCATATATTACTTTAGGTAAGCGTATTTTAACAGTATTAAATCTCTCAATCTATGATGATGAGATGCCTTTCCTTTGCTTTGTATCTTCTATAAGTTTTTCATCATTTTTTCATAGTTTTTGGTACACAAGTTTTTCATCTTCTTAAAAACAGAGTTACCATCTGTTTGGTCCAGTTCAGTCACTCAGTACTGTCTGACTATTTGTGACCCCATGTACTGCAACATGTCAGGCTTCCCTGTCTATCACCCACACCTGAAGCTTGCTCAAACTCATGTCCATAAATTTGGTGATGCTATTCAACCATCTCATCCTTTCTTGTCCCTTTCTCCTCCTGCCTTCCATCTTTCCTAGAATCAGGGTCTTTCCCAATGAGTCAGTACTTTGCATCAGGTGTCCAAAGTATTGGAGCTTCAGCTTCAGCATCAGAGCTTCTGATGAATATTCAGGACTGATTTCCTTTAGGATTGACTAAGGAACTACTGTGTAATCCAGCAAATCTGCTTCTTTGAATTTACACAGAAAAAAAAAAAAAAAAAGAAAGAAAGAAATCAGACTTTCAAAGAGATGTTTGCAAGTTCAATGAACTTGCATGTTCATTGCAGCACTATCTATACTAGCCAAGTTATAGAAACAACATCAATATCCATCAACGGGTAAATAGATAAAGAAAATGTGGTATGCATATACCATGGAACATCATTCAGCCTTAAAAAAGAAGAGAATTTTGCAATTATGCAACAACATGGATGAGACTTGAAGATATAAATGTAAGTGAAATCAATCAATCACAGAAAGA
This sequence comes from Muntiacus reevesi, assembly GCF_963930625.1. Lineage (NCBI taxonomy): Eukaryota > Metazoa > Chordata > Mammalia > Artiodactyla > Cervidae > Muntiacus > Muntiacus reevesi. The sequence goes on along the minus strand of NC_089259.1, from coordinate 5,250,261 downwards.
CAAGGACTTCATGATTGAACTTCTATGAGGTAACTAAAATAGTTAAATTCACAGAATCAGTGAGCAAGATGTTCATTACCAGGGACTGGTGGGAGGGTGTAGTGTATACTTACTAGTAAACTGTCTTAAAGTTTTAGTTAAACATAATGACAAAACCTTAGGTATCCAGTGTGCAATATTGCACTTAAGGTCAACTTAATGTACTGTACACTTAAAAATGTGTTAAAAGGTTATATTTCACATTGTGCCCTTACTGAGGAAAAATAAGATTTTAAAAATAAAACATTTTTCTCATTAAAAAATGACTGTGCCATAACTGGCCAGTACACACAGTCTCTGATTTTTCCTTTTTTTTAAAATTAAAGTATAGTTGATTTACCTCATTATATTAATTTCAGACGTACAACACAGTGATTCAAAAATTTTAATAGATTCTACTCCTCTGAAAGCTGTTACAAAATACTGGCTATGTTTACTGGGCTGCACAACATAGCCTTGTAACTTACTTATTTTACACATAATAGCTTGTGTCTCTTAACCCCCATGCCTGTCTTGCTCCATTCCATTCTCTCTCTCCCTCCCCTCGTTGGTAAACATTAGCTTGATTTCCATATCTTTCAGTATTTTTTTTTTCTTTTCTGCCATGTTTATTTGTTTGTTTTATTTAATAAATGAATTTGCTGAAAATTTATCTTTGAAAAATGTTCACAAGACATACCTCTTTTAAAGAAAGAAAATATACTATAATCTATATCTATAGAGTACCTTTAAACTGCTATCAGCACATGATTGGCATAAATAAATAAATGAAGCAAAATAGTTCAGTGGATAATTTAATATCATCATTGACAATGTAACTGTCACAGCTACTACAACATTAATGCATACACAAGTCATCATTTAAATGTATCATGTCAATTACAATGACTGATTATCAAAAGCTTTATTGACTTTGTTATTGTCATAAGTGCTGATGTAAATCAATTAATATTAGCAGGATTGTCAGAAAATAACAACATAACTACTCTTTTTGTAAAATTGCACATCTTATAACTATATTCCTTATCAAGGTTGGAAAACCAATTTTATTTACTTCTCTCATCATATGAAATTTAGGTTCTTGCTCCTAATCCAATATTCTGTAGAAATCAAACATGAAAACAAGCTCTTCTCATGTAATTCACAGGTATAATTTATTATAACAATTAGCATTCTTAAATATTTATCAGTTATAAATCAGTAAAATAAAAACAGAAACATTGCTGTGTCTGAGCTCTCCAAACAGTACAGTGTCTGGTACATAGTGACTCCCAGTCTATATTTATTGACACATTACAAATGTAAAGCTGTTTTAAAACTATATTAAGTTGTATTAACTGTATTTATATTTTTAATTGCAATAAAAAGTTTATTTTTTTGCCAGCAAAGTAATCCTCAAATCTCCAAGCTAGGCTTCAACAGTATGTGAAACGAGAACTTCCAATGTTCAAGATGAATTTAGAAAAGGCAGAGGAACCAGAGATCAAACATTGCCAACATCTGTTGAATCATAGAAAAAGCAAGAGAATTACAGATAAACATCTACTTTTGATTAATTGACTATGCTAAAATGTTTGACTGTGTGGATTACAACAAACTGTAGAAAATTCTTCAAGAGATGGGAATACCAGACCACCTCACCTGCCTCCTGAGAAACCTATATGCAGGTCAAGAAACAACAGTTAGAACTGGACTTGGAAAAATGGACTGGTTCCAAATTGGGAAAGGAGTACACCAAATCTGCATATTGTCACCCTGCTTATTTAACTTATATGCAGAGTACATCATGAGAAATGCCAGGCCAATGAAGCACAAGCTGGAATTAAGATTTCAGAGAGAAATACCAATATCCTCAGATATGCACATGACACCATCCCTATGGCAAAAAGCAAAAAGGAACTAAAGAGCCTCTTGATGAAATTGAAAGTGGAGACTGAAAAAGCAGGCTTAAAATGCAACATTCAAAAAACTAAGATCATGGCATCCAGTCCCATCACTTCATGGCATCCAGTCCCATCACTTCATGGCAAATAGATGGGGAAACGGTGACAGATTTTATATTCCTGGGCTCCAAAATCACTGGAGATGGTGATTGCAGCAATGAAATTTAAAAAATATTTGCTCCTTGAAAGAAAACCTGTGATAAGTATAAACAGCATATTATAAAGCAGAGACCCTACATTGTCAACAAAGGTCTGTCTAATCAAAGCTATTTTTTTCCAGTGGTTATCTATGGATGAGAGTTGGACCACGAAGAAGGCTGAGTGCTGAAGAACTGATACTTTGAACTGTGGTGTTGCAGAAGACTATTGAGAGTCCCTTGGACTGCAAGAGTATCAATACAGTCAATCCTAAAGGAAGTAAATCCTGAATATTCATTGGAAGGACTGATGCTGAAGCTGAAACTCCAATACTTTGGCCACCTGATGTGAAGAACTGACTCACCGGAGAAGACTCTGATGCTGGGAAAGAACGAAGACAGGATGAAAAGCAGATGACAGAGGACGAGGGTTGGATGGCATCACTCAATGGACACGAGTTTGGGCAGGCTCCATGAGATGGTGAAGGAGAGGGAGGCCTGCCCTGCTACAGTCCATGGGGTAGCAAAGAGTCAGATATGACTGAGTGACTGAACAACAACAACAAATACCAATTTAATAGCACCATAATTTTAAAATATCAACAATCAAAATGCAAAAGAGAAAAATTATGATTAAATGATAAAACAATAATGCAATGCTTTCTAATTGTAAATTAATCAAAAATGTGTACTAAATGTCTACTGAATTTCAAGTACAATATTAGACTCACAATAAACTATTGGAAAAGAAAGAGGCATTTTTATACTAATGGACTTTTTTACAGAAAAGTTGAGAAGGCAGAAATTAACCTAATTAAAATATAATTATATATTGAAATAAGTGCTTTAAAACAGCAAGGTTATATGAGACAGGAATACCATTTTTCAGGAGGAGGCTGTCAAAGAAAGCCTTGCTGAGAAAGAGATATTTCAGTTATTACTGAAGAGCTGATACCAAAAATGCAGACAGAGAAGTGTTCCAAGCAGCAAGTACAAAAAGTACAGGTTACAAAGTGTAAGGAAGAAGTCATAATCTTGCCAGAATCTTGGACCAATATCTACCAGCTATTAGAAGACTGATGAAACTGTGTTAAGAACAAATGGTATGCAAGAACATTGGAGCAGTTCACCTACAAAGGTGAAAGAATTTAAAGATGCCTTGTCCCAGCTCCACTTTATGCTTGGAATCTAATCCTAATAAAAATGATACATTGCATTGTTGCACTCGTCCTTTTTTTGTTAATTATGAAGATGTGTTAACTCCTCTTAAAGCCCTGCCAGTTTAGATGCTGTGGGACTGCCCACCTCCTTGTGCCAGAGTGTCTACAGCCGTGTGTCTCAAGGGCAGTGTGGTTGTAAGAGTAAAAAGGCTGCTAGGGGACTTCTCTGGTGGTCCAGCGATTAGACATCTGCCTGCCAATGCAAGGGACACCGGTTCAATTCCTGGTCTCAGAGGATTCCACTTGCATGGAGGCAACTAAGCTGAGCCACTGCCCTTGAGCCTATCGATGGTCCACCACAGGGGAAGCCACCGCCGTGGTCTCTGCAAACTAGAGAGCAGACCTGCTCTCCACAACTGGAAGCAGCAACCAAGAGCCAAAAAAGTGCAGCCAAAAATAACACGAGTTAAAAAAATAAAAAAAGCTATGCACAAAAATCACTTAAAAAGTGCCACCCAATGGTCTTCCATATGTCTCCTTTTAGAAAAAGGTGTACTTTTACCATGATACTTGATGCCTGAAAGCATAATGAAACTCACCCCATAGCTTTCCAAGTTCCAGTATCATATTAGTTGTTTTCCAGTTTACAAAATTTCTCTAACTTAACTTGAATCTTTCAAATAACACATTCATTAATACATTTGGGTTGCTATTAGATTTTATTCCATATTTTTAGTGCATCTTAATTTTTTCATGGGGTCGCAAAGAGTGGACACGACTGAGCAACTGAACTGAACTGAACTGAATCTGTTACCTACTTTTTGCAAAATCTTTGGAATTCAGGCACAACAAAAGATAGACACAGCTGTGCTCTCATGGAATTTGGGTGATAGAAGGACAATTTAAGTAGGTAATTATACTAGAGTGTAAAAAGTATTGTGATAAGGGCAATATTGGTTGAAAAAAATTAGGTAGAATTTAGAGCCAGAGAAATGTTCCAAAGGAATTCCTGTTTAAAGGAAAGACGTGGAAGGTTAAATGTGAATTACTCAGAAAAAGTGAGAAATGTGAAGGATAGGTAGGATGAAAATGAACAGTAAGAGACTCATTCTTTGGATAGAATACATGTGCAAAATCATAAAAAAAGGAGACAGCAGGTCACTTTACTGGGCAGAGATAGCTCAGTATATCTGAGGTATAGAGTTTATGGGTTCTAAATGTGTGATGCATAAAAGACAAGAGATGAGGTCAGAGAGAAATGCAAAAGCCTCATAATATAAGGCCCTATAAGCAGGTTGCATTCTTTTTGGGACAATGAGAGTCCAAGGAACAAAATAAAGCAGTGCAGACATAATTTAAGAGATGATCCTGCAGCAGTGTTCAAATTGAATAAATCTATTTAACAGTCTGTTGTACTAGTTTAGGCAAAAGATGATTTGATCGTTGTCTTTATTAGACAAATGACTAGAGATGAATTTGTTAGATGCTTATGAATTAAAAATTGTCAGTACTTGGTATCTGAATGGTGTAAGTAAGAACAAAAAGAGAAATAACTGATGAATTCCAGAATTTTAGCTTTGAACAGAGGTTTAAAAACAGAGTCATTTATTGTGATGAGAGAACCTCAGAACCTCATATTAGAACTTAATATAATATATTCAGTTTTGACTATATATTGTGATGTGCCAAGCAGAAATGACCAATGAGCAAGAAACTATAAAGTTCCACCATTTTTTTCAGAATAAAGTGGAATACATTAATCATCTGAAAATATTGCTGTACTTCCTTTAATGTGTCTTGTGCAACGTTAATCCATTTCATACAAAGGGATGGGTTTTTATGCCTAAAGATAGTTTGAAAGCTGCTCTTAAGACAAAAAAATAATACTGAGGAGTCAAGGGAAGACTTGAGATACTAACTTTTAACAGTTAAGTGGGTTAGACTACAAAATATCTGAAAGTATCTTGACTTAAGATACATCTAAACATTCTGGAGTATAAAGTCAAGCGGGCCTTAGGAAGCAGTGCTGTTAGTAAAGCTAATGAATGAGATGGAATTCCAGTAGAGCCATTCAAAACTTTAAAGTGCAAGATGTTCAGTCATCCGACTCTTTGCAACCCCATGGACTATACAGTACATAGTATTCTCCAGGCCAGAATACTGGAGTGGATATTCTTTTCCTTCTCCAGGGGATCTTCCCAACTCAGCAATCAAATCCAGGTCTCCCACATTGCAGTCAGACTCTTTACCAGTTGAGCCACAAGAGAAGCCCAAGAATACTGGGGTGGGCAGCCTGTACCTTCTCCAGCAGATCTTCCTGACCCAGGAATTGAACCAGGGTCTCCAGAATTGCAGACAGATTCTTTACCAATTGAGCTAAAAGATGATGCTATCAAAGTTTTTCACTCAATATGTCAGCAAATTTGGAAGACCCAGCAGTGTCCACTGGACTGGAAAAGATCAATCCTTATCCCAATAAGCAAGAAAGGTAGTATTAAAGAGTGTTCAAACCATTGGACAGTTTCACTCATCTCCCATTCTAGTAAAGTCATGTTTAGCATCTTGCATGATAAACTTCAGCATTACTCAAGCTAAGAACTTCCAGACATCCAAGCTGAATTTAGAAAAGGCAGAGGGACCAGAGAGCCAACTGCTAACATATGGTGGATCATGAAGAAAACAAGGGAATTCCAGAAAAACATCTACCCTTGTTTCACCGACTATGCTAAAGCCTTTGACTCTGTGGATCATAAAAAATTGTGAAAAGATCTTTAAAAGATGGGAATACCAGACCATCTTACCCATATCCTGAGTAATCTGTATGTGGGTCAAGAAGCAACCCTGTATGGAACAACTGATTGGTTCGGGTATGAGAAAGGAATATAACAGGGCTGTTTATTGTCACCTTGTTTGTTTAACCTATAGGCTGAGCACATCATGAAAAATGTCAATTGGAAGAGTTGCAAGCTGGAATCAAGATAGGTGATAGAAACATCAACAACCTCAGATATGCAGATGATACCACCCTAATGGCAGAAAGTGAAGAGGAACTAAAGAGCCTCTTGATGGTGTGTGAAGGGCAGTGAAAGAGCCAGCTTAAAGCTCAAAATTGAATAACTAAGATCACGGTATCTGTCTCCATTACTTCATGGCAAACAGAAGAGGAAAAGGTGTAAGTAGTGACAGATTTCCTCTTCTTGGGCTCCAAAATCACTGCAGACAGTGACTGCAGCCATGAAATCTGAAGACAATTGCTTCTTGGCAGGAAAGTGATGACAAACCTAGATAGTGTGTTGAAAAGCAGAGACATTACTTGGCCGACAAAGGTCAGAATAGCCACGGCTACAGTCTTCCCAGGTCACATATGGTAGTGAGAGCTGGACCATAAAAAATGCCTTAGAATTGATGCCTTCGAACTGTGGTGCTGGAGAATACTCCTGAGAGTCCCTTGAACATCAAGGAGATCAAACTGGTCAATCTTAAGTGAAATCAGATCTGAATGTTTATTGGAAATACTGATGCTGAAGCTGAAACTTCACTATTTTGGTCACCTGATGCAAACAGATGACTCATTGGAAAAATCCCTGATGCTGGGAAAGATTGAGTGCAGAAAAAGAATGTCTCAGAGGATGAGATGGTTAGATGGCATCACCGATGCAATGGACATGAACTTGGGAAAACTTCAGGAGATATTGAGGGACAGAGGGGTCTACAAAGAATCGGACATGAGTAGGCAACTAGACAACATTTTGAATTATAGAACTCTGTTTCAACAGCAAATAATTTTTTTGTATTTTTGTGTGGCAATATTCAAAGCCAGGCTTCCCTGGTGGCTCAGATGATAAAGAATCTTCCAGCAATGCAGAAATTTTGATTTGATCCCTGGGTGGGGAAAATCCCTTGGAAAATGAAAGTGAAGTCGTTCAATTTTGTCCGACTTTTTGTAACCCCATGGACTGTAGCCCACCAGGCTCCTCCATCCATCGAATTTTCTAGGCAAGAGTACTGGAGTACTGGTTGTCATTTCCTTCTCCAGAAGGGGTGGGGAAGACCCCCTGGAAAAGAGAATTGCTACTCACTCCAGTATTTTTTTTTTTTTTTTTCATATAGTTCATGGGGCTCTCAAGGTAAGAATGCTGAAGTGGTTTGCAATTTCCTTCTCCAGTGGACCACATTTTGTCAGAATGGTCCACCATGACCCATCCATTTTGGCTTGCCCTGCACAGCATGGCTCATAGCTTCACAGAGTTACACAAGGCTGAGATCCATGTAATCATGTGCAGATCTAAGAGTTGGACCATAAAGAAGGCTGAGCACTGAAGAATTGATGCTCTTGAGCTATGGTGCTGGAGGACTCTTGAGAGTTCCTTGGACAGCAAGGAGTCAAACCAATCAATCCTAAAGGAAATCAACCCTGAATATTCACTGGAAGGACTGATGTTGAAGCTGAAGCTCCAATACTTTGGCCACCTGATGCATAGAGCTGACTTTTTGGAAAAGACCCTGATGCTGGGAAAGGTTGAGGGCAGGAAGAGAAGGGAGCAACAGAAAATGAGATGGTTGGATAGTACCAATGACTCAGTGGAAGTGAGTTTGAGGAAATTCTGGGATAGTGAAGGAAAGGGAAGCCTGGCGTGCTGCAGTCCATGTGGTCACAAAGAGTCGACATGGCTTCGTGACCAAACAGGAACTAATATCCTTGCTTGAAGAATTCCATGAACATAGGAGCCTCGTTGGATTGCAGTCCCTGGACTCTCAAAGAGTCAGGCATGACTGAGCGACTGCGCACACACACATTCAAAGTCACCCTTATGTTCTTTTGGAAATCTCTATCTTTAACAAGAAAGGCATAGTACAACTTTCCAATATTTGGGATAACTTCCCCAGCACCTCTGCATCCTCTGGACAAGTCAAGGAGGAAGACTGTGGGATAAGAAATTGGAGAGGGAGAGGGTAGAAATGAAAGAACTGAGATGTTCTCTTTGTGAGGGTGCATCCTCTTCAACTGCAATTTTCAAGCCTGGCTGTGCAAGAAACAACCTGTGAAAGTTTTAAAACCCCTCACTCTTGGGCCACCTAATAACTATGAAATCAGTAGCTGTGAATTCAGACACCAGGCATAGTTCCCTTTTAAAAAGCCCCATTAGGAATAGCTCAATTTTTACTTTTTTAATATAAAAGTTTTTAATGTTTATGTATTTACTTGGCTATGTCAGATCTTAGTTGCAGAATGTGGGGTCTTGCATTCTGGTGCATGGATTCTCTGTTGTAGTGCAATGGCTCCGTAAGTGTAGCACGTGGACTCAAGAGTAGGCAGGGTTCAGTAGTTGAGGGTTACAGGCGAAGCTGCTCTGCAGCATGTGGGATCTTAGTTCCCCAACCAGGGATCAAACCCAGGTCCCAGGCATTGTAAGGTGGATTCTTAACCACTGGACGACCCAGGAAGTCCCAGGATCAGCTATTAATAGGTGATACTTTCTATTGAAAAAGGGACAGTTCAGGAAAGATTAGAATATGCCTGATGATTTTTTTTTTCTATTTAGAAATATTATCATTTTAAGTGAAATGTCATATGAGCATCTGGACTTAAATTTTTTGGCTTATTATAGTCCTACCAAGCAAAGGACTTCTTTTAGGACCACAAGTCCTGAAAGCACAACAGTAAGGCTATCTACCTTGAATGTAATGCTGATTCCTTGGAAAAATCTTGATTTTTAATAAAACCTGTTAGTGGTGATTTGGCTGTTTTATCTTGGAGTCATACTGTAGGCATTTAATTATATGTAGTATGTCGTGTGTCCCAGAAAAAGGTTGTTTATGTATCCTTTAAAATAAATTATTCAAAGAAATAAGACAAAGAACAAAAATAAACCCTATGTATAATATTTTGAAAAACACTATTTTATATCAACTACTCCTTGGATAACCAACTAGAGTAAGAATTTATGCTGTGTTTATAAAAGGGTCTATCCCCAGGTTTCACAGTTTCTAGTTTACTTATTTTGTTCTCAAGGGAAGCCAGGCAGTGATTATAACTCTTTGGTGTTCAAGACCAAGCTAGAGATACTTTAAAGCAGAGATAAGGCAATATTAAGGTAATAATAATTTAAGATAATATTAAAACAAGACTGAGTGAGGGTTGTTTTTTTTTCTTTTAGTGCTTAGGTTTCCCTAACTTTAAAATGATAAATCCTTTCAACCTGGTTTTATTATGTTAACTACTGATTGCTCACAGTAGTTTAAAGTTCCTCTAGATTTCCTAATCAAAGATCCCTTAAATAAAGCATATACTTCAGTATCTTCAGGAATACTGTAATTTAATAAAAGTCAACAGGATCCCCTATAGTTGTTTTTTTTTTTCCCCTATTGCACTAAGGTAGAACCTAAATGCTGGAACTTCAGGAGGACCAGAAGCCTTCCACCCACCCACAGCCATGCATAAAAGTTCTTCAAAAATATATCTCTTGGTGGACATGTAAAATATAACTTCTCTGTCAGTAAAATTAACAATATTTTGAAACAATGTAACAATTAGAAGAATATTTTCATTATGTAGATAGCATAGCAAACATTGTTACATATTAATATAAAATCAAACAGACTTTGTTAAGTAGGATTTGAATGTATAGGTAATCTTTTGAAAATATTTAGGTTGCTTATTTTATCAGTAAAACACTGTTGTTACAAATTGCCAAATGAGAATGGACATTGATTTGTTATATGAAAATCAACTCAGAAATATTCATTTAAATTAACTTTTACATTAGAATAAAATTAAACTGAGATAAAATTATCTGGTATTATATAGCTCTTAATCTAAACGTGATATTCCCAGAAACTTCGTTTCTCTGTAGTTACTTTACCAAGTACTTAAATTAAAAAAAGTAAAATATAATGAAAGAACCTTGAATATTTATGCTTATGGTAAGTAGCAAAAAGCAGTACAAAAACCTGAAGTAAAATAAGTAGATTCATATGAGAAAATACCTTTGAAATGAATATGTAAAAACCTTTATTTGTTACCAACATTGCATTTAACTATTGTATTTATTTAACCATTGTATTGTATTTAGCTATTGTAATTAACTATTATTTATTGAATGCCTACTCTATGCCATATATATATACACCTATATTATATGCCGGAGAAGGCAATGGCAACCCACTCCAGTACACTTGCCTCAGAATCCCATGGAAGGAGGAGCCTGATAGGCTACAGTCCATGGGTTCGCTAAGAGTCGGACACGACTGAGCGACTTCACTTTCACTTTTCACTTTCATGCATTGGAGAAGGAAATGGCAACCCACTCCGGTGTTCTTGCCTGGAGAATCCCAGGGACATGGGAGCCTGGTGGGCTGCCGTCTATGGGGTCACACAGATGAGACACGACTGACGTGACTTAGCATACTATATGTATATGCTATCCATATGTATAGTGTGTGCATAAACTACAATATACACATATACTGTATGCCATATACTATATATAAGCGTATGCTGCACTACTATATATATGCTTGATCCTGGGAAAAAAACCAATGACCAACCTAGACAGCATATTAAAAAGCAGAGACATTACTTTGCCGACAAAGGTCTGTCTAGTCATTACTATGGTTTTTTCAGTAATCACGTATGGATGTGAGAGTTGGACCATAAAGAAAGCTGAGAGATGAAGAATTGATGCTTTTGAACTGTGGTGTTGGAAAAGACTCTTGAGAGTCCCTTGTACTATAAGGAGATCAAACCCTTCCATCCTAAAGGAAATCAGTCCTGAATGTTCATTGGAAGGATAGAGGCTTAAGCTGAAACTCCAATACTTTGGCCATCTGCTGTGAAGAATTGACTCCTTGGAAAAGACACTGATGATGGGAAAGATTGAAGACAGCAGGAGAAGGGGACAACAGAGAATGAGGTGGTTGGATGGCATCACCGACTTGATGGACACAAATTTGAGTAAACTCCGGGAGTTGCTGATGGACAGGGAGGCCCGACTTGCTGCTGTCCATGGGGTCACAAAGAGTCAGACATGAATGAGCAACTGAACTGAACTGAATTATATGTCAGCAAATGAGGACAGGATATTGACAATGTCAGGGAAGCACAGAGTGTACAATCTTGTGAGAAAACTCTTAAAACTACATGCTTATTTTATTAGCCAAAAAAAAAAAAAAAAAACTTCTTTAAACATATCTTTAAAATGTGTAAAAATTTAACATTACTCATAATTTCACTTTAACTATGAAGCATATGTGGGAATATGTCACATAATTAATAAGAAAATTTTTCTTAAATTCAAATATATATATTTTTCCATAGCTGTTTTGGACAAGTAGTAAAATTAATTGTCATTTAAAATGGCAAATAATATTTATAGACTCTAGAAAATAAGGAAAATTGTACTTCTGACTTTACCAGAAAGAAATATAAGACTTAAGCCTCTTATACAAATTTGTTTCCTATTTTTAGGTAAGTATAACACCATAAAAAATCAGCATCTAGGAAAATGCTTTTTGAGTGGCCTACTTACATCACAAGTATCAACATTGCGTTGAGTATCTTATCCATAAGCCTTTGAACTTCCCTGAAGTCCTGTCATGATTTCTATCTGCTGTGCCAAAGTCTACTTCAGGTTAACCCACACCCTGTGCATTTAGTGACTCTGATCCAAGAACATTTCAAATTGCTTCATGGAATTTAAAATTCATACCCATTGTCTAAAATGTATGTTACTGATGTGCATATGGAGAGTTGTCAGTGAAGAAAGGACAGTTCCCCTGGGGACATTCAAACTGATTAAAGAAATGTCAGTCATATCTATCCACTAGATAGGGAATTTAATTCCAGAACCATTCTCAATCTGGACAAAATGGCATATTAGCATGGGATGATGACCCTCTGCTCACCACTCAACCTGGAAGTCTACGTAAGCAGACTTATCACAGAAAATTTAAAAATAGGTTTGGGATGTGTGTGTGCGCGTGTGTGTGTGTGAGTGTAGTTGTGACTGGTGGTGGTTGGAAAGGTGGGATTTGCTGCAAACAATTTAGTAAGAAAACAAAAGAGCTGCCATGGGCTGAGTTTTCTAGCAGTATCTTATTCCCAGCTTTGCCGCATTCATCATCAATTCTGAATAAGAAAATGTAAATGCCTAGATCAGGAGGGACAAGCAAGCAGTATGAACACAGGAAAAATATGGAGAAGATAGTGAAAGGAGAAATCTAACTAGCTAAATCTTAAACTAAATACATTCTGCAAACAAAAAGGCCACAAAATGACAATTGAGTCAACTTTTCAGGAAAAAAATAATGTTCTCAGAATATAACTTCTAAAAGATTTGCTTGATTCATGGTCATTGTTATAAGGAGAGAATATGGCAAAAGAATGTGGTCAAGCCTTGGTGGAGAATGGCAGAACTAAGCTTTCATATCTCCTTCTACATTTTGTATTTTGGTTTAAAAGTAGCTCACCCAAAGGGGGGGGGGGGGCGGAGACAATAAATTACAATTAGTGCATAAACTTTAAAAGAAATAACAAAAGTTAATTAGCATACGGCAAAAGTTATTACTTAAATAGGGGAAAACTAATCCAGAATTTTTTTAAGTCCTAAGAAAACACCGTAATAAGACATTTCTGAATTTCATTGCAGAGCTGTATTAAGCTGGGAAGTGTTGCTCTCAACCTAAAAATAAAGCAGAAAAATTACAAAGTAGTACTTTTTTTCCCTAACATATCAGGGAACTGAGGTTTTAGGCAAACTCCCTCGAAACCTAGGGAGTGATAGACACCTACAGGTAAAAACAAGACAGACATTTGCTCACCCAGGGTACGAACTGCCATGTGCCACATAAGCTAGTTAAAAGACACAGTAGGAAAAAACTAATACATTTCTAAAGCTAAGTGTGAATGAGTGTCAGAACTTGAAATCTCTGGAGTCTGCTCTTATATGAGGATTCACACAGGTTTGCAGGGATTTTCCTCCTTTAACCCCATAAGGAAGGGGCAAATGGCAGCAGAGATAATCCTAGAAATGTGTTTACAGTGATGAGAAACAGTGGATATTGCTGAAATTCTGCACAGACCATTCCCTCCTCCTCCAAACAAAAGGTTTAATCTGTAGAAGGAAGAACAACAAAAATGGTTGCCTTGGAGCACTGGTGCAAAAACATTGCACTTGGAAAAAGAGGACGGAAAAAGAAACAAAAAGAGTTACTAATTCTGAAGAATAACTTTGAATAACAACATATGCTGAGTCAAGAGCTAACATTTTAGAAGGGGCAAGAAAACTTGCTCAGTTAACACTGCCCACCCAACAAGATCCAGGGACAAAGCATCTGCCTGGGACCAAGGCTTAATCAGAACATTAGATATTGCTCCATTTTTCTGACCCTCCCCCCCCCTCCCCCCCCCCACTGTACTCAATGCTGTGAAAACCAGCATTGAGTAAAAATGATAGTGTAAGAGAGATGAGAGAGCTGGAAAAGACAGAACTGCTCTGGGATACAGAATAAAGGAAGGATTCAAAGCCAAGAGGGTAGCAGCCATTGAGGAAATAACTTCTGGTCTTGCAGGCACACTCATCAAATGAATATTGCAGCAGGTGTGCTGTATTAGATAATCAACATCTAAAAATTAAAATAATAAAAATAATCATAAATGTAAAATGACTTTAATGTATGTCAGTTCGAGTTAGCCATCTAGGAATTCTTTGCAATTTGAAGCCATCTGGGTGACAGAAGGCTCCCTTTGATAACAAATGGTTACATTTTAAATCTACTCTACACTGGTTGTACCACATTTTGACTTCTGCTGCAAAACTAAAGGGCAACATCCTAGAGGGATACAGCAAGCAACTATGCAATGAGATATAATTTAATGTGATAGTACTCAAAAGCATTCAAAATGCATTTCTTTGAAAAATCAAGGCTTGTTTAACCTTGAGAAAGAAAAACCGATTACTATATCCTATGCATTCAAAATCATTGAAGGAATTTTCAAATGGAAAAATTCCACATTTTGTATATGATATTGAAGGCTAGACATCATTAGAGACAATAAGAATAAACCATTGAAATATATACTTTCAATCATGGAAGAAATAACTTTTAATTTATTAATGTAGTCTAAAGATAAATATACTTTTTTGGAGATGTAGCATTAAAGTATAGCAAGTATATATTAGATAATCTATATAAGTGAATATTTTCAGGAAATTGGCCATTTTTAGATCAAACTATATTTAATACCACTGATTATATTACTGTACCTGAGACGACACATATTCCGAGTCTTTCAATTTAAATTTTGTGTTGATATTTTTTGAGGAATAAAACTCATGATGATATTTAGGCCAAAAATTCCATATAATATTATATGCTAGATATCTCCTAAGCTAAATTATTTGACAGGAGCAGTACTATTTAGTTCAATGGAAAACAAAGTTAAGAAGAGAGTAATGCAAATAATCTAGAAAAATTCTTTTCAAAATGGACAATAGATTTATATTTAGTTATTAAATGTACTATATATAGTGAAGCTGCTTTGTATTATGTATTGCTTATGCTTTAAGAATGCACTCTTTTTCTAAAGGAAATGACCTCAATACGTTTCATGAATCATGTTTCAGACAGAAGACATTAGGATTTGCCAGTATTCAGTGAAGGTGACTCTCTCAGAGTTTTCTTTCAGTCCCTGTCTTCACCAGATTCTTAGATACGTTCAAAAACACTATTTGACACTTCAAGAATATATCTTACTTTCTGTTACTTTTACATTTAAATATGAAGAACTCTACATTTTAAAAGAAAATTTGACAAGGTTTTGTAGCTTGTATTTATAGGGAAGATTTCACGAAACAAAAGAAAGAGCTAAAAACAGCTTTGGGTTTTGCTTCTGCAAAGGAATTTCCTGCCAGGAATAACAGAATGTGTAACAAGACTTGCAATTCATCAATGCAATTTTTGTTTAACCTGCAGCAGAGTTGGTTGAACAGATGTGGTGGGATTTGTGTTCAGGAAGGGAAACGTATTCTAGATCCACACAAAAGGGCTATTTGTTCAGTGCAGGGTCCTGGGGGATGTGTGTGGAGACGAGGCAACACCTGTAACCCTGGCTTACTCTCCTGAGCTGAAAAAGCACAAGAACATTTTCTGTCTGTGTTTCCCCCTAAGAGACTGTCTGGCATTAAATTTGAGTAAATATTACAGAAAATCATGTAGCAAACACTATTTTTTAAATACAGTTAAAACAATAAATTATTAAAGAACTCATGTTTTAACTCTAGGTTGAAATAAAATCCAATGAAAAGAAAATTGAGCTTATTTAATAAACACGAATGAAATAATTGCTTTCAATGTTCTAATAGCTTTTCAATAATAATTATATTAAATAACTCATATATTATATCTTTCATTTAATCCATATAAATGCCAACACAACCAAAACTAACAGTTTTAAACCACTTTGGGGAGGAAAATGAATAGGCAAAATAATCAAATCTGTCTTCCACAATATTTCTGTTTTACTATTATTTTTACACTCGTAGATAATTGATGCAAATTTAACTAAGCTGTAACACAGAGTAGCTTATTTCTTGATTAAACATGTGCATCTTGTGTCTAAGAAGGAAACCAAAACAAACAAAAAAATAGAACAAGGAAAAATACCTGGTCACACAGCATAGTGTTCTTAAAAATGACACAGTTCCCAACAACCAATTAACAAAGCAAGTTGCACTGAAAAACCTTGAACGTGTTAGTTACTCAGCTGTGTCCAATTCTTTTTGACCCTATAGACTGTAGTCCACTAGACTCTCTGTCCATGGGATTCTCCAGGCAAAAATACTGGAGTGGGTTGCCATTCCCTTCTCCAGGGGATCTTCCTGACCCAGAGATTGAAACTGTGTCTCCTGCACGGCAGGTAGATTATTACCACCAGGAAATCCCAATAATCTAGGTAGCTCCCCACAATTATTAATAGCTAAAATGCACAAGTGAATACTTTTAACTGAAAATGAAAAGTATAGGGAACACTGTCCTAAAAATCCTAATTAAAAATTGTACTTGATTGTAATCAAGTATTTATTAACCTTAAATGTAGATATGAGAAAATATTAATGCTAATAAGTATAATTATGATTTCCCTGGTGTCTCAGTGGTAAACAATCTGCCTGCCAATGCAGGAGACACAGTAGACATGGGTTTGATTCCCTGGGTTGGAAAGATCTCATGGAGAAGGAAATGGCAACTCATTCCAGTGGTCTTGCCTGGGAAAATCTCATGGACTGAGGAGGCTGGCGGGCTGCAGTCCATGGGTTACAAAGAGTTGTACACAGCTTAGCAACTATACAGCAATAACACATGACCACTGGAGGGGATGAACAAACAATGCTGAGGGTAATCTCAATGAGAATTTTAAAATTTATCAATGTCTTTATGAGGGCATTTGTTCATACCAGCAAAAAATGTGACAGTGCTTATGACCCAAAGCCCATTATCAGTGCATCACTAATTTACTTTTAACTTCTCTTCAATTAACAATCACGATTGTGGTACATTTGCCTCTTAAGCATTTGCTAAGGAAAAAAAAAAGAGAGAGAGAGAGAGAAAACATTTCAGAGAAAATAAATGAGGAATATACTATGTGCTGGAGAAGACAATGGCACCCCTCTCCAGTACTCTTGCCTGGAAAATCCCATGGACGGAGGAGCCTGGTAGGCTGCAGTCCATGGGGTCACGAAAAGTCGGATACAACTGAAGCGACTTAGCAGCAGCAGCAGCAGCAGCATACTATATGCAGTCAGAACACTCAAAGAATTAGAAAAATTAAAAAGTAAAAAAGAAAGATGCATATGTGAATATTTCTTTGGTAAATAAAGTCATCTAATTTAAAAGTTAACAAAGATAGAGGAAAAAAAGTAATTAGATGCACAGCTTGTACCTTTGAAAGAAATACATATCATAAAAACCTAGCATGTATAGTTCATATACCAGTCAACACTTCCATATTTGGTCAAGAAAAGCTTATCTGTTACCTAAATTACGACCAGTGAGAATGAAGAAAGTGCAGGGCCTTGAAGGACTGTGACAATGACATAATATTCAAAATGAGTGAATATGTACATGAACTTCAAAGAAACAAGTGAGTGATTTTAACATTTCCAAGTTTAGCAAAAATGCTTTTTGAGTTGGAAGGTATTTTTCAAAGATAGTGATGAAACTTATTTGGATTCTTGTATAGCTATTCTATTTTTTGCATGTTGTTTTACCTTTGTTTTGTTCCTTTCCTAAGCACACTGGTACTGTTGTTCTGTGTTTTACTTCGTTTTTTTTTTTTTTTTTTTTTTTTTTTTTTAATTTTATTGGGATATAATTGCTTGACAATGTTGTATCACTTTCTGCTATACAATGAAGTGAATCAGCCGTATGTTTATACACACCCTCTATCTCTTCCTGAATAGTAATTGGAAGGACTGATGCTGAAGCTGAAACTCCAATACTTTGGCCACTTGAGGAGAAGAGTCAACTCATTGGAAAAGACCCTGATGTTGGAAAAGATTGAAGACAGGAGGAGAAGGGGGCGACAGAGGATGAGATGGTAGGATGGCATCACTGACTCAATGGACATAACCTTGAGCAAATAAGAAATATTGTAAATAGTGCTGCAGTGAACATTGGCATACATGTGTCCTTTTAAATTTTGTTTTTCTCATGGTATATGTTCATGGATTGCTGAGTCACATGGTAGTTCTACGTTTAGTTTTTTTAAGGGACTTCCATACTGTTTTCCACAGCAACTGTATCAATTTAAATTCCCACCAACAGTGCAAGAGTTTCTGTTTTTAAGTATTATGATAGAAGTTTAGCATGGAGTAGTTAATATAATAGGAAGACCACCTGTAAGTAGACCTAACTGTAAAAGAGTATTTAAAGCTCCTCTTTTATTTTGTAAACACACAGAAAACAAAATTGGAAGTTGTGGTGTACCTCTCAAGCAATCACAGTAATGTTATTGAAAAGGATTTAACAGGAGATGGGAAAAATTATTAGAAGCTTCACACAGAGTTGAACCTAGGCTTAGGACAGACAGTCCTCAGTTGTAAAGGTATACACATGGACCCTTGAAGTAAAGGGTTGTTACGTTGCTTGTTATGGGCTGGATTGCATTTTCCCCCAATTCATGTGTTCATACATTCATTCATGTATTCTAAACCCCGGGGTCTCAGTGTGGACATATTTGGAGATGTGAGGGGGAGATACTTGAAAAGACGATTACGTTAAAATTATGTCTTTGGGGTAGATCCATTCCGATAGGACTTGTGTCCTTGTAGGAACAGAAGATTTGGACACGTGAAAACACGAGTTACATGTGCATGTAAGGAAGGGCCATGTGAAAAACACTGGTCAATTGGTCATTTGTGAGCCAAGGTGGGGGGCCTCCAAAGACACAAACGTTGCTGATACCTTCATCTCAGGCATCCGGCCTGAAGAACTGTGAGGAAAAAAAATAACAGACTGTTTAAACAAGACAATCAACGGTAATTTTTTTCTTTTTTATGCAGGCCTCAGAACACTAATACACTGCCTATCTTAATTTGTAAATATGCATCAGAAGAAATAGTCACTTCTTTGGGCCCTTTGGTTTCTATTATTTATTTATTGCTACAAATACACTTGTTGTTTCCCTTTCACTGAAATAACCAGTTCAGAAAAAGGGAAAATTTACTAAGAAGTTATTTTTTGCATAAATTTACTATGTGTAGGTTGGCGCTTCCAAGAGTCTATTTATAGTCAGTTGCTATACCTGAGAAGATGCATTTGGTAACACAGCATTAGGTCTAGTTATCTTGTCTCATCTCAGACTGTTAGGAAAAATCCATCTCCCCTCAAGGTTCTGCTGACCACAGTCCACAACAGAGGATCCATCCTTCCAATTCAACCTAAAATATCATTTCTGGATATTTCCTACCTTAATCCAGTCCTCCATCCCTTCCTGCTCTCTCCATACCTCTTACACTTAAGAAAAACAAACATTCCTATATTTGCACAATTTATTATTGTTCTGAAAAACCAGCCATCAATTAAACAATAACTTCCTCTATAGTCTCACTGATCAGAAACTATTTCTGTTGTTTTCAACACCAAACCTTGGAAGGTAGATTGATATCTTTTTCCTTGCAATTCTTGGTGCTGTTGTATATTTACTGTCTTAAACAATAGCAACAACAACAAAAACTTATCAGCAAAATTTCTCTTTCACTGTATATTCCACAAGGCTCAAACATCCTCAACCTTCTTAAAGACCGTCACCTATTTACCTCGTGGTCACCCCCTTTGCACTCACTGAAGAATTTCAATACTTGGTTTTCTGTTTTCTCTTCTCAAACTGTTATCTTCAGCAATCTCGAAAATCACATGTATAATGTTTTGTCAGTTAGAATTCTCATTTCTGTCTTCTTTCAGTTCCTTAAAGTAGCCCAGATCTATTCTACACAGACACTTTATACATGTTTCCCAAAGTTATCTTTTCATGCACACAATGTCAATGCTAGCTACAGCTTAGAAAATCCGTATCATGTATTTTCTAGGTCAGAAAGGAAGAAAAAGAAAGAAAGAGAAATAAAAATGGAGAAAGAAAGGAAAGGAGGAGAAAGAACGCGGCAGGGAAAGAAAGCTCAGAAAGGGGAAGGATGGGATAGGGGCACGGACAGCAGAGAACGATGAATGTAAAAGTGAAGCCACTAACGCTTTTTGAATTATAGAGCAGCAAGAAAATATAATCTAAACCATATTTCCCACCCTACTCTTAATACACACACCTAGGCATGTTATTTTTAATCCACTTGTCTTTACCTTAAAAAGGTAAACCACTTTGGCTATGCTCTAGATAAAATTCACTTTTAAAAGCCTTTACCCAAGTATGGCCTCAGGGGAAAAAATATTAGCTTCTGAAACACATAAATGTGAGAACTTGCAAAATGTACATAATAGAACACAGAATGAAAGTGATGTCACCAAAAATTGGAGTCTAGCGCTTTTTAGTCAGAAGACAGATTTTAAGGGGAAGAGGCTATCTAAAATTTGTTGAAGTAACGACAAGGATAACATCATGAGCCATTTCCAAAGAATTAAAGGGCCAATTTTTATTTTTTGTTATGAAAATATTGGCATGTTATGCTTCATAATTAGTTCACATGTGAGGCCATACCAGGAGTGAAAGATAATTCAGAAAGTTGATTAGAAAATGTACCTTTCAGCCATCTTGCTTTCAGCTTATCTGAGCCTTACACTTGCAGCCGTTTGCCATGCATATTGAGGCAGTGAAATGATTTTTTAAAACGCAACTAATGTTGTCAGTTTGTTTCCAAAACTTGGTCTTGGCTAAAAGGAATATTTCTACCTGAATATCCACTGCCCAATTCCACAGGGTTTGTATTTGCTGTGTTCGAATATTTGGTTTCCAGTTTTCAACTGGAAAATTCTTACAGAAAAAATCTTTTTGTTTTTTATAATTACTGAAAATTAATGAAAATACCACACAAATAAAATGGATCCATAAATGCAGAAATCAAATTTAAACAGCAATATTATTTTTCCTGAATAAAACAAAATATTTTTTTAAATCAGGTATTAGTTGATAGATTTTTCAATTATAAATACTCCTGTTTAGTATGGCGCTTCCAAATCATGATTTCACTCCACATCTTTATTTCTACATTTTCTCTTTTTCTTTTTACTCTTGTGTATTTAAATGCGATCTTTCTTGTTTTGCAAAAAATTTGAATAATAGTTTTTGCCCACATGTGTAACAATAACATACATATAATAGAAAAGAAAATCTGGTTTGGGATATAATAATTTTCTAATTTTATTCTCATTATAGTATCACTTCCATCACCACCCATCTACCTTTAACTTCTAAGCCCCATCTGTTTAAAAAAAATTCTGAAAACACTGTGTTACAGTGTTTGAGGAGAAACATAAAGGGAAAGGAAGAAAGTAGTGTCCTCCTGAGGGTGTGCTTTTTATAAGATAATTTGGGAGGAATGTTTATTAATTAAATTTTTATTTTCTTAATTACATACATGAAATACAGGCTTCCCCAGTAGCTCAGCGGTAAAGCATCCGCCTGCAATGAAGGAAGTGCAGGAGATGCAAGTTCAATCCTTGTGCGAAAAAGATCCCCTGGAGGAGGGCATGGCAACCCCACTCCAGTATTCTTGCCTGGAGAATCCCATGGACAGGGCGGCTGGGGAGGCTAGAGTTCTCAGGGTCTGAAAGAGTCAGACATGACTGAAGTGACTTAGCATGCATGCATACATGAAATATAGTCCTTAATATAGACATACAACACAAAGAAGACATAAATATGTAATAGCTCAAGGAACATTGACTGCTTGGTACAAAATAAAAGTGATAAGATACCACATATATATAAATTCACACACATTGATTGGTTAAAGCTTGATAGCAAGTGAAAATCAGTGAGAACATAAAATAAGAACTACAGGCAACAAATGTAGCAGAAGGGAATGAGACAGGAGGGATAATAGCTTCATATAAATTAGGAGGGAAATAAAATTAATGATGAGTTTTCAGTAGCTACTGAACTAATATTTTAAACTTGTCTTGAAGGGGAAAAAAGAATGGGAGAAAGAAATCGAGACATTTGGAGAGTCATGGAGATGAGACTAATTGCAATTTTAAAAACCTAATAAGAAAACTGAGTACACCTAGAATAAAATATGTAAAATGACAGAGTTCAGGTGTAATTTGTAATAAAGTAATAAAATAATTATAAGCACCTAAGAATGTCTTAGAAAATCATATAGCACAGACAGAAATATAGTCTTAGCTTCAGAGAAGCTAAAAATCTAAAAACCTAGGAAATAATTTCTTATCTAAATATAATTTCAATTAATACCTCAAAAGTATAAAGATTTACTTGTAAAAAAATTAGCATTTTAATCTGACTGGCAATAATACATTGAGAGTTTTCTTTGTAGGAAAATACATAATTATTTTGTCTTTTGAAGTCAACCTCCTTATTATGGGCTGATAGTAAAACCAAACAAAAAAGTACACAAATATACAAGGAAGCATATTCAACAAATATTCACAAATATTGAAAATCTAAAAAGGAAAAAAAAACCAAAATTATTCCATGTGAACATCACACATACAAAAGCTGAAGTGGTTCTACTGATGTTTGAAAAAGTAGACTTCAAAAAAAAAAAAAAAAAAAACCAATAGTACCAGCCATAAATAAGCCTCTTTCATAAAGATGAAAGAGTTAAAATTATAAAAAATACTTGTAATGTGAATATGCATGCATGCATGCAATCACATAGATCCAGATAAATGACAAAGCAACATACTTAAAGGAAGAAAAAACACATCCATAAACTGTTGCAGCCTTTAATGTTACATTGTCGATAACTGACAGAGAAAGTAGACAAAGAAATCTGAGATGATGTAGGTAATTTGAACATCACAAATGACCATGATGAAGCAATATATATGTATAGAAAACCCCACTCCACAAAAACAGCTTTCATTCCTCTCAAATGCACATGAACTCACTAAGAATTATAAAAAAAAAAAGTCTCACTGTTGGTGGGAATGCAAACTAGTACAGCCACTATGGAAAACAGTGTGGAGATTTCTTAAAAAACTGGAAATAGAACTGCCATATGACCCAGCAATACCACTTCTGGGCATACACACTGAGGAATCCAGATCTGAAAGAGACACGTGCACCCCAATGTTCATCACAGCACTGTCTATAATAGCCAGGACATGGAAGCAACCTAGATGCCCATCAGCAGATGAATGGATAAGGAAGCTGTGGTACATATACACCATGGAATATTACTCAGCCGTTAAAAAGAATTCATTTGAATCAGTTCTAATGAGATGGATGAAACTGGAGCCCATTATACAGAGTGAAGTAAGCCAGAAAGATAAAGAACATTACAGTATACTAACACATATATACAGAATTTAGAAAGATGGTAATGATAACCCTATATGCAAAACAGAAAAAGAGACACAGAAGTACAGAACAGACTTTTGAACTCTGGGGGAGAACGTGAGGGTGGGATGTTTTGAAAGAACAGCATGTATATTATCTATGGTGAAACAGACCACCAGCCCAGGTGGGATGCATGAGTCAAGTGCTCGGGCCTGGTGCACTGGGAGGACCCTGAGGAGTCGGGTGGAGAGGGAGGTGGGAGGGGGGATCGGGATGGGGAATACGTGTAACTATATGGCTGATTCATGTCAATGTATGACAAAACCCACTGAAATGTTGTGAAGTGATTGGCCTCCAACTAATAAAATAATATTTAAAAAAAAAAAATAAAAAGAAAGAAACCAAAAAAAAAAGTCTCCATAAATTTTATGGGATCATACAAAGCATGTTTTCTGAAACACAAAGGTGTACAACCAGAAACAATTAACATTAAGATATTTAGCAAATCTTCAATTCCTTGAAAATCAGACAAAACACGTCTATAACTGTATTAAAAAAACAAAAAACTTTAAAAAATACAATTTAATCAAATAATATTAAAAACCCATCATCCTCATATTTGTAGGATGTAGCCCTAGCAATTCTCAAAGGCAACTGTATGATTTTTAATCTCTAAAATAGGAAAGAAGAGACAATTAAAAAAAAATCTGACAGCGATTGTTGATGAAGATGTGGAGTCACCTAAACTTTCTTACTGATGGAAGTAAACATTTTTAAAAATATTTGGACAATTCTCATAAAGATTCACTTGCTCTCTAATTCAGCAATTTAACTTCTAGATATTTTTACTTTTATTATTTTAATTTTGTTACATATTGCAGTATAGTTAATTAACAATGTTGTGTTAGTTTGCAGTGTATAGCAAAGGGATTCAGTTATACATACACATTTATGTATTATTTTTCAGATTCTTTAGCCAAGTAGGTTATTAGAGAATAGTCAGTATTGAGTTTCCTGTGCTATATAGTAGGTCCTTCTTGATTATCTCTTTTATATATGTGTGCATATGTTAATCCCAAAGCATAGATCCTATTTTCTTAAAAAATGAAAATATGTCCACAGTAAATCTTATCCAAGAATGTTCAAAGTAACTTGACCAGCAAAAAATGGAAACATGCCATGCTTCACTCTATAGTAAAACAAATACAGTAGCATACCTGTTTATACAATGAAAGATTATGCAGAAACGTCAAGACTAAACTATTGACAATGTAATTATACAGATAATTTCAAGAATATTAAACTGAGCAAAATAAGTTAGAAACAAAAGAATACATAACTATGTAATTCCCTTTGTGAAGATCAAGAAAAAGTCATGTTACTATAAATCAGAGCAATGCTTTGTGTCAGCAAAAGTGGGAGTTGACTGATAATGAGCAAAAGAAAGACTTCTGGGATCGAAAATATATGTATTGACAAGGATGTGGATGACATAGGTTTTTCCTTTGTCGAAACTGATGCTAATATACACTTGGAGGATCAGTGGGTTTCCCTGTGTTTAGATTCTGTCTCAATGAAATAAATAAAAATAAAGTCTTACAAAAATAAAATGTTATTTACATGTGTAAAGCACACAGGAAAAACAGAAATGGTATCCAAATATAACACTAAATATCACAAGTGAAGAAAACAAAGAAAGATTGCCAAAGCAATTAACAAACTGACAGTAAGTACATATCTGTCAATAATTACTTTAAATGTAAATGGACTAAATGTTCCAGTCTAAAGATATAGAATGACTGAAAGAATAAAAGAAAAATCCATGTATGTTCTGCCTACAAGAGGCTCACATCAGATCTAAAGACACAAAGACCGAAAGTGAGGGGATAGAGAAAATGTATTCCATACAAACAGAAATAGAAAACATCTAGAAGAAAGCACGTGTGGGACTCTGTTCAATATCAGGTTTAGTCATATTTTTTTAGGATATGTCTCCTCAGCCAAGTGAAACAAAAGTAAATATTTTAAAAAATGGAACAACATCAAATTAAAATGCTTTTACTTAGAGAAGGAATCTATCAATAAAGTGAAAGGAACACCAACTGAATGAGAAAGATATTTGCCAATAATTATCTGATAATGAGTTTATTTAAAAATTATTCAACAAACTCATGTAAGTCAACACAAAAAGCAAGCAATCCAGTTAAAAAAATGGCCTTTGAACATGAATAAACATTTTTGTGAAGAAAGCATATAGTTGTCCAATAGGCACATGAAAAGAATTTCATCACTAACCAACAAGAAAAAGACAAACCAAAACCACAATGAAATATCACTTCACACTCAGCAGAACAGCTATTATCAGACAACAAATAACAAGTGTTGGCAAAGATATGGAGAGAAGAAACCTTCATACACTGTTTCTGCTGCTGCTGCTAAGTCGCATCAGTCAGTTCCGACTCTGTGCGACCTCATAGACAGTAGCCCACCAGGCTCGGCCCTCCCTGGAATTCTCAAGGCAAGAGTCTGGAGTGGGTTGCCATTGCCTTCTCCACATGCATTGTTTGGGGGAATGCAAATTAGTGCAGCCACTATGAAAAGCAAAATGGAGATTTCCTAAAAATTTTAAAGTAGAACAGCCAAAAGATCCAGCAATTCCACTCTTATGTATTTATGCAAGGAAAATAAAACATTAACTGGAAAAGATATATACTCCAAAATGCCCATCAACAGATGAATGGATAAAGAAGGAAATATAATGGAATACTGCTCATGCTCAATGTGCTCAGTCATGTCTGACTCTGAGACACCATGTACTGTAACCACCAGGCTCCTCTGTCCATGGAACTTTCCAGGCAAGAGTACTGGAGTGGGTTGCCATTCCCTCCCCCAGGAGATCTTCCTGATCTAGGGATGGAAACCACATCTCTTGCTTCTCTGCATTGACAGGTGCATTCTTTACTACTAGTGCCTCCTGGGAATCTCCCAATGGAATACTATTCAGCCATCACAAAGAACTACCAGGTGTTATGTTAAGTTAAATAAACCAGACAAAGAATATATGATTTCATTTATGTGTGGAATCTAGGAAACAAAACAATGAGCAGACATAACAAAACAGAAAGGGTTTTAACATAACAAAGCACAGAGAACAAACACATTGCTGCCAGAGGAGCATGGTGGAGAAATGAAAAAAGAGGTGAGGGAGATTAAGATGTACAAACTTCAGTTGCAAAACAAATGTGGTGGTTATGAAATGTAGAGTGTGGAGAATATCATCAATATCTATGTAATATCTTTGTATGGTGATGTAGCTATACTTATTGTGGTGATCATTTTTAAACTCATAGAACCACCAAATCACCATGCAATGTAACAGGGATTAACATAATATTGTGGAATGGGTAAACTTCAAAAAAAGAAAAACAAGCAAACTCATAGAAAGAGAAATCAGATTTGTGGTTATAATCAGAGACTGGGGGTAAGAGGAGAGTAATTCAGACGAAACCGATCTAAAGATACATATAGCCAGTTATGAGACAAATAAGTGCTAGGATATAATGTAGGGGATAATAAATTTACACTGTTGTATGCTATATATGAAAGTTCTTAAGAGAGTAATTCCTGAGTTTTCATCACACACACACACACACACGCACACATATTTCTCTTTGTATTTTATATCTATATGAGATGGTGGATGTTCACTATATTTTTTGTGATAATCATTTCATTATGTATGTAAGTCAAACCGTTATTCTTTCACCTTGAACTCATATGGGGCTATATGTCAATAATACCCCAATAAAACTGGGATTAAAAAATAAGAACAGCATGTTATGAAGTTACCATCACTCAGTTAGGAATACCTGGAATATGCCAAATTTTGTATTACTTGTGCTAACTGATGGATGATGAAGAACTGAAGTTTGGACTCTAAAAGAACTTGCTGTTCAGTTGCTAAGTCATGTCCAACTCTTTGAGACCCAAGAACTACAGCACGCCAGGCTTCCCTGTCCTTCATGATATCCTTGAGTTAGCTCAAATCATGTCCATTTAGTCAATAATGCCATCCAACCATCTCATCTTCTGTCACCTCCTTGTTCTCTTGCCCTCAACCTTTCCCAGGACTAGGATCTTTTCCAATAAGTCAGCTCTGTGCATTAGGTGCCCAAAATATTGGAGCTTCAGCTTTAGCACTGGTCCTTGCAATGAATATTCAGAATTTATATCCTTTAGGATTGACTGATTTGATCTCCTTGCTGTCCATAAAGGAACTTAAGTTATGGTATTTACAAATAGTTGCACCCAGTCAAAGAAGATGCAGGTAATGACCCTGCTTCTTACATAAGTCAACTTAAACAGTTCTCACACACATAGATGTTTAGGAGCTTCTTCAAATAGTTGTTTATGATAGTGCGAAATTGGGGGCCACTAAAAAAATCTACAACTGGGGAAATAAACTTGTGATGGATACACATCACTGCACATAATTCAGCGGTTAGTTGCAACTGATATGAGACAGGAACAGTATGAAAAGGCAAAAAGATATGACATTGAAGGATGAACTCCTCAGGTAGGTAGGTGCCCAATAATATTACTAGAAAAGAGTGGAGAAATAACTCCAGAAAGAATGAAGAGATGGAACCAAATCAAAAACAACACACAGTTGTGGATGTGACTGGTGATGGAAGCAAGGTCTGACGCTGTAAAGAGAGATATTGCATAAGAACCTGGAATATTAGGCCCCTGAATCAAGGCAAATTGGAAGTGGTCAAACAGGAGATGGCAAGACTGAACATCGACATTTTGGGAATCCGTGAGCTATAATAGACTGGAATGAGTGAATTCAACTCAGATGACCATTGTATTTACTACTGAGGGCAAAAATGAATTAGAAGAAATGGAGTATCGACAATATTTCACAAGAGAGAACAAAACACAGTACTTGGATGCAGTCCCTAAAATGACAGAATGATCTCTGTTCATTTCTAAGGCAAACCTTTCAATATCACAGTAATCCAAGCCTATGACCTGACCAGTAATGTTGAAGAAACTGAAGTTGAATGGTTCTATGAAGACCAACAAGATCGTCTAGAACTAACACCCAAAAAAGATGTCCTTTTCATTATGGGGGACTGAAATACAAAAGGAGGAAGTCAATAGATACCTGGAGTAACAGGCAAATTTGGCCTTAGAGTAGAACATGAAGTAGGACAAAGGCGAACAGAGTTTTGCCAAGAGAACACGCTGGTCATAGAAAACACTCACTTCCAAAAACACAAGAAAAGACTCTACACATGGACATCACCATATTGTCAAAACCAAAATAAGATTGACTATACTCTTTGCAGTCAATGATGGAAAAGCTCTATACAGTCAGCAAAAACAAGACTGGGAGCTGACTGTGTCTCAGACCCTGAACTCCTTATTGTCAATTTCAGATTTAAATTGAAGAAAGCAGGGAAAACCACTAGAACATTCAGGCATGACCTAAATCAAATCCCTTATGATTATACAGTGGAAGTGACAAATAGATTCAAGGGATTAAATCTAATACACAGAGTGCCTAAAGAACTGTGGAAAGAAGTTCATAACATTGTATAGGAGGCAGGGATCAAGACCATCCCCAAGAAAAAGAAATCCAAAAAGGTAAAATGGTTGTCTGAAGAAAAGGGGAAGCTAAAGGCAAAGGAGAAAAGGAAAGATATACCCATTTGAATTCAGAGTTCCAGAGAACAGTAAGGAGAGATAAGAAAGCTTTTCTCAGTGACCAATGCAAATAGAGAAAAACAATAGAATGGGAAAGATTAGAGATCTCTTCAAGAAAATTAGATATACCAAGGGAATGTTTCATGCAAAGGTGGGCTCGATAAAGGATAGAAATGGTAGGGACCTAACGGAAGCAGAAGATATTAAGAAGAGGTGGCAAGAATACACAGAAGAACTATACAAAAAATATCTTCATGACCCAGATAACCAAGATGGTGTGATCACTCACCTAGAGCCAGACATCCTGGAACACGAAGCCAACTGGGCCTTCGGAAGCATCTCTACAAACAAAGCTAGTGGAGGTGATGGAATTCCAGTTGAGCTATTTCAAATCTTAAAAGATGATGCTGTGAAAGTGTTGCACTCAATAAGCCAGCAAATTTTGAAAACTCAGCAGGGGCCACAGGACTGGAAAAGGTCAATTTTCATCCCAATCCCAAAGAAAGACAATGCCAAAGAATGCTCAAACTACAGCAGAATTGCACTCATCTCACACGCTAGTAAAGCAATGCTCCAAATTCTCTAAGCCAGGCTTCAGCAGTACATGAACTATGAACTTCCAGCTATTCAAGCTGATTTTAGAAAAGGTGGAGGAACCAGAGATCAAACTGCCAACATCCGTTGGATTATTGAAAAAGGAGGAGTTCCAGAAAAACATCTATTTCTCTTTTATTGACTATGCCAAAGCCTTTGACTGTGCTGCTGCTGCTGCTGCTAAGTCACTTCAGTCGTGTCCTACTCTGTGTGGATCACAATAAACTGTGGAAAATTCTGAAAGAAATGGGGATGCCAGACCACCTGACTAGACTCCTGAGAAATCTGTTTGCAGGTCAAGAGGCAGCATTTAGAACTGGACATGGAACAGCAGATGGGTTCCAAGTTGGGAAAGGAGTACATCAAGCCTGTATATTGTCACCCTGCTTATATGCAGAGTGCATCATGAGAAACGCTGGGCTGGATGAAGCACAAGCTGGAATCAAGATTGCTGGGAGAAATATCAGTAACCTCAGATATGCAGGTGACAGCACTCTTATGGCAGAAAGTGGAAAAGAATTAAAGTGCCTCTTGATGAAAGTGCAAGAGGAGATTGAAAAAAAGTTGGCTAAATTCAACATTCAGAAAATAAGATCATGGCATCCAGTTCCACCACTTCATGGGAAGTAGATGGGGAAATAATGGAAACAGTGAGATACTTTATTTTGGGGAG
Organism: Muntiacus reevesi; assembly: GCF_963930625.1. Taxonomy (NCBI): domain Eukaryota; kingdom Metazoa; phylum Chordata; class Mammalia; order Artiodactyla; family Cervidae; genus Muntiacus; species Muntiacus reevesi. Next base: position 5,220,034 of record NC_089259.1, on the reverse strand, counting down.
CTCCAAAACCACTGCATATGATGATTGCAGTCATGAAATTAAAAGATGTTTTCTCCTTGGAAGAGAAGCAATGACCAATGTAGACAGCATATTTAAAAGCAGAGGCATTACTTTGCCAACAAAGTTTCATCTATTCAAAGCTCTGTTTTTTCCAGTAGTTGTGTATGGATGTGACAGTTGGACTCTAAAGAAAGCTGAGCACTGAAGAATTGATGCTTTTGAACTGTGGCATTAGAAAAGTCTCTTCAGAGTGCCTTGGACTGCAACGAGATCCAACCAGTCCATCCTAAGGAAAATCATTCCTCAATATTCTTTGGAAGGACCGATGCTGAAGCTTAAACTCCAACACTTTGGCCACTGATATGAAGGACTGACTCCATGGATAAGACCCTCATGCTGGGAAAGATTTAAGGCAGGAGGAGAAGGGGACAACAGAGGATTAAATGGTTGGATGACATCACCGACTCGGGGGATGTGAGTTTGACCAGTCTCCGGGAGTTGCTACTGGACAGGGAAGCCTGGTGTGCTGCAGTCCATGGGGTTGCAAAGGGTCAGAAACGACTGAGTGACTGAATTGAACTGAACTGAACTGAGACAGAACACTCATCCAGACATGTGCATCCTTCAACATGGATATTCCTTATTGAGAAAAAAAAAAAAAAAAGCAACACTAGGGAATATTTAAAAGTACTACTTAACTCTGTACAACTAATAAAAACAGTAAAATAAAATAAAATAAAAGTACTACTTAGATAAATTATAAATAAAGAAGCAAAGATTTAAGTAGAATTGAAGACATGGTGTTAGGAATTTGAAGTGGTTACTTCTGATATACTTTTTTTTTTTTCTATCAAGTAGAGGGCAAAGTCATCTGCTGAGAATTGTACTGGTAGAAGAGTGTGGAGAATACAAAAGTTTGACTATAGAAACTAGACAAAACAGATGTAATAATAAAAATGTCTACCAGTATTGAGGTCCAGCTGAGGTCAGTGACTATGAATATATATTGCTAGCAATCTTCTCAGTGTGTGACTCTGACTTTTTTTAGCTGCTCAGTAGGAGGCTTCCCTGATAGCTTGGTTGGTAAAGAATCCACCTGCAATCCAGGCGGGCAATCTGCCCAGTTTGATTACTGTGTCAGGAATATTCTCTGGAGAAGGAATAAGCTACTCACTCCAATATTCTTGGCCTTTCCTTGTGGTTCAGATGGTAAAGAATCCACCTGCAATGCAGGAGACCTGGGTTCGATCCCTGAGTTGGGAAGATGCCCTGGGGGAGGGTAAGGCTACCCACTCAGTATTCTGGCCTGGAGAATTCCATGGACGGTATTGTCCATGAGGTTTCAAAGAGTCGGACACTGAGCCACTTTCACTTTCACAGGAGGCTTGCACAAGGCTGATAGTGTATCAGTTCCAAAAGGAAAGTAAGAAATGCATTCATTTATTCAGGTAAGTAGACTGATTCTTCTTATTTTTTGTTGTTAAAATTATTTAAGTAGTACTTCCTTTATATTTAGTTGATGCACCTAGTGAAAAGCATAATATGAGACATGATTAAAAATGACAGACCTTGAAATGGATAAATTTAAAGAAGGCTAAGGAAAAGATTGAAAGCAGAAGGAGAAAGGGGCAACAGAGGATGAGATGGTTGAATGACATCACCAACTCCATGGACATGAGTTTGAGCAATCTCCGGGATCTGGTGATGGACAGGGAAGGCTGGCATGCTAAGATCCATGGGTTTGCAAAAAGTCGGACATGACTGAGTGACTGAACTGAGCTGAACTGAAAGTATGTTTGAAAGGCTAATCAAAAGTATAATTTCAGGTGGTTACCCTTAAAAAAAGTTTACTTTGAAATGGAGCAGGTATTTTGCAATTTATGAAAGATGAGTTCCAATCCTGTCACTGTCACTAATGAACTTTGTGAGCTGAGACCTTTCCCAGCCCTTCTGACCATCATCTACAACATTAATGATCAGAGTATAGGTTTTATCTCTTCCAGCTTACTAAGGCAAAAAATTCTAGTGGAAATCTACCAGACTGCCACCAAATTCTTAAAGAAAAAGCACTGCTAAAATCACTTAAACACCTTTGCATATGAACATAATAATTAGAGAGTTTTATTTTTGTATAAGAATCTCAGGCCTGTTAAGCTAGAGAATTTAGAATGTATTCTCTTCATCCTTATTTCCTGCACTAAGAATACTTTGAAATTAGATTCTGGTGGCCACCAAACGTCTACCTGGACTTATTCTTGTCAACAACACCAACAGTGTATACATAGTTAATATTTGTTTTCTGATTTATCTGAAATAGAACTACTATGGAAGTTATCCATTTATGAACCTATCTATTCTTCATGTACTCCCTGAATCTTCTGGTTGCTTCTAGTCTTTTCTATGGATTCATTTTTTTTCTAAAATACCCTGCCCAGAATAATATGAAAAATGAGCAAACAGATATTACTTTGAAATTTCATTTTATTGAAAATAACTGCAAATATTAAACAAACTATGATTCTTCTTTGTGGAAAAATATGCAGAAAGACATACAATGACATAAATTAAAGCTCTAGGCTCACAACTAAGCCTCATATATAAGAAATGCACCTAGGAAGCCATAAATCTGGTATCTCGGCTGCAAAAAAGTTAAAGTAATCCTGTTTGTTTGTTTGTTTGTTTTCAGAAACCACAGTTAAACCACTATACAACTTAAGAGAAAAGAAAGATGGGTCAAAATATTCCAATTATTTTTTAAGGTGCAGCCTAAGCTATGCATTTTCCTGGAAAGTGAAAAGAATGTATATTATGAAGAAAATGTTCTGATAAAAGTGAAATTAATCTTTGCTATTCTTTGATTTTCAAAAAACTGTGACTCAAGAAAAATGATAACTAAAGGTGTAAAATAGCAAAATTAAAACATTCAAGCTCATCTAACATCTACTACATGTGGATTAAGGTTTAGCATTATTCAAAATAAAAAATATAATATATAGCCACCAGGGAAGCCTGTATATATTCTTACATGTATATTATATGCACATATACATATATATATGTATATATATATATATATATATTTATGTGTGTAGACAACCTACATCCATACATATACAAACGTATGTTTGCTCACATATATCTGGTTAATTTGTTTGTTTGCTTTTTTTTTTTTTGTCTTTCTAGACTCAGAATTGTATTTCTTACCTCTATATTTTAGCTAGACAGTGCATGCAACTAATTTCAGCCAATGGAGGCAGAAATGATATGTCTCTTCATGGGCAAAGTTTTCAATTGCCATGACAAGATTACTCTTGTGGAGATCATAACAGCATGTGTTATGATGTTTAAGCCACAAATGAAAGTCAATTCCCTTGACAAATAACCCAGGTGAACCTGCAGTAGATTTTGTATGAGCAAGAGAAAAAGTTTAATAATAATAATAACAGTAACCCACAAACGAAACCCATGAGCCTGTCAATTTAAAAAAAGAGAGGATTTTGCTGTGTTAGCTGCTAATATGTTGTATTTACACAGAATAAATAGCCTATGTTAACTGAGATAATAATCATCATAAGAGTTTCCATTTTTGAGTATGTTGAGAGCCTCATTGGTAACACACTTGAGATAGCTCAACAGCAGGCTGGCATGGTTTCAAGCAGCTCAAGAACACCACACTCTCTGATATGATATGTACTCTTGCTTATAACTACCATTATCATTGCTCTATGGAAATTTAAAATATTCATGATTCTCACAATCTGGTAGGTTATTTTTATTCATCAAGTTGATTACCACGTGTTGTCAAAATGGTAGATATTATTTTCCTTTAGCTTTTCAATCAGAGCAAAGTCAATGTATTTAAAAAGTTTCAGATTTATTGTTCTCATTTCCCCATTCTCTTTAATGTAAAATAAATGGCATTTAATACAAATTTATAATCAGAACTTTGTTTTTTGTTGTTTATTATAGGTTATTACTTCTAACTAATGTTATAGATTTCTCAGAAATATTTGTTGAAAACCTGAATATTAGATTTAACAGGTCTTCTTATTTCGGTCTTTACTTATATTGCAGTTAAACTTCTTATGGAAAAATTTGAACTGTTTCAATTAGTATATCGATTGATACAACTTAGTATGACCTATTGATACACCTTAGAACATGGAGAATCACAAGCTTTATTTTTTTCAGTGTAACATTTTATTACAGTAAAAAAAATACTGAAAAATATCACACTTAATGTCTCATTGAAGATTCTGACCAATTTTGAAGAGGCTACTGTTCCATGAACAGATGGTTGTAAGTGAATTCCACCAAGACACCCAAACAGATGTCTGTCCTGAGGTCATCCTACCAGAGATTAGAAGATGTGTGAATGCTAATCCAGATCTGAACTAGATAATTTTTTTTTTCAGTAAAATTGGATCAATTACATAACCTGATTTTTGAAAAGCAGTTTTCAGAAAACCACAGCTGCCTGAAAATAACAGGCTAGACTTTCCATTACAACAACATTTCAGTGCTTCTGCTATTAACATTTTACAAAAGGAAACAAAAATACCCAAATATTTCTGACACATTCTGGAATTTCTAACTTTCTAGAAAAGAGTGAATCAATGATTTGATCTTTTATTTAAGCCTGAAAAATATAATTATTTTGTTAAGAAATGCCACTCTGGAGTCATTAGTGTCTAACTGGAATGATAGATCTGCTAATTTATTGGCAACATTTCTTAAAAAAGCTTTTCCTATAGACTATCAAGTATTTATTTCTATGCTTCAGTCATTAATTATTTAAATTACATTCATTTGTTGGGCATTCAGGTCTACGCTTCACTGACTATATTAAAACCTTTGACTGTGTGGATCACAGTAAACTATGGAAAATTCTTAAACAGATAGGAGTACCAGACCACCTAGCTTGTCTCCGGAGAAACCTGTATGTAAGTCAAAAAGCAACAGTTAGAATCTGACTGGTTCAAAACTAGGAAAGGAGTATGACAAGGCTGTATATTGTCACCTTGCTTTTTTAAGTTATATGCAGAGTACATCATGTGAAATTCCAAACTGAATGAATCACAAGCTGGAATCAAGAATCCCAGGAGAAATATCAATAACCTCAGATATGAAGATGACACCACTCTTACGGAGAAAATGAAGAGGAAATAAAGAGCCTCTTGATGAGGGTGAAAGAGGGAGAGTGAAAAAGCTGGCCTGAAATACAACATTCAAACAATTAAGATCATGGCATCTGGTCCCATCACTTCATGGCAAATAGTAGGGGAAATGTGGAAGCAGTGACAGATTTTATTTTCCTTGACTCCAAAATCACTGGGGACACTGACAGCAGCCATGAAATTAAGATGCTACTCCTTGGAAAGAGAGTTATGACAAATCTAAACAGTATATTTAAAAAGCAGAAACATCACTTTGCCAGCAAAGGTCCATATAGTCAAAGTATAAAAGGCAAACTTATAGTAATAAGTCATAATCATAGTAATAAGAGCAAATGCTAGTGTATCTGGAAGACTGTTTTAGAAAGAGACTTGGACTTTTTCTGTCATATATTAACTGCCCCAAATGTTATAAAGCAAATATACATTTCATATGTTTGTGTTATAATTCAGTCTCCAAAATTTCTTAAGGTGGAAGATGAATGGATGCCAGAAACTATTCCTCTTTACTTCTATTTGATTGTTTTAGCTCTATTCCTTATATACGAATCCATATCAAGTTTACTGGAAATTAAAGTTTTATAAAACCCTTATTTCTTAGTCACAGTATCATATAGTTCTGCATGACATAGAGTAGCTTTTGAAAATAACTTAATTTTGCCTTTATTCCAAATTATGCATCTTGAATATTTCCCCATAACCTTAATGCACCAGATAAATTGATCCATCTGAAATAAATTGAAGTAAAAGAAAGTTTTACTTATGAAGACACAGATGGATAAAGAAAAAAAAATCTGAAATTGCTGTAAAAAAAAAAAAAGCTATTTTTCTATACCAATCCCTGTCACTTACATGTCAGCAATTTAACTGTCTTGCTGAGATTGCATTATTACCCGTAGAAATGTTATATTCATCATGCCAGTTTCTCCTGACTGTTTTAAGTAACAAAAGAAATAATGAATTTTACAATATTTTGAAAAATGTAAAATGTCTGATAAAAGCATCTTCCCATACACTCTTTCTTCTAGTATTTTCAAAGCTCTTTTAAATGTTTCTAGTAATACACATAAAAAATGGGTATATTTGTGTTCAGAATATAGGCAAATTATCAGAAAAGATAACAGGAAAAATACACCATACATAAATTTTTGGTCATCCTTATGAGGCAACACAGTTTCAAAAGGTGAGAAAAAGAAATGAATCACTTCCAGAATTTCCCTGTCTGTCTAATATGCTAAAGAGAATAAAAAGAACTGGTATTTCTTAGAGTCACAGATCTAGAAAACACTTATGGTTACCAGAGGGGGAAAGGATGGTAGAAATAAATTAGGAGTTTAGGATTAACAGATACATATATAAATAGATAAACAACAACAAGCTCCCTGTGTATTATGGTACATAGAACTATATCCAACATATTGTGATAACCTATATTGAAGATGAATATGAAAAAGAATAGATATATATGTTTAACTGAATCAATTTTTGTAAATCTGGAACAAATGCAACATTGTAAATCAACTATATTTCAATTTAAAAAGTTGTCTGTTTTGAAAAAAATATAGTACCATTAGTTCTGTTTAAATGTGATTAATAAGGATAAAATTAGGTATTAAGTAAAATAGGATTAGAGGAGAGCATAAGTATCAGTTTCCTGGAATGATCAGTCAGTTGTAATAGAAATAACCACTAATAATACTTGAATATACTTGTAAGTTGGTTTCAAGGACTATAATCTTAAGTGAAAATCATAATTTTAAAAATACAGGATTTTAAAGAAGTTTCTGAATTTTTTAAGGAATTCTTTAAATCTGAGCCACCAGGCAACACAGTCAATTTTACAGGAAATCGATCCCAAATATTCATTAGAAGGACTGAAGCTGAAGCTGAAGATGAAGCTCCGATACTCTGGCCTCCTGATGCCAAGAACCAACTCATTGGAAAAGACCCTGATGCGGAGAAAGATTGAAGGCAAGAAGAGAAGAGGGTGCAGAAGATGAGATGTTTAGATAGCATCACTTACTCCATGGGCATGAATTCAACCAAACTCCAGAAGATAGTGAAGGACAGGGAAGCCTGGCATGCTACAGTCCATGGGGTCACAAATAGTCAGACATGACTTAGCAAATGAACAACAACAGCCATTAAGAAGCAATCACACAAGGTGAGTGCTTCAACAGTTTTAAACATGAGGGAAATCATGCTCAGAAAAATATATGTCCCTAAGATTATGCAAAGACCAAGAAATTTCCCTCTAAAATTGAAGGATCATAAAAAAATTCAGAAACTATTTAAAAAACCTATTTTTTAAAACTATGATTTTATTTGTTATTAAACAATGTTAAAAGTGCCACAATATTTCAAGAACTTAGTACTTTAGTTACAATGTTTATAATTTTTATAATATCCCAAGTATATTTTATATACTTAGGATATCCTGTCAAGTATAATTGTAAATAGAGTAGTATAATGTATTTGTAATTTATTCCCATAAATTCATTTCATCTAATATTCATGAGAACAAATACATATATATGTGTACATATATAAAATATATATCTATAAACACACAAACCTACAAGTGAAAATAAAATATTTCATAGGTATTCTATTTTATTAAAAATTATTTTTTAGTAACAATGCCTTGAATGGAAGTTTCTGGATCAGAAGGAGGTAGCATTCTCTCATGCATTATATATCCAAACTCTCTGGGAGTAACTTAGGCACTGGGAAGTAGCTGACTTATTATTTCTCTCTGTCAGTGACAGGCAGGGAAATAATAAACCCCTGGCAAATACACCTGTTCTCAAGAAGAAAATGAACTGATTTTGTTCTCTCACCAGGGCTATTTGTGTTAGAATGGATAATGGTCACAGGTGGTCTGATCTGATCTTTCCCTATTTTAGTTGAGAAATAGCTTTTCACACTTAGAACAGTTCACTCCCATTTAGCTCTGAAAATGAGATGGCCTTGTGTTTGTGACCCAACTGAAGTCACCTTCCTTTTATCTTGATATGTATATGTGTATACACACACACACACACACACACACACACACGTGCATTTATGTGTGCTTAGTTATGTCAATTCTGTGACCCCATAGACTGTAGCCTACCTGGCTCCTCTGTTCATGGAATTTTCCAGTCAAGAATACTGGGGTGAATTACCATTTTCTCCTGCAGGGGATCTTTCCTGTCCAGGAAAAAAAAGAAAAAAAACTTTTGTCTCCTGCATCTCCTGCATTGGCAGGTGAATTCTTTACCACTGGGCCTCCTGGGAAGTCCTTATATATATTAGTGTGTATATTATCTTGATCTAATTTCCTTAAAAATAGACCCTGGGAAAAAAGTTTTATGTTCAGAATGTAAAAAAATATTATCTATAGTATATAATGCAAAGTGAGATGTAGATGTGGTAATTTGACCCATTTTTACTACTAATTTCACATTCAATGCTTATTTTCACAACTTGAAATACTCTAAACTACTTTAAACTCTTTGTACCAAATATTTATTAAAATGTTTATTTTGCTATGGGTTATCAGTATCAAAAATTATTTTATTGCTATAATCTTCAAACAATGAAGGATAATACAGCCAAAGGTAATGTACTGAAAATAAGGTCATGAGTCTGGAAGTGGAGCAATTAGATGTGTGTTCAGACATTTTCTATTTATTTGATAATATGGCTTGATTTTAAAAGTAAAAACTAAAATAAAATACTATTGAATTTATACTAACTTTGTGCCTGAATGGTGTGGAAGAAGAAATTATTTTCTAACATTCTAACAGAAATCACAGCCACATCAGGATTAGCTGTTTCTTTGAGTTACTAGCTCTTCTCTACTATGCTCCCAACTACAGCGGTCTCTCTGTATCTTCAGGGGATTGGCTCCAAGAACCCTCATAAGGCCCACCCTGACCCTCCTGAGGACACGAAGATCTTCAAATAGTCCCTTCAATGAAATGGCTGTATAGTCGGCCCTCCACATCTGCAGATGAAGCATTTGCCTATAAGGAAAACTGGCTCTGCTAATAAACTAAAGAGAGAACTAACCGAAAAGTCAGACTACAAGATCAGCTATCCCTCAGTTAGTAAGTTTTGAAGAATGGATTGCCACTGGGTCAAAAATATGTATTTATCCTCCTTAATAAGAACACAATACAATGGAAAAAATAGAAGAATTTAAGAAACCACACCTTTCGGGATTCTTCTCTGATAGCTTATTTACATTTGCTCACCTGACAGAATTCTTTCAGTCTACCTTGCTTAAATATTTCCAAATCAATTCGTAAATATGAATGTTTTGGGTACTTCAAAATTATGTTTAGTGTTCACCTAAGTTTCATTTATAAGACAATCTGCATGTATTTTGGTTAAAAGTCTTAAATATTAAAATGGACATTATTTTTAAAAACCTAATAATGCATTCTTTTTACTGTGAAGATTTTGCTCAGGCAAAATTATTAATTTTTAAAGATTTTACTGATATGTCATTTTCCTACAAGGTTCTGCACTGTGCATTTCTCTTAAAGCTGTTTAATGCTATTTATATTTCATGATTATAATAGCCTTGGATTTTTTAAAATATGTAATTTAGTTCTCACCAGGAGCACTTGAAAAGAAATAGAAATGCATTTTATAATGACAAACTCTGAATATCGAGACACATATATACTGACAGTTTCTGATGCCACAACACAGTGCTCACTCATTTAATTTGCAGGTCAGCACCACCTTTCAGAGACATTAAAAAATTTTGTTTTCCCAAATAGCCCATCCCATTGATAGAATACCTCTGGTTATTCTTCCTTATAATCTTTAGTTTGTATATGCTCCACTTCAATTAAGTATCCCTTTATCACTGTAAAATGCAGCTCTTTGACATGTTCACTTTATAGTATATTGTGCAAACTTCCATTAAGCATCCCTATTTTATACATTTTATTACACTCTTACTAAAACTTTGTGCTTTCAGATCAATAATAAAAAAAAAATCTATCTGAATTTTACATCAGAAGGTTGATGTTTGTGTTAATATTTATCATAAACATTTTTTTAAGCCTGTAATGTGACAATTCATTACTATAGTTCTGATATGGGTTTATGTTGTACATGAATCTATATTCATGAAATTAAGTGTATGAGTTTATACCACATAAAAGGTATATAACACACTGGAAAAGCACTTTGCTAAAATAAAAATAATTATTATCCTTAATACTGAAAACTAGTTTAATTTACACATAAGCTTTGTTCTTAAATAGATTTAATTTGTTTTCCAAGACTCATTCGCCCTGTTAGAGATTAAATTAAGTAAATATTTACAAGCTACAGCATATGTTATCTTCTTTAACCAACAAGGCACTACCTTTACTTGGGTCCTAAATGCACACATGCTTTAAACCACATTTAGTGTCACAGATGTTTTGGTGTGGAATTTTGATAATATTCCAATATTTAGTCTAATAGAGGATTATAAATAATGATTGATTACTTATCAATTTATTGACTTTGTATCCCCCCTCTGAAAAAAATATTTAAGATGATGGTTAAATTATGATTTAGATGCATATGAGTAAATCTGGAAGAATATGATACCTGTACTAGATCATCAATCTGATCCATGATAATTCATTACTTAAGTATGACTTGATGGTATAAACTAGGACTCAGAGTAAAAGTTTAGAATCTGACAGTTGTTTTTACATTTCATGACTATAACAAAGCAATATTCCTGAGTAATTAATAATTTTACATATTTTTCTATTTTCATTTTATTTTTGTTTTACATCTCTCTATTTAAGACTTCTGTAATTCATAAGAGGAGGGAAATGAATAGAAATAAATTAAGTGACAAATCTTGAGATGAATTGCAAAATTCTCAAAGCAAATGACATTAAGTATTGATATGAATCTTTTTAAGTTTGTTGTTGGCCGGTCTGCAGTCTATGTTGGTGAATGTTCCATGCACAGTTGATAAAAACATAACATGTACTCTCCTGATTTGGATACAGTATGTTATGACAATTTGACCAAGTTAATTGATTTTTGCCATCTCTGTCCTTACTGAACTTTTATAGATGTGCTCTGTATTTTAATAAAAGGAGAGTTAAAGTTTAGAGCTATAATTGCTGATGTATAAACTCCTTCAAATTTTGTAAATTACTTATTGTATATGTAAAACCTCTTACATGCACACATATTTAGAATTTTTGCATTTTCTTGGAGAATTAAGCCCTTTAGTATGCAATACTTATATTTATATAAGTATACTTATATTTCTTGTTTTGAAAACTACTTTGACATCTATTCTGTCTTTTAGCTAGTGGTCCACTTTTTTGGGCTTCCCAGGTCTCACCAGTGGTAAACAATCTGCCTACCAATGCAGGAAACTAAGAGACATGGGTTTGATCCCTGGGTTGGGAAGATGTCCTGGAGGAGAACACGGCAACCTACTCCAGTATGCTTGCCTGGAGAATCCCATGGACAGAGGAGGCTGGTGAGACAGAGTCCATGGGGTTGCAAAGAGTAGGACACAGCCGAAGCAAATTAGCACACCACCCTTTTACTTTTAACCTATTAGTTATTGTATTTCAAGTGGCATTTTGTAGTCAGAACAGAATTAGCTCTTCTTTTTTTATTTATTTTTAATTAATCTGAAGTTTTCTTTTAATCAGTATATTCAAATCTTTTATATTTACAGGACTGTTGTGTTTGAATTAAAACATAGCATCATAATAACTGTTTTCTATTTGTTGCATCTGCTCTTGTTTTCTTTATCCCTCTTTACCTGCTTTCTTTGGGATTAATCATATACCATAATCTTGCTTATCTCCATGTTGACTTATTTATACATACCTCTTTTAAAAATGTTTTCTCTATTTTTTGTAGTTGCTTTAGAATTTAGTTTTAAATAACCAGAGTCTACCTTCAAACAGTAATACGATTCTTCATGTAGAGGAAAATGACTTTACAGAGGTTAAGTTCCCAATTTCTCTCTCCCATAACTTGGTTTAGTGCTGGCATGCATTATTTTGAAGCCTGACATGCTGCAGTCCATGGGATCACAAAGAGTTGGACACAACTTGGTGGCAACAGCATTTTTTTTGACATATGTTATTTTAAAAATACATTGGTATTAATTTTCTGGGTTCTTGGATCAATTTTTTTTGTGTGTGTTATTACTTTTCTTGACACATATGGTATTCTTTTCTAGTCAGGGCATGATTACCCAAACAATGGTGTACATCTCTTTAGAAAATAACTAAGATATTCATTACCAAAAGAAATACCATAGCTTTTATCCTCTATGTTTACTAAGTCTGAGAACTGGCTCAATCTGGAAACATTGCAAGGGATCATGGTATTTTATTGGCATCACTTCCCTTAGCCTCTTGATCACTCATATTAACCAAGAAGAATTATGTAGGCCTGAGAAGGCTCTAGCCAAAAATAAGGGGAATTTAAAAGGGCTGGTAGAAATAAGGAGAAAAACAGATAATGACCAGCAATTGTAGACTCAAGACCAGTGCTGTATTTTACTCACAAATTTTTCTACTCTGTGATTCTCCAGGCAGGAAACGAACAACAAACAAATAAACAAAACCAAACAGGATGTTAAAGAATTGTTTCCACATGGGGAAAAATTACTGTGCAAAGCAAGAGGCCTTGAGAAGAACGAAGAATGGATGATAGTATACGTTGTGGTCTGCCAGCCTGTTCTCCTCTTTAGGTACTTGACACCTGCCCAGCCAGAGTGTGGTTGCTGAGACTCTCAGCTGAGTACTTCGTGTGGAAGGTTAGCCGCTAACCCGCTAACCAGGTATAACCTTGAAACAGTGACTGGTGACACGGAGTACAGTATCTAGTCCTCCAACTTCAGTTCTCACAAATTCTAAGATGATATCTCAGGTCCAGAGCTTCTCATGGGATTGGCCAGTGTCTCTGATGCTGAACCACAGTTCCATGTCTCCTCCTCCAAATTTGCCTGCTTGTCCTCTTATATGATGTGTTCTAAGAGCTCTCTGCACATCTGACCAGCTTGCTAATATCTTCCTTAGAGTTTATTTCCCAGAGAAGTTGACTTCAGATGCTGTGTTTGTAGTAAAGTACACTTTTTTCTTGACTATGCATGATTTAAGCATCTTGAATAGATTTCTTGCTTTGTTCACTTCTTTATAGACCTAATGACCTTGAACTATGTGAACCAGAAAATTCATATGATAAGAGTTCAAGCATATAACTTTTGTGATTCCCTTTCATCCAAGCTATCCAACCTGTTTTGCTTATTTATTCATGCATTTTGCATTTCTTTGCCATTTATTCCTGAGTTTTGTTGTCATTGTTTTGGAAGAGTTGATACTTAAGACATTTAAAAACTTTCCCTCAATTTATTCGTGTATTGGATAAATTCTATAGTACTTGGAGAATTATTGTGAGAAATAAATGAAATAATGTATGCAAATCATTTAAACATTATCACACATAATAGATATAATTGTTATTTTATATCTTCTCTTTTCTGTACTTTAACATGAGGATGTCAAGGTCCTTAGCATATGGGATCTTTTATGAGATATTCTCAGGCAATTCAGTAAAACACATTTTTATACTTGTGTTAGTCCTAGTCAATGACACTAGTTTCCATAAGAAATTAAGAAAACAATAGTAAAAGAAATTCCCCTCATTTGAAACAGGAAAATTTTCTATTCCTTATTACAATTAACAAAGTTATTTATTGATAGTAGATGATTTGAGTGAGAAAGAATGTGTCTTTTTTGCTTCTCAAAGCAGAGAAACATATGTATTTATGTGTATTGCATATGTATATTGCCACCCTGCTTATTTAACTTATATGCAGAGTACATCATGAGAAATGCTGGGCTGGATGAAGCACAAGTTGGAATCAAGATTGCCAGGAGAAATGTCAATAACCTCAGATATGCAGAAAACACCACCCTTATGGCAGAAAGTAAAGAACTAAAGAGCCTCTTGATGAAAGTGAAAGAGTAGAGTGAAAAAGCTGGCTTAAAGCTCAACACTCTGAAAACTAAGATCATGGCATCCGGTCCCATCACTTCATGGCAAATAGATGGGGAAACAGTGGAAACAGTGGCTGACATTTTTCTGGGCTCCAAAATCACTGCAGGTGGTGACTGCAGCCATGAAATTAAAAGGTGCTTGCTCCTTGGAAGGAAAGTTATGACCAACCTAGACAGCATATTAAAAAGCAGAGACATTACTTTGCCAACAAAGGTTCGTTTAGTCAAGGCTATGGTTTTTCCAGTGGTCATGTATGGATGTGAGAGTTGGACTGTAAAGAAAGCTGAGCGCCAAAGAATTGATGCTTTTGAATTGTGGTGTTGTAGAAGACTCTTAAGAGTCCCTTGGACTGCAAGGAAATCTAACCAGTCCTTCCTAAAGGAAATCAGTCTTAGGTGTTCATTGGAAGAACTGATGCTGAAGCTGAAACTCCAATACTTTGGCCACCTCATGCGAAGAGCTGACTCATTTGAAAAGACCCTGATGCTGGGAAAGATTGAGGGCAGGAGGAGAAGGGGACGACAGAGGATGAGATGGTTGGATGGCATCATCGACTCAGTGGGTGTGAGTTTGGGTGAACTCCGGGTGCTGGACAGGGAGTCCTGGCGTGCTTTGGTTCATGGGGTCGCAAAGAGTCAGACACGACTGAGCGACTGAACTGAACTGAACAGGAATAAAAACACACAGACATATATATCCACAGACACACAAAGACAACCACACATAGTGAGTTTGGATGTGCCTTGCTTATGGGAACTTAAATAGGGTAGGATCATGAAAAATAAATTGGGAAAATAAAAATAAACAAGTCCTGAATATTTTCCTTAGCCTATTTTGAAGGAAAGGGATAGAATTTTTGGCTTCATTCATTTCCAAACTAGTTAACAATAGTAGGACAAATTGGGAGTAATTCTAAGCAAAAATAGATCTGTGAGTGAATAATACACAATGGTGAAAAACTTGTGAAGTTTTTATTTACAGGGGTAGACAGTTAATATTTTAGGTTTCCAGGTCACCTAAATGCTCTTGTGCACAATTGTTCTTTGTTCTTTTTTTTTTTCTCCATGTTTTTAAAATGTAAAAACTGTCTTTTAGTTCATGATCTGCACAAAACACCATGAGTTGGGTGTGCCCCAGGGTGATTTTCATTTGCCAACTTCTAATCTATGCCATTCTTTATACTGCATGCTTTGTGGATGTAGAAAGTGCAGCCAATGAGGGATGAATGCAATATGGGTTCAATAAAGAAGGGAAGAACCCTCTATTATAATAAACTTGACCTCTATTAATTCAATGGAACACAGGATATAGGCCAGGGGTAGTAAACTCTTATTTGAGCTGTAAACTAAGTGAGTAGCAATGGTTATAATTAGAGCAAATATATTCATCATGATTTGGCATCCCTGATTTTACACACAGAGTAATAACTTAACCAAAGAAAACCTATCAAATTTTTTTAACTATGTCCCCTTAAGAATGCACTGCAGAGTTTCTTAGCACTATTTTTCTTCTATGACATCCTTAAAATGTGACCAGTTGATGGAAAATAATCATGGATGATGATGATAGCTTAGACATTGATGATGCCTCCCAAGTTTTCAAAACTTAATTTTAAAAAAAGGGCTGACTCATTGTCAGAAATAATAAAGTCTTGGCATTCTGTGCTGTGAATAATTGATAAACAGCTATGGAGCTTGAAAGCAATCTGATATAGAACTGAAAGAATTAATACTTTTCTAAGAATGGGAAGACCACAAGCAAGAATTTCCCCTCAAATTACAATGAAAATAGTTTACTTTTAGTCATTGGCAGTTTCAACAAGAAATGTATATCCCTTCAACAGTTTATAAAACACTTCTAATACTTGCTGCATTCTCTTAATTATTTAAATAACAGTAACCTATTATTTCAAAAATAGTAATAAAATAATGATATGATGATGATTAGAACAGTCTGAATTCTCCACAAAATGCATTAATTTGATTGAATAGCAAGTAAGCTGAATTCCATATCCCTTGCCACCTGCAAACACATTTTCAAGCTTGAAGCACAAGTCAATTTAGACTTTGATGCATTTATTCTTTTATTAAGCTACATGAAAAGATAAATGAAAGGTGTATTAATACCAAAGTAAAAACCATAATGATAAAGAATGCAGGGAATTTGCCTTAAAATCCACTATTACAACAGTGAAGATAAGTGTCAAAGACTAAGGCAATAGCTTCATGTATAAAACTGCATTACCATGGAATAAGGAAATATTTAATTGACTGACCCTGATCTGCAGTGAATCCTGGAAAGAAATGTGTGTAAGAAACAGTGTCCATCAATCTATTGTAAAGATTATTAATTAAGTGTGCTGCTTGGCTATCTAACCAATAGCATTGACTCAACATTCCCAAAAGTGTGTTGAAGACAATTTTCAGAGTTGAGAAAACTATTCTGAATTGCTAAATTATTTGCTTTAATGAGTTTGAGTTTCACATCTCTCAAACTTGGTATAATATTTTTCAAAACTTCCTTATGCAAGAATTTTTGTCTATAAACTACTAAGGAAGAACCAGAGGCATGGAGATATTAAGAAGTTTGCCCTTAGAGTGAATCAGTTAAGGAGAGATGAACTTCTAAAACACAAATCTCTTTTCTTTTTCCTCAGAGTTATTTACTGGGGGATATTTTATAATTTCTATCACTATACTGAAATCCTGTGTACATAAGAAGAAAAAAATTAGTCATGCTAGAATTAATGTAAAAACCATTACTTTTCTTAAGAAAATATGTGAAGTAATGGGAAATGCATTGAAGCCACTTGGTTTCTGATCTAAAAAGCAAAATACTACATATTTGAGTAATATAAGTAGTAATTATTGCTAATTAGTTTAAATGACAATATGCATTTTTCTTTTTTTGAAGGTCAAAATTCTAGCTGCTTGCATTAACAAGATTTTGAATTCACAGTACTATTGCAAATCAATTATTTTAAAATATATTTTGAACACCAAAAAAAGAAAATCTACGAGTCAATACTATTGTATGATTTTATCACATTGCATATTCTTTGTTGTATATCCCAAATAAGCTCTTATATATACAACTATTTTCATGAGCTGCTCTTTACAATCATAACGCCTTTGTGCATTTAAGCTAGAGAATGAACCCCAGGGCATGCCCATCTGTCTAAACAAAGAACATTTCCAACAGAGATATGGGGATGGATTGTTCTTTAAACTGAGCTGATGAATGTGAATGTTTAAGAAATTATGAATTATTGAAAAGGACAGTTTAATGTATTGCTCTCCATTCCTATAATTTTATTTTGATATATGTTATTGACTTTGAAGTATTTTTACAATTGCTATCAAAACAACATTAACATTTAAGTGTTTCCAGATCAACATAAGGTAACTACAGTCATGAAAAAAAATATATTAAAAAGGCAATTGGATATTGCAGAAATAAAACTCCATATACATGATGGTTCTAAAGATATGTATTTATCTCTAGTGAATTGAAGCAAATTTAAAATACATTAGCTTCGTCTTAACTAAATTTTGTGTCAAAAATAAAACAGCAATAAATAAATAATAATAATAATAAAAGTTAGCCATGATATTAAAAATATAAAATAGCAAGATCACTGTTGTGCCTAACTCAAATTCATTTAATGCTACAATGAGATTTTTGACTCTTGGAGTTGCCTGTGCTGCTGTGAAAAACCTAAAATATATGCATATTAAACAAGACAATTTATATTCACAGTAGTTCAAATAGCAGGTATGATCTTCTCTACAAGTTATCTAGTCAATTAATTTCGTACTAAATGGAAAGGAGCACCTATTTTTACAGGTATGAGGTGAAAAGGTATAAGTTAGAGTGAGTAGAGTTAATGTGAACTAAGAAAAGAAAATGTCCAAAGTGTAAATTAAATAATCTGCCTTCAGATTTGTGTGTGTCTGTGTGTGCGGCTGTGTGTGTGTGCGTGTTGAAGGGAGTGTGGGACTTTCCTCACTATCACTTTCTTTTGAAATAAAAGGTCAGAATTTGAATGGAAAGGAAAAAGGGAAGCATTAAAACTGTTTACAAGGTACATAAAAATGTAGAAATTGGAGGGAACAGATATGCTAATGAGAAGGCAAAAATTAGTCCAAGAAAAATTGTGGCACATAAAGTATTTTTCTTTCTTAATCTTTTGAAAGTTGGTTCATGCAATTACAGGTAATCATTTGTGTTCATAGAGTGGCACACAATGACTTGGAATGATTTCCAATCTCAGCAAGCAATTTATCCACACTGCTGAAAATTACCCTATTTCTTTGCATATTCAGTTTTGTGCACCTGAAATCTTAATCTTGACCTAACACCTTCTCTCTGAAAAAAACTTTCTGTGTTTGAAAAGTCAAGTCCTCTAGCTATGATTTTACGGTATTGGTTCTTAATTGTTTTCAAATCTATTTTGTGTTATTAAAGTTTAAAAATTCTACCAAAATAAAGATGTTTATGTTGGTAGGTCTGCTTTTTAATTTTATAGAAGTTCAAATAATACAATTTGTACTCTTTTGTGTTGGCTTCTCCCATTTAATAATTTCATTATGGGATTTATCTGTATTGTCAACAATGAAAGTATTAAATCTATACTTTATACTTAATAGTGCTGAAGAAGGTTTAGTTACTCTCAGAAGTATTTTACCCACTTTGTCTCTCTCTCTTTCCATAACCTTCCTCACAGTCCATCCTCATTCATGGAGCCTTTTATAATAGCCCACTTTCTCTCTTCTAGCTTAATTCTACCACACATTGTGCCTATGCCTCCCACTGAAGATTTTTGCTTCAATTTCTCCAGTTTCTACAGTTCTGGTTTCTTAGGATGAACGGACACAGAAGATGTTTGTATTTCTGATTCATTACAGCTTTCTGAGGATACGACTTGTTAGCTTTTGGATCAAACTCCCACCTTTGATAGTCTGTTTTCACTCCTATCTGCAGTATCTCATGCAACCACTTTCTTCACATTTCAGGAGTTCTTCAGGAAAAGTTGTCTTGTTTCTAGTGGAACAAGGATTCAACTGTTTCAACCTCTTTAGGGAGCAAAGATTTCATTGTACTCCCTTTGCTAAGGCGCTGACTACCCTGCCCACTTCCAACTGTGTCTTTTTCTATCTGATAGCATTACATTACAAATTATATTGAAACACTTTATCAAAAAGTCAAAATTGCCAGTGAGCATAGTGGCAATAGATTAGCCTCTTAAATTGCACACCATGTCCCATGGCCTGCAGAGTTATAAGCATCTACTAGCTACTACAAACCAAAAGCACTTGGCTCAAATACCCATAAAGTGGACATAAGAATATTGGCTGATTGCATTCACTCAAAATTTCCACACCTGAATTGATTTCATTGAAGTTCAACAACTTGGTTTGGAGCAAAGACAAGGAATTTTAGGCAATTTTTCAAAATATCTTATAAATCATATATATTTTCTCCATCCATGTATTTTGTACAGTTGTTTCTATTATGAATATGATTACATACATCATGAGTTCAGATTGTAGAAGCACCTCTTAAACTGACCTGTGTTTATATAAATTATTCCGGTGGATATTACCACAAGTTTTATTTTTTTAATGTTGTTTTGTATTTCATTTGTTTTCTCAATATGCACAATCAACATGCTTTATGTTTTCATGAATATCAGATCAAAATCAATGGCAGGAGAAGGAAACAAAACACACTTTCTAAAAGGTACTGAATAATCATCTCCCCTCTTGAGTTTCAACTTTTTCTAAAATTAACCACTCTTGAATAAAACTGTAGCACTTTGTTTCAGCTATTTCTAAATAGTAGCAAAAGTTCTATGTTAAACCAACTTATCCTTTAAATGTATTCTTTGCTTTCTAACTGACATAGTTAAATATTCTTCTAAAAATGCATATGCTGACAAATTAGATATAGATATATCATAATAAATACTTAAATTAGATAGTTAATTTTGAAACAATGTTCATCATTATATAGGAAAACCAGAATACCAGGAAAAGTTTTTTTTTTTTTTTGTACTTAACAATTTTGGAACAGAATAACATTTAGGTAATATTTCATAGGTCCTTTCTGAAAACACAAGTTTCTAAACATGTGTTTAAGATGTAATTCTTAAAATATAGCAAACTTATTTTTTGTACTTTATGTGCTTATTTGAAAACATTGCTATAAAAATATTTTCCTTTGTAATATATTTTAATAAGAACCATGTAATCATAAGGGTATATACACATTTTCTCAATCAAGATATAATTAAATTATAATCCTACATTTATGTGGTTTTTGAAAGTCCAATTTTCTTTAAGTTCATATTATCATTGGAGATGTAACCATTCAGTCAAAATAATTAAGAAAATCTGTCAATATGAGCAATATCATTAATGTATAGTCAGATAGAATATATGTTTTGATAAGTAAACAATTATCCAGGGGAGGAGACAAGAAAATATTCAGTTTATACCTAGAGTCATAGTAAAAGCATTTTTATGTCTAAAGAATAGCTTATTATTGCAATTTACAACATTTCATAGCTTGTACCCAAAGCAAATTTTTATAGAACAATTATTGAGAAGATAAAAAGGAGTTGGTTACCAAAAAATGCTGACACACCCATAACTAGACTCATGAAACCAGGCTTTGCTATAATAAAGCACAGTTTTATTAAACACTTAATTAATTGTTACATTAAAATGATAGGGACCCAACTCATAAAAATGACTTATGAGATTGCAGGCTTCTTTTGCTGTGTTAACTGAAAATGCAAACTGTATACACCATTTAATTAAGAAAAATGTAATCAAGCAATAGATAGTGTGGGCGTTTAGTTCGAAAACAAAGCTTGCAGGTGTTTGGGGATAAGGAAGTGTGATTTTAATGTTGTTAGTACCATTTACTAGGAGAAGGCAGTGGCACCCCCTCCAGCGTTCTTGCCTGGAGAATCCCGGGGACGGGGCAGCCTGGTGGGCTGCCGTCTATGGGGCCGCACAGAGTCGGACACGACTGAAGCGACTTAGCAGCAGCAGTACCATTCACTAGAAGTGGCTCAAGCTGAAGTTTCATATATGTACCAAACCAAAGTCAATAGAGGCACCCAGATGTTTTATGCTACAGATTTTACTTATTTTTAACTTTCCATTTTGGGGCTCCCCAGATGCAATTTAGAGTTGCATTAAAGTTATATATACAGTAATCCCAACAGAAGACCACGTACTCAGTATCTTTGAGGCAATTTGTTGAAAGGCAACTTAAAAGAAAGAAATATTTATTCTATTGCAAATATTGCACAAAAGACTATTTATAGATTGTTATTTCTCTCAACAACCTTTCAAGTTCATCCGCTTTTACAAATGGAGTTTTAGGGACATTGCATTGGGCTTTCCACATGATGCTAGTCATAAAGAGCTTGTCTGCCAAGGCAGGAGATATAAGAGACACTGGTCTGATCTCTGGGTTGGGGAGATCCCCTGGAGTGGGAAATGGCAACCCACTCCAATATTCTTGCCTCGACAGTGGAGCCTGACAGGCTACAGTTCATAGGGTCACACAGAGTCGGACGTGACTAAAGCGACTTACCACACAGCACACAGGGACATTATATAACTTTAAGTCACACAACACGTGTGGAGGAGATAGGTTCCTAACAAAGCAAATATACATGACTATGCAGCTTATGCATTTACACTTTATACCATTTATCACTGTTTTAATTTAAATATTACCTGTGAAATAATGATCATTTCAAGATCTATGATATTAAACCTGTGGTAATAGATTCTTGTGTATAAATTACCATAATTACTTTATTTTTTTTCCCATAATTACTTTAAATTTACTTCTAGGGAAAAAAGAAACAAATGAGAAATGATAGTGTCTGTTCAGAGACTACAGATAGTATCTTTAAGAGTGACTGAGGACATGACAGGAAATGGTTTTCCCTAGTGGTTAATCTGGAAATGAAATGTGATTAATCTTTTCCAGAGCTGGCCAAACTTTAAAAACTTATTCTTGTCTCCTTTTAAAAATGTGAGATATTGCCTCTTACAGACATTATATTAATGAAATGAAGCTATAGTTTCCTTTTCTAAAGAAGTAAAAGACTTTAATCGGCCCTCTCAGAGAGTTATTCATCTCCATCAGAGAATTATCAGCAATGACTCACCTAATCCTCATAAAATGTTGTAGAAGAGGAAGCAGTAGACAATCATTAAGATTAAACACCACAGCTAACTCACTGGGTTCTGAAGACCTTCTTGATATAGATCCCATATTTTTTTAGACTATTTTACTAATTTTACACTCCTTCAGATTCTTTGTCAACTTTCGCAAACACTTCACCCCAGTTTTCAGGAAATTATGCCTGAATTTTAGCTCTCACTTTTATCTAAATTTGATCAAGATAGTCTAGGCACCCTGGTAAGATAATTTAATTATGTCTTACAGAACATATTATTTCTTAAACCAAACAATATTTTAAGTTACAAAAGCAAGTAAAATAAAATTAAATGTTATGTTGAAATGCTGCTTATCAAGAAATTTGCTCATGAAAATTTCTCCTTTAGTGATTACAACAGTAAAATTTTAAAATTAAAATAACAATTGTTATTTTTCTACAAATAGTCAGATCCTTGACCACCAAAAAGTTAAGAATTTTGTTCTTAGGGTATATAAGAACTTAAGTGTATGGGAAACTATTTTTCTCTTTCCAAATAGTGGACCCATTTGCAAAGCTTCTACATTCAAAATTCTTCCAAGATCCTAAGAGTTCTTTATCTCTTCATGGCTCATTTTCACTGAAACTAAACTTAGCTTTTAATCCATCAGCAAGAAATCTTGGCTTACTGAATAGCAGAGGCATATTTTCCAAGTGTTATACACTGAACCCACATAAAATCATTGAATTGTATGCATATATGACTTTGATATGGAGGATATATGTATATTATTTTTATTAACATGATTGCATAAAGGAGTCTTTTTATTCTGTCTGCTTATATTGGTCACATTTTCCCTTACTTCTTCAATGAAGAATGACTAGGAAATGTCAAGGAAGGACCTAAAGATATTCGATCAAATGACCAAGTTTACTTCCTAATTTTGTGTCTCAGACATTGTGTGTTGATTAATATTGAACAAGTCACTTAACTCCTCAATATTCATTCTTCAACAAAAGTTTGTTTTCCAGTGTGTCTCTGGTAGGCTTGTCCTTCTCTCCTCCACACATCTCTCTGGTCATCTTTTGTCTTTTATGACTCAGAATTCTAAATTCACTCTAAACACAATTCCATGATTTTCCTTTCAGTAAAGACATTGGATATCTCTGTAGTCAGCATTTTTTTTTTTCTATAAAGGTCCAGACAGTAAATACTTTAGGCTTTGGGAGCCATACAAAGTCTCTGTCACATTTCTTTTGTTATTCTCTCCTACTTTCCTTCTTTCTGTCCTTTTTTTCCACTTTCTTTCTTTCCTTATTGTCTTTCAGTTTCTTTTTCTTTTATAGCTGTTACCTAAAGACTCTTCCAGAAAATTACTAGAGCTAATCAATGAATATAGTAAAGTTGCAGGATATAAAATTAACACACAGAAATCCCTTGCATTCCTATATACTAACAATGAAAAAACAGAAAGAGAAATTAAGGAAACAATACCATTCACCATTGCAACAAAAAGAATAA
This sequence comes from Muntiacus reevesi, assembly GCF_963930625.1. Lineage (NCBI taxonomy): Eukaryota > Metazoa > Chordata > Mammalia > Artiodactyla > Cervidae > Muntiacus > Muntiacus reevesi. Next base: position 5,196,105 of record NC_089259.1, on the reverse strand, counting down.
AATACTTAGGAGTATATCTACCTAAAGAAACAAAAGACCTATACACAGAAAACTATAAAACATTGATGAAAGAAGTCAAAGAGGACACAAACAGATGGAGAAACATACCGTGTTCATGGATTGGAAGAATCAATGTTGTCAAAATGGCTATTCTACCCAAAGCAATCTATAGATTCAATGCAATCCCTATCAAGCTACCAACGGTATTTTTCACAGAACTAGAACAAATAATTTCACAATTTGTATGGAAATACAAAAAACCTCGAATAGCCAAAGTAATCTTGAGAAAGAAGAATGGAACTGGAGGAATCAACCTGCCTGACTTCAGACTCTACTACAAAGCCACAGTCATCAAGAGAGTATGGTACTGGCACAAAGACAGAAATATAGATCAATGGAACAGAATAGAAAGCCCAGAGATAAATCCACGAACCTATGGACACCTTATCTTTGACAAAGGAGGCAAGGATATACAATGGAAAAAAGACAATCTCTTTAACAAGTGGTGCTGGGAAAACTGGTCAACCACTTGTAAAAGAATGAAACTAGAACACTTTCTAACACCATATAGCTGTTACAATGTTTTAAAATGTAAAATTATTATTGCTCAAAACCATGTAAAATGAAAAAAAAATCAACAAAAAACTTATAACTAACAATGCATTTAATGGAACAAAAAAGATCATACTTTACAAAAACTGAGACAAGGATAAGAAGGTCTTCTCTCACCACATCTATCCAACATCATTGTGCTAGTGTTAACTTGTGCAGTAAGGCAAGAAAAGGGAATGAAGTATAGTAAATATAAAGGAAGACGTAAAGCTGTCTTTATTTGCAGATGAAATGATTGTCTATATAGAAAATTGTATAGAATAGATAACATTAATCTTCCTGCAGCAGAGAAGTTATATAAGATTGTAACATAAAGTGTTAATAAACAGAAACAATTGGGATTTATAATAAATATACCATCTAGAATTTCATCAAAAATAAAATACTTGGGAATTAATTTAACAAAATAAAATCCCCAGGTGCCCAATATGCTCCTGGAGAAGAGTGGAGAAATAACTCCAGAATGAATGAGGAGGCTGAGACAAAGAAAAAAACATCATTCAGTTGTGGATGTCACTAGTGATGGAAGACTCTTGAGAGTGCCTTGGACTGCAAGGAGATCCAACCAGTCATCCTTAAAGGAAATCAGTCCTGAATATTCATTGGAAGGACTGATGCTGAAGTTGGAGCTTCAATCCTTAGGCCACCTGATGCGAAGAACTGACTCATTTGAAAAGACCCTGATGCTGGGAAAGATTGAAGGCAAGAGGAGAAGGGGATGATTGAGGATTAGATGGTTGGATGGCATCACTGACTCTATGGATATGAGCTTGAGCAAGCTCTGGAAATCAATGATGGACAGGGAAGTCTGATGTGCTGCAGAACACGGGGTGACAAGAGTTGGACATGACTGAGCAGCTGAACTGAACTGACTGTTATTAAAATATTTTAATATGGAAAATTGCAAAATACTAAAAAATAATGTTTAATATTGAATGGATAGAGATTCCTCAGTCACTGGTTGAAAGACTTAGAAGTACTAACATATTATTTTTTTTTTCCAATTTGATCTAAAGTATTCATTATCATCCTACTTAAAATCCCCCCAAAACTGCTAGTAAGTACCAACAACCTGATTGGAAATTTATATAGAAAGACCATGCCTGAAAGAATTAGCCCAGCTTTGAAGTGATGAATAAAGTTACCAGATTTACATTATCTTATATAAAACTTTCTACAAGTTTATATTGACCAAGAGTATATGATATTGATGGCAGAATAATACAGACATCAATGGAACAGAATATAGACTTCAGAAATAAGCAACCTAAGTTCCCATCAGCAGACATTTGGGTAAAGAAGACGTATGAGGTAAACTCACTCATAAGAAAGGGTAAAATTCTGCCATTTGCAGCAATGTGGATGGACCTAGAAAATATTATACTTAGTAAAATAAGTCATAGAAAGACAAATATTATACATATATGTGTAATCTAAAAAACAAAACAAGCAAATGTACATAGCCAAAAATAGACTCACAGATGCAGAAAACAAACATTTAGTTACCAGAAGGTAGAGAAAATGGGGTAGGGCAAACTAGGGGTATGGAATTAAGAGATGCAAACTGTTACTATGTATAAAATAAATAAGCAACAAGTGTATATTGGGTAACATAGGTAATTATAGTCATTATCCTGTAGTAACTTTTAACGGAGGTAATCCATATGTGTGTCAGTTCAGTTCAATCAGTTCAGTCGCTCAGTTGTGTCTGACTCTTTGCAACCCCATGGGCTGTAGCCTGCCATGCTTCCCTATGTATCATCAACTCCCATAGCTTGCTCAGCCTCATGTATATTGAGTCAGTGATCCCATCCAACCATCTCATCCTCTGTCATTCCCTTCTCCTCCTGCCTTCAGTCTTTCCCTACATCAGGGTCTTTTCCAATGAGTTGACTCTTCACATCAGGTGGCCAAAGTATTGGAGCTTCAGCTTCAGCATCAGTCCTTCCAATGAATAGTCAAGACTGAATTCCTAGGATGGACTGGTTGGATCTCCTTACTGCCCAAGGGACTCTCAAAAGTCTTATCCAACAGCACAGTTCAAAAGCATCAATTCTTTGGCACACAGCTTTCTTTAGAGTCCAACTCTCACATCCATACATGACTACCGGAAAAACCATAGCTTTGTCTATATAGACCTTTATCAGCAAATAATATCTCTGCTTCTTTATATGCTGTCTAGGTTTGTCATAGCTTTTCTTCCAAGGAGCAAACATCTTTTAATTTCATGACTACCATCACCATCTGCAGTGACTAGGAGCCGAAAAAAATAAAGTCACTCACTCTTTCCATAGTTTCCCAATTTGTTTGCCATGAAGTGATGGGACCAGATGCCGTGATCTTTGTTTTTTGAATGTTGAGTTTTAAGGCAGTGTTTTCACTCTCCTCTTGCACTTTCATCAAGAGACTCTTTAGTTCATCTTCACTTTCTGCCATAAGGGTGATGTCCTCTGTATATTTGAGGTTATTGATATTTCTTCCTGTAATCTTGATATCAGCTTGTGCTTCATCAAGTGTGGCATACTTGAAACTAATACAGTACTATCTTTCACCTATACTTCAATAAAAAATAAAGAATATAGATCTCATAAATAAATCCAAACAAACGTATTCAAGTGATTTTTTCAAAGAATCAAATACAACTCAATATAGGATAATCCTCCTAGTCTATGACAGGGGAACAATTGGTAATACTTATGCAAATAAAAATGAACCTATACCTTACACATTAAACAAAAGACTCAAAATGACTTCTAGAGCAAAATGAAAAGCATAATACTATTATACTTCTAGAAGATCACTTAGGAAAAATTTGACATGACCTTAGGTCTGGTGTTAAATTTTTAAGTTGCTGTTGTTCAGTCACTAAGCCATGTCTGACTCTTTTGCGACACCATGGACTGTAGCCTGCCAGGCTCCACTATCCCTGGGATTTCCCAGGCAAGTATACTGGAGTGAGTTGCCAGCATAACACCAAAAGCAATATCCATGAAAGAAAAAAGGAAATAGACTTTATTAAAATTAAGATTTTGTGTATGAAAAATATGTTAATAGACTAAGAAGATAAATAACAGATAGAAAGAGAAATTTGCCAAATCTATGTTTGATAAAGGATTTGTATGGTGGTTCAGATGGTAAAGAATCTGCAGGAGGCCTGGGTTTGATCCCTGGATTGGAAAGATTACCTGGAGAAGGGAACTCACTCCAGTACTCTTGCCTGGAGAATTCCATGGACAGAGGAGGGCTGCAGAAGAGAGAAGAAGGTGATGACAAAGGATGAGATGGTTGAACGTCATCAGTGACTTGAAGGACATGAGTTTGAGTAAGCTCTGGGAGTCGGTAATGGACCGGAAGCTGGGGCCAGTGCAGTCCATGGGGCCACAAAGAGTTGGACATGACTGAGAGACTGAACTGAACTGAACTGAACTGAGCTAAGTGAACTAGCACACACACACACACACACACACACACACACCTAAAATATACCAAAAATTCTTGAAATACAACAATAAGAAAAAAAATGCTATTAAAATGGGCAAAAATCTGAATAGACATCACACTAAAGAAGACATATAAATGGAAATAAGTATATGTCAAGATGTCTAACATCATTTGTCTTTAGAGAATTACAAATTTAAACAGCAATGATTTTTCCAAAGTCACATTACACAATGGCTAAACTTGAAACAAAACAAACAGAAATAAAAAACCCTGACAATATGTTATTATGTGGAGCATTAGGAACTCTCATCAGTTGCTGGTGGGAATAAAAATTGATATAGCCACTTTGCATGACAGTTTAGCAATTTCTTACAAGATTAAATATCATCTTATCATATGATCCAGTAATTGCACTCCTAGTAATTTACACACTAAATTGAAGAGTTATGCCCACAAAAAATCTGCACATAAACATTTGTTGTAGATTTATTCATAACCACCAAAATATAGAATCAGTGAAGGTCTCCCACAGGGAATAACCAAAACTTCATTTTGTCCTTGAAATGGAATATTATCCAGTGATAGAACACATTCATAGAACACTTTAATAGAAGCACCATCATGTGCTTCAGGCTATGAAAATACATGAATGCATCTTAAAATTTTATTAATAAATGAAAAAAGCTAGTCTCATAAAGTACCATAAAATATGATTTCAATTATATTTTATTCTGTTAAAGACAAAACAATAGCAAGGGCAACTGGATGAATGATTGCCAGTTGACTGGATGGAGTTCATAGGTAAAATATAAAAAAAATATTTTAGGGCAGTGAAGCTATTCTGTATAACACCAAAATTATGAATATAAGACTAAGTATTTTTCAGAACTTGTGCAACTTTACAGAGCAAAGAGTAAATTTATTATATATATATATATATATATATATTTTTTTTTTTTTAAAAGAAAACATTTATGAGATCATGAGTTTCCTAGGTAGAGCATATAACATGACAAAAATGTAAAGGTAGTACAAATATATTAATATGAAACAACCTCACCAAAAGGAGTGGGGAATAAAGGACTAGCTTAAGTCACTTTGAAAATAAGCTCATTCTGTAAGATTAAAGGCAATAACCTTGTACTTAAGTACTATACTCTTGTTGATAAAGTATCACATGGTAGTATAGAAAGGAGGTTTGAAAGTTGCTGAGAGGTTGGATTTTTAGGAAGTTCTCGCCACACACACACTCACACACCTTGTAACTATGTGAGGTGATAAATGTCTTAACTAATCTTATTGTGATAATCATTCTGCAATATATATACATAAAAATTACTCTATTAAGGATGCCCTTAACACATATAATTCTAAATCATGATTATATCATAAGGCTTAAAAACATATAAAATAATTTATAACTGCATGTCCACTTACATGTGGATTCTTTTCAGTAGTAAATACTGCAGTTCTACATGACCCGCTGTTGTTTGAAATGTGGATGTGGACCCTATATGCAGAGGGCTAACTATGTGAAGTTATACACAAATTTTTGACTGAACAGAAGGTTGGCACTTTTAACTTCTGTGCTATTCAAGCATCAAATGCATACTGTAATGAAACAATTGAGTAAAGGAAAAGCAGTGTCTTGGATCCAAGTTTCTCATTGATGGCAAGGAAATTTCAAGTCCATTAATTAGTATCAATGATAGGGTTTCCCTGATAGCTCAGCTGGTAAAGAATCCACCTGCAATGCAGGAAACTCCAGCTCGATTCCTGAGTCGGGAAGATCCTGGAGAAGGGATAGGCTACCCACTCCAGTATTTTTGGGCCTCCTTTGTGGCTTAGCTGGTAAAGAATATACCTGCAATCCAGGAGACTTGGGTTTGATCCCTGTGTTGGGAAGGTGCCCTGGAGAAGGGAAGGCTACCCACTGCAGTATTCTGACCTAGAGAGCTCCATGGACTGTATAGGCCATGGAGTCTGAAAGAGTCGGACAAGACTGAATGACTTTCACTTTCATAATATTACTATGTATTCTTGACTAATGTGATGAGAATGGCAACTACTTTGTGGTCTGCTTCCAAAAACACATGACTTCAGTGTAATCATGAGGAAAACAGCAAACAAATTCCAATGACTGACAATTTATAAAATATTCTACCAGAATTCAGTCATTAGAATACAAACATAACTTGAAGATAATGTAGATTTATTTCAAGACTGCCACAACAAAGTGAATATGTAAATAAAGCAAATCACATAATTTATTGGTTTCCTAAGGCATATAAAATTTAGTCTATTAGCATGCATTAGCATTAGCCTAAAAAACCAATTTACGTACCGTAATTGCTGTTCAGTCACTAAGTCTAGTCCAGCTGTTTGCAACCCAATGGACTACAGGACGCCAGGCTTCCCTATTCTGCACTAACTCCCGGAGTTTGCTCAAATTCAAATTCATTGAGTCGGTGATGCCATCCAAACATCTCATCCTCTGTCACACCCTTCTCCTCCTGCCTTCAATCTTTCCCAGCATCAGGGTCTTTCCTAATGAGTCAGCTCTCCGCATCAGGTGGCCAAAGTATTGGAGCTTCAGCTTCAGCATCAGTCCTTCCAATGAATATTCAGGACTGATTTCCTTTAGGATTGACTGGTTTGATCTCCTTACTGTCCAAGGGACAATCAAGAGTCTTTTCCAGCACCGAAATTTGAAAGCATCATTTCTTCAGTGCACAGCCTTCTCTATGGTCCAACTCTCACATCCATGCATGATTACTGGAAAACCCATAACCTTGACTATTCAGACCTTTGACAGAGAAATGACTTCTCTGCTTTTTAATACACTGTCTAGGGCTATTCATACCTTTCCTTCCAAGGATCAAGTGTCTTTAACTTTGTGCCTTCCGTCACTGTCTGCAGTGATTTCGGAGCCTGAGAGAATAATCTATTTGCCATGAAATGATGGGACCAGATACCATGATCTTAGCTTTTTGAATGTTAAGTTTTAAGCCAGATTTCACTCTCCTCTTTTACCTTCATCAAGAGGTTCTTTAGCTCCTCTTCAGTTTCTACCATTAGGGTGTTGCCATTTGTCTGAGATTGTTGATATTCCTCTCAGCAATATTGATTCCAGGATATGATTCATCCAGCCCAGCATTTCTCATGATGTACTCTGTATAGAAGTTAAATAAACAGGGTGACAATACATAGCCTTGGCATAATCCTTTCTCAGTTTTGAAACAGTCCATTGCTCCATGTCCGATTTTAACTGTTGCTTCTTGACCTGAATACAGGTTTCTCAGGAAGCAGATGAGGTGGTCTGATATTCCCATCTCTTTAAGAATTTTCCACAGTTTGCTGTGATCCACACAGTCAAAGGTTTTAGCATAGTCAATGAAGCAGAAGTAGATTTTTTTTTTAAAATTCTCATGCTTTTTCTGTGATCCAACAAATGTTTTCAATTTGATCTCTGGTTCCTCTCACTTTTGTAAATCCAGCTTCTACATCAGGAAGTTCTCAGGTCCCGTACTGCTGAAGCTCAGCTTGAAGGATTTTGAGCATTATCTTGCTAGCATGTGAAATGAGTGCAAATGTGCAGTACTTTGAACATTCTTTGGCATTGCCTTTCTTTGGGATTGGAATGAAAACTGACCTTTTCCAGTCCTGTGGCCACTGCTGATCTTTCCAAATTTGCTGGCATATTGAGTGCAACACTTTAGCAACAGCATCTCTTAGGATTTGAAGTAGCTCAGCTGAAATTCCATCACCTCCACTAGCTTAGTTTGTAGTAATGTTTCCTAAGGCTTACTGGACTTCACACTTCAGGATATCTTGGTCTAGTTGAGTGACCACACCATCTTGGTTTTCCAAGTAATTGATCTTTTTTGTAAAAATACTTCATAGCTAAAAAGTACTAACCACCACTAGACAGCAGTAAATTATGCTATTTTTGCTACTGGAGGATTTTGTATAGATGTTGACAGTTGGTGACTGATCAGCGTGGTGATTACTGAAAGTTGGGTGGCCATGGCAATTTCTTAAAATAAGAGAATAGATGAAGTTTGTTGCATCAATTCATTCTTCCTTTCATGAACAGTTTCTCTGTAGCATATAGTCCCGTTTAATAGCATTTGACTGACAGAACTTTTCAAAATTGGAGTCAAGCCTCTCAAACCCTGCTGCTGGTTTATCAACTAAGTTAATGTAATATTCTAAATTGTTTGCTGACATTTAAACAGTTATCACAACGTTTTCACCAGGAATAGTTCCTATGTCAAAAACCCTCTTTCTTTGCTCATCCATAAGAAGCAACTCCCCATCTATTTGAGTTTTATGAAATTGCAGCAATTTTTTCACATCTTCAGACTCAACGTCTAATGATAGTTTTATTGCTATTTCCACCACCTCTGCAGTTACTTTCTCCCCTTATGTCTTAAACTTTCAAAGTCATTCAGGAAGGTTGGAGTCAACATATTCCAAACTCTTGTTCATGTTGATATTTTTTTTTTTTACCTTTACCAATGAATCACCAAAATTCTTAATGGTGTGTAGAATAAGGAATACTTTCCAGAAGGTTTTTTATTTACTTTGCCCAGAATTTACCAAAGGAACCACTATCTACAGCATTTATAACTTTAAATGGATTTCTTAAGTAATGAAACTTGAAAGTCAAAATTACTGTTTGATCCATGAACTGCAGAATGGATGTCATGTTAGCAGGCATGAAAACAACATTAATCTCATCTATCTCCATCAGTATTCTTGGATGCCCAGGTGCATTGCAAATAAGCAGTGATATTTTGAAAGGAAGCTTCTTTTTTTGATCAGTAGATCTCAACAGTGGGCTTAAAATATTCAGTAAACCAGGTTGCAAACAGATGTGCTGTCATCCAGCCTTTGTTGTTCTATTTATAGAGCACCATCAGAGTAGATTTAGCATAATTCTTAAGGGTAATAAGATTTTCAGAATGGTAAATGAGATTTGGCTTCAACTTCAAGTCACCACCTGCATTAGTCCCTAACAGGAGAGTTAGCCTGTCCTTTGGAGGCAGCCATTGACTTCTCTTTAGCTATAAAATACCTGGATGGCATCTTCTTCTAATAGGAGGTTATTTCTTCTATATTGATTATCTTTTTTTTTTTTTTCTTTTTTTAGTTAACTGGTATTGGAGTGTAGTTGATTTACAGTGCTGTGTTGGTTTCATGCTGTACAGAAAAGTGAATCAGTTATACATACACATACACATACACATATATCCCTCTTTTTAAGATTCCTTTCCCATCTAGGTCACCACAGAGCACTGAGTAGAGTCCCCTAGGTTGTATAGGAGGCCCTCATTAATTATCTATTTTATATATAGTACTGTGTCTATGTCAATCTCAATTCCATTTCAGCCTATCCCCACTTCCCGCCTTGGTAGCCATTAGTTTGCTTTCTACATCTGTGACTAATCTCTGCTTTCCAAGTAAATTTATCTATATCATTTTTCTACATTTCACGTATAAGCAATATTATAGATATTTGTCTTGCTCTTTCTAATCTACTTCGCTCTGTGTGACAATCTTTAGGTTCACCCATGCCACTGCAAATAACACTATTTCAGTCCTTTTTAAGGCTTGTAATAAATCGTAATAATTAATTGTATATACTACCACATATTCTTTATCTGTTCATCTGTGAATGGAAGTTTAGGTTGCACCCATGTCCTTGCTATTGTAAATAATGCTGCAATGAACATTGGGGTGCATTCATCTTTGAAGTATGGCTTTCTCAGGGTACATTCGCAGCAGTGGGATTTCTGAGTCATATGGTAGCTATAATTCTAGTTTTTGAAAAGGGCATCAATAACATTCTCCGTATTGGATAGACTGTTTTACATCTCACAAACACTGTAGAATTTCAGATGATGGCAATCTGACCAGTGTTAGCTGATACCACAATGTAGTTTTGATTTTCATTTCTCTAATAATTAGTGATATTGAGCATCTTTTCGTTTGCCATTTGTTTTTTGGCCATCTGTATCACTTCTTTGGAGAAATATCTATTTAGATCTGCTCATCTTCATTTTTTTTTTTTTTAAAATATATTGAGCTACATGAGATGTTTTGATATTTTGGAGAATGATCCCTTGTCAGTTGCTCTGTTTGCTTTTTTTTTCCATTCTGAGGGGTTTCTTTAGATTTTTTAAAAATTGTTTCCTTTACTGTGCAAAGCTTTAAAGTTTAATTAGGTCCCATTTGTTTATTTTTATTTTCATATTCTAAGGGGTATGTCAAACAGCATCTTGCTGTGACTTATGTCTGAGAGTGTTCTGTCAATATTTTTCTCTAAAATTTTTGCAGTATCCAGTTTCACATTTAGGTTTTTAATTCATTTTTTAGTTTATTTTTTTGTATTGTATTAGGAAATATCCTAATTTTATTCTTTTATATGTAACTGTCTAGTTTTCCCAGAACCACTTATTGAAGAAACTGTCTTTTCTCCATTGTATGTCTTGCTTTCTTTGTTGTAGATTTGTTGACCATAGGTGCATGGATTTATTTCTGGACTTTCTAATTTGTTCCATTGAGATATATTTCTGATTTTGTGCCAGTACCATATCATTTTGAAAACTATAACTTTGAAGTATAGTCTAAAATGAGGGATCCTTATTTCTCCAGCTCTCTTTTACTTTCTCAAGCCTATCCAGGCTTTTGTGTGTGGGTTTCCATACAAATTTTTTAAACCTCCATTCTCCTTCTGTGAAAATTGCCATTGATAGTTTCAAAGGGATTGCATTGACTCTATAGATGGATTTGGACAGTATAATCATTTTCACAATATTAATTTTTCCAACACAAAGATAGGGTATATCTCTCTATTTGCTTCATCTTTGATTTATTTCTTTAATAACTTACAGTTTTATAAGTACAGGGATTATTTCCTTCATCTATCTTTCTGAACTTTCATTGTTAGTGTATAGGAATGCAAGAAATTTATGTGTGTTAATGCTTTGATTTGCAATTTTATCAGATTAATTGATGAGCTCTAGTAGTTTTCTGGTAATATCTTTAGCATTTTCTATGTATAGTATCAAGTCATCTGCAAAAAACGACAATTAATTTCTTACCAATTTGGACTCCATTTTCTTTTCTGATTGCCATGGCTGTGACTTTCAAAACTATGCAGAATAAAAGTGGTGAAAATAGGCTATAACATTGTAGTAACTTTGTATGGTGACAGGTAGTAGCTAGAACTTATACTAGTGATCATTTTACAATGTATAAAAATATCAAATTATCAAGTTGTATATCTGAAAATAACAATATTATAAATCAAACTTTAATAAATAAACAAAGAGAAACATCATATAACTTTTTTTTTTAAGTGGCAAGAGTGAACAAACTATTCTTGCTTCTGATCTTGGAAGAAATGCTTTCAGCTTTCCTCCATTGAGTATGATGTTATCTGTAAGTTTGTTGTATACGATCTATATTATGTAGAGAAAGTTCTCTCTAAGCACACATTCTGGAGAGATTTTATCAAAAATTGGTGTTGAATTTTGTCAAAAGCTTTTCTGCATCTATTGAAATGATAATATTCTATAATTTTTAAAATGTTGTGTATCACATTGATTATTTTGTATATACTGAAGACTCCTTGTACCCTGAGATAAACTCCATTTGATTAGGGTATACGAGTCTTTTAATATGTTGTTGGATTCTGTTGAGCTACCAGATGTCCGTGTTTGTTTTTTTTTTTTTTTTAAACAGTTCCCCCCCCCCCGCCCCCCGTAATTGATTTCTACTTTCATAACTTCATGGTCAGGAAAGATACTTGATATAATTTAAATTTCATTAAATTTATTGAAGATTTCTTTCTTACCCAAGATGTGAACTACACTGAACAATGTTCTGTGTGCATTTGAGGAGAAAGTGTATTATGCTACTTTCAGAATGAATGCTCTCTAAATTTCAGTTAAGCCTATTTTGTCTAATACGTCATTTTAGGCTTGTGCTTCCTTGTTAACTTTCTTTCTGGATTATATCTCTATTGGTGCAAGTTGAGTGTTAAAGTCCCCACCTCTATTGTGTGGCTGTCAATTTCCACTTTCATGGCTGTTAGCATCTTTGAGGTATATATATATATGTATATATGCATGAAATATCAAGGGAATTACTGAAACATGATACAAAGACATGAAGTGAATAAATACTTTTGGAAAATGGTGCCAAGAGTTTTGTTTGATGAAGTGTTGCATGAACTTCAATTTGTAAAAATAAAAGGGCCACAGTATCTGTGAAGTACAGTAAAGTGAAGTGCAATAGAACAAAATACACCTATAAAAGTTTGAAAAATTGTCACAACCAGGAAGAGCATAAGGTGACATGATTACTAAATATATAAAGGATAGGGATATGAAACAGAAAATTAGATTCATTTTAAAAATTAATGTATTGAATAAATATGGACACTAATAATAATAATGTATCAATATGTGTTCATTAATTTTGATAAGTGTACGGTTCAAATGCAAGATGTTAATAATTGGTGAGTACAAGTGTAGCCTCCATACTATTTTTCTTAACAGTTTTCAGTTCAGTTCAGTCACTCAGTCATGCCCAAATCTTTTCGAACCCACGGACTGCAGCACACCAAGCTTCCCTGTCTATCACCAACTCCCGGAGTTGACCCAAACCCATGTCCATTGAGTCAGTTATGCCATCCAGGCATCTCACCCTCTGTCATCCCCTTCTCCTCCTGCCCCTAATCCCTCCCAGCATCAGGGTCTTTTCAAATGAGTCAGCTCTTCACATCAGATGGCCAAAGTATTGGAGCTTCAGCTTCAGCATCAGTCCTTCCAAAGAACACCCAGGAATGATCTCTTTTAGGATGGACAGGTTGGATCTCCTTGCAGTCCAAAGGACTCTCAAGAGTCTTCTCCAACACCACAGTTCAAAAGCATCAATTCTTCAGCCCTCAGCTTTCTTTATAGTACAACTTCCACATCCATACATAACCACTGGAAAAACCATAGCCTTGATTAGATGGACCTTTGCTGACAAAGTAATGTCTCTGCTTTTTAATATGCTATCTAGGCTGGTAATAACTTTCCTTCCAAGGAGTAAGCATCTTTTAGTTTCATGGCTGCAATCACCATCTGCAGTATTTTGGAGCCACCCAAAATAAAGTCAGCCACTGTTTCCCTATCTATTTGCCATGAAGTGATGGGACCGGATGCCATGATCTTAATTTTCTGTATGTTGAGCTTTAAGCCAACTTTTTCATGCTCCTCTTTCACTTTCATCAAGAGGCTCTTTAGTTCTTCTTCACTTTCTGCCATAGGGGTGGTGTCATCTGCTTATCTGAGGTTATTAATATTTCTCCCAGCAATCTTATTTCCAACTTATGCTTCCTCCAGCCCAGTACCTCCTGATGTACTCTGCATATAAGTTAAATAAGCAGGGTGACAATATACAACCTTGACGTACTCCTTTTCCTATTTGGAACCAGTCTGTTGTTCCATGTCCAGTTCTAACTGTGCTTCCTGACTCGCATACAGGTTTCTCAAGAAGCAGGTCAGGTGGTCCATCTTTTTCAGAATTTTCCACACTTGAATGTGATCCACACAGTCAAAGGTTTTGGCTTAGTCAATAAAATAGAAATAGATGTCTTTTTTTTTCCCCAGAACTCTCTTGCATTTTGATGATCCAGCAAAAGTTGGCAGTTGGATCTCTGGATCCTCTGCCTTTTCTAAAGCCAGCTTGAACATCTGGAAGTTCACAGTTCACGTATTGCTGAAGCCTGGCTTGGAGAACTTTAAACATTACTTTACTAGCGTGTTAGATGAGTGCAATTGTGCGGTAGTTTGCATATTCTTTGGCATTGCCTTTCTTTGGGATTGAAATGAAAACTGGCCTTTTCTAGTCCTGTGGCCACTGCTGAGTTTTCCAAATTTGCTGGCATATTGAGTACAGCACTTTCACAGCATCATCTTTCAGGATTTGAAATAGCTCAACTGGAATTCCACCAGCTCCACTAACTTTGTTCGTACTGATGCTTCCTAAGGCCCTCTTGACTTCACATTCCAGGATGTCTGACTCTAGGTGAGTGATCACACCATTATGAGTATCTGGGTCGTGAGAATCTTTTTTGTACAGTTCTTCTGTGTATTCTTGTCACTTCTTCTTAACACCTTCTGCTTCTGTTAGGTCCCTACCATTTCTGTCCTTTATTGAGCCTGCCTTAGCATGAAATGTTCCCTTGGCATTTCTAATTCTCTTGAAAATATCTCTAGTCTTTTCCATTCTATTGTTTTCCTCTATTTCTTTGCAGTGATCACTGAGGAAGGCTTTCTTATTGCTCCTAGCTCTTCTTTGGAACTCTTTATTCAAATGGGTATGTCTTGCCTTTGCTTTTCACTTCCCTTCTTTTCACAGCTATTTGTAAGGCCTCCTGAGACAGCCATTTTGCTTTTTTGCATTTCTTTTCATTGGGGATTGTCTTGATTCCTGTCTCCTGTACAATGTCATGAACCTTCATCCATAGCTCATCAGGCTCTCTGTCTATCAGATCTAGTCCCTTAAATCTATTTCTCACTTCCACTGTATAATCATAAGGGATTTGATTTAGATCATATCTGAACAGCCTAGTGATTTTTACCACTTTCTTCAATTTCAGTCTGAATTTGGCAATAAGAAGTTCATGATATGAGCCACAGTCAGCTCCTGGTCTTGTTTTTGCTGACTGTATGGAGCTTCTCCATTTTTGGCTGCAAAGAATATAATCAATCTGATTTTGGTGTTGACCATCTGGTGATATCCATGTGTAGAGTTGTCTCTTGTGTTGTTGGAAAAGGGTGTTTGCTATGACCAGTGCATTCTCTTGGCAGAACTCTATTAGCCTTTGCTCTGCTTCATTCTGTACTTCAAGGCCAAGTTTGCCTGTTACTCCAGGTGTTTCTTGACTTCCTACTTTTGCATTCCAGTCCCCTATAAATAAAAGGGCATCTTTTTTGCATTTTGGTTCTAGAAGGTCTTGTAGGTCTTCGTAGAACTGTTCAACTTCAGCTTCTTCAGCATTAATGGTTGGGGCATAGGCTTGGATTATCATGATATTGAATGGTTTGCCTTGGAAATGAACAGACAGAGATCATTCTGTCTTTTTTGAGATTGCTTCCAAGTACTGAATTTCAGACTCTTTTGTTGACTATGATGGCTACTCCATTTCTTTGAAGTGATTCCTGCCCACAGTAGCAGATATAATGGCCATCTGAGTTAAAATAACCCATTCCACTCCATCTTATTTTGCTGATTCCTAGAATGTCAATGATCGCTCTTGCCATCTCCTGTTTGACCACTTCCAATTTGCCTTGATTCATGGACCTAACATTCCAGGTGCCTATGCAATATTGCTCTTTACATCATCGAATCTTGCTTCTATCACCAGTCCCAGCCACAACTGGCTGTCGTTTTTGCTTTGGCTCCATCCCTTCATTCTTTCTGGAGTTATTTCTCCACTTATCTCCAGTAGTATATTGGGCGCCTACCAACCTGGGGAGTTCATCTTTCAGTGTCCTATTTTTTTGCCTTTTCATACTGTTCATGAGATTCTCAAGGCAAGAATACTGACTTCGTTTGCCCTTCCCTTCTCCTATACTTTCTTTAGGTCTATAAATTAACAGATGCTTGCTCCTCGGAATAAAAGCTATGACAAATGTAGATAGCATATTAAAAAGTAGAGAAACACCTTTGCCAACAAAGGACCATATAAGCAAAGTTATGTTTTTTCCAGTAGTCATGAATGGATGTAAGAATTGGACCATAAAGAAGGCTGAGTGCCCAAGAATTGGTGCTTTTGAAGTGTGGTGCTAGAGAAGGCTCTTGAGAATCCCTTGGACTGCAAAGAGATCAAACTCAGCCAATAGTTTGGCCACCTGATGGGAAGAGCCAACTCAGTGGAAAAGACCTTGATGCTTGGAAAGATTGAGGGCAGAAGCAGACGGGGTCACCAGAGGATGGGATAGTTGGATAGCATCACCTACTCAATGAACATGAGTTTGAGCAAACTCTGGGAAATAGTGAGGGACAGGGAATCCTCACATACTACAGTCCACAGCTTGGCAAAGAGTTAGATACAACTTAGTGACTGAACAACAAAATATATTTCCTAGTGTGAATAACTTATTTGACTGAAACACTGTCTTTGTGACTGGTTCTTTTCACTTGTAATAACGTTCTCAAAATTCATCTGTGTTGTAGCTTGTGTCAATACTGCATTCTTTGTCATATGTGAAAAATATTCTCTTGTATATATACAGACATTTTCATCCATTCATAAGTTGGAGGATATTCATTCATCAGTTGAAGGCTTGTTTCCAATAGGCAAATAGTGAAATTGTTTGTTTAAAATAGGCAAAATGATGTTGCTATTATGAATGATGTTTCTACAAACATTTGCATGCTGGTTTTAGTGCAGAAATAACTTTCAACATTTCTAGTTTTTTTTTTTTTGTTTTTTTTTTTTCCTCTCAGTCTTCTTATTGTTCCTCTTTTCAAATTTTTTAAACTTTTTGGTTCACATCAGGTACATCCAATTAACAGTGTTGTGATAGTTTCAAGTGAAGAGTGAATGTTATTGTTCTTCTTTTGATAACTAATTATTGCATAAGCAGTATATTTTTATTATTCAAGTGAAGTATATATTAATAGATCACTATGACTTAGTCTTAAGCATTTTTATACTTTGGGAAATGTTTGGAATTATTCATTCAAATTATGGCATATGTAATTTTTGTATTGTAATAAATATGAAATGTGACATATAATTGTATCTCTTTGTTAGCAAGAACTGAGAAACCCCAGAGATACATGATTGACTAGATATCTGTACCCAAATAAAATTCCCCAATTTTAAAGCATAGCTTTTAGGTGTCCCTGTCATATCTATGTCCTTCTACTTTTCTTTTGATTATAAGTATTTGAACTGAAGATATTGTGTGATGTGATTCATATCTCCATCAGAAATGTTAGCTTCCTTCTTTATGATTCTGTGACATATGTGCCAAACAGCTTAGAACAATTCTTATAAAAATGCATGAATTACTCTTTCCCTCTTGTTATTCTTTAATAACATTACTAAAACATAATAATGCCTAGTAGCCAAATAGATTCCATTTAAGCCCATAGCAATTGTTAGAGTCTTATAAACAACAACATATATTATAAATTCAACAAATATTCCAATTAACCTTTATGCCTAAACTGCAGATACAAAGAGGTCTAAACACCTGTAACAAGTAGATGGTTTACCACCCTATGGACTACAAAATTTCCAAATACTTGGAAATAAACTGAAAGGTACATATATATATAAAACTTTTCCTCACTTTTATTAGTCATTTTATATAATTTTCAAATAGTTTGAGAAATTAATATTATCTTTATTATTAAACTCACATATAGTCTCAATCAGTGTAGTTGGAGAAGTATGCAATTATAAATATAATAACAAATTAAAAATCAGTGTTTCTTTTTCAAGCAAAAATAAAAAAAGTTGCCATTTTTGTGTAAGTATCCAGTAACTATGACCCTTGTGTGTGTCAAAACCCAATAGAAATTTGAATTGAAGATTGTTATAGTTTAGACCAAACAAAGTTTGATTTAAAATGAGCTAAAATGCCTTTTTCAGTTATAGCCACAATTGCTACATAATGTATTGCTTCTTAACGGGAAATATACACCTGAGATAACAATGCCCGCTATGACTTTTTAGCCAGATGAGACTCGCATTACCTTTGTGGGGAAAGGACAGCAAAGCTCTGTTGCTCGATGTCCCCACTCCTGTCCCTCGTCTTGCATTACCCGTGAATTCCCAGCCTGCTGCTTTAATTCACTGATCCATCCATTCAGTCATTCACAGCACACATGAAGCATCTGCTATGTGGCAGACATTGAGTTTTATTAAACTACTCTTAATAATTAATTAAATGAAAGCATATTATAATATGGACCAATGTCCTTGATGCTCCCTAGGAGTTTCTCTTCTTAACCCATTATTTTGCCATTTTAAGGAAAATAAAAATGAGGAAAATAAAGTATAAAATATTTGTATTAATTATGTAATGAATAGATAGCTACAAGAGAAAATATGCAAAAGAAGAAGAGTATGTGTGATATTCCCCCGAATAAAAATAGTAGTGTTCATTTGTTATGAAGAAACTAATCTTATTTATTACATTAACTGAACTCAATTTCGGTATATATACTGAAACGATATTTCAGTTGTTTACCCCTTCCTACCAATAGTGCTTCTTTGTCCCACCTTTCCTACTCCTTGTAAGGATCTATTGTTTAGTTATTTATGGTGGAAATTTCTATTATCCTTTTTTTTTCTTCTTTTATCTCATCATTAATCAAGGCAATTGCCACATTTTAAAGAAGTAATCTAAACCACCAACACATATAGTATACTTCTCTTTTGAAAAAAAAAAAAGCTTTAATATTTGGAAACACAAGCGTGCATATTTTTACTCAAGTAGAGATAATAGAGTTCAAAAATATACATCAGGAAGTTAAAATTTGATTACCTAAAGGGCACAATAGAAAGTATTTTTGTATTTATGTGTATGTTTTGAAGAAAGAGTAACAGAGAAAATTAACTTTGTACTTAACATTTTGTATTGTATTGCATTTCAGTTGTTAAAATGCACATTAGTTCTATAATTTGAAAATAAAAAATTTATGAAGCAAAAATTCTTCTCTGTATTCCTTTAAAAATTTATTTTCATTCAAGAAAGCATTATCTTAACTCCTCCTGAATTTACCTTATCCTTCAAATCATAAGTAGTTTTTCTTCCATGGTTCTGCGTCTTCCAATTTCAGTCCATCTTATACATTTCTTAGATTGATCTTCATATGATTAAAAGTCTATTATATATCTTTAGAGACTACAACGTTATTAACAAAGACCTGTATCACATCTATAATGTTCAAAATGAGGCTCTTTTCAATAAACTATTTTACCACTTTCCTATCCGTTATAGAAATACCTCCTATGTTATTCCCAATGATAAGGACATCACAGATGTAGACATTTATAATTATCAAAGCAGACATAAGCCATCTGAAATTAAAACAAAACTGCATATTAATTATAAAAAGTTATGCCATTTTTTAATGTAGTAAATCCTACTGAACTTGAATTTTTTAAAGCAGTTGTAAATTTTCTAGTACTCTATAAGCTGTTTTTTCATATATAAGCTCATTTTATGCTGACTGTGGTTGTGTTGAAAGGGAAAGTCGCTCAGTTGTGTCCGACTCTTTGCAAACCCATGGACTATATAGTCCTTGGAATTCTCCAGGCCAGAATACTGAAGTGGGCAGCCTTTCCCTTCTCCAAGGGATCTTCCCAATCCAGGGATCAAACCCATGTCTCCCACATTGCGGGTGGATTCTTTACCAGCTGAGCACAAGAGAAGCTCAAGAATACTGGAGTAGGTAGCCTATCCCTTTTCCAGTGGATCTTCCCAACGCAGGAATCAAACCGGGGTCTCCTACACTTAAGGTGGATTCTTTGCCAACTGAGCTATCAGGGAAGTGACTGTGTTAGTCAGATATTATTGCATTTATTTTATAGCTAAGGAACCTAAAGCTCACGAACATTTATCAATTTGACCAGAACATACAGAACTGTCACTTGAACTTCAGTTTTCCAACTCTAATTGTGCTTTCTTCTTCCATTAAACAATATCTCATCTCATAATTCTCTGTTCTTTCAACCTGACTGCAAGTTAATTGGTAAATAAAACAGCTGATTTTATTCATCTTTATATCTTCAAAAGTAAGTGGGAAGATACTTTGAAACAAAATTTCAACAAATATTGTGCAATTAAATAATTTTAATTTTCTTCAACCTGTATTTTTAAAATTTTTTAATTGAAGGATAATTGCTTTACAGAATCTTGTTGTTTTCTGTCAAACCTAAGTATGAATCAGTCAGAGGTATACATATATCCCATCCCCTTTGAACCCCTCTCCCATCACCCTCCTTATCCCATCCCTCTAGGTTGATACAGAGCCACTGTTTGAGTTTCCTGAGCCAAACAGAAAATTCCCTTGGTTATCTATTTTGCATATGGTAATGTAAGTTTCCATGTTACTCAGTCCATACATCTCACCCTCTCCTCCCTTCTTCTCATGTCCATAAACCTATTCTCTATGTCTGTTTCTCCACTGTTGCTCTGTAAATAAATTCTTCAATACCATCTGTCTAGATTCCATATATATGCATTGGAATACAGTATTTATCTTTCTCTTTCTGACTCACTTCACTCTGTATGATAGGCTCTAGGTTCATCTACCTCATTAGAACTGACTCAAATGTATTCCTGTATATGGCTGAGTAAGAATCCACTGTGTGTATGCACCACAGCTTCTTTATCCATTCATCTCTCGATGGACACCTAGGTTGCTTCCATGTTCTAGCTATTGTAAATAGTGCTGCTATGAACAGTGGGATGCATGTGTCTTTTCCAATTTTGGTTTCCTCAGGGTACATGTCTAGGAGTGGGATTGCTGGATCATATGGTGGTTTATTCCTAGTTTTTTAAGGAATCTCCATACTGTCTTCCATAGTGGCCATATCAGTTTACATTCCCACCAACAGTGCAAGAGCGTCCCTTTTCTCCACACCCTCTCCAGCACTTATTGTTTGTAGACTTTTTGGTGATGGCCATTCTGAAAGGTGTGAGGTGATAATCTCATTGTAGTTTTAATTTGCATTTCTCTAATAATGAGTGATGTCGACCATCTTTGCATGTGCGTGTTAGCCATTCATATGTCTTCTTTGGAGAAATGTCTGTTTAGGTCTTTATCCCACTTTTTGATCAGACTGTTTGTTTTCCGGCATTGAGTTGTATGAGTTGCTTGTATATTTTGGAAATTAATCCTTTGACAGTTGTTTCATTTGTTATTATTTTCTCCCATTCTGAGGGTTGTCTTTTCACCTTGCTTATACATTCCTTTGCTCTGCAAAAACTTTTAAGTTTAATCATGTTCCGCTTGTTTAATTTGTTTTTATTTCCATTACTCCAGGAGGTGGGTCATAGTGGATCTTGCTTTGATTTATCTCATGGAGTGTTCTGCCTATGTTTTTCCCTAAAAGTCTTATAGTTTCTTTTCTTATATTTAGGTCTTTAATCCATTTTGAGTTATCTTTGTGTATGATGATAGGAAATTTCATTCTGTTACATGTAATTGTGCAATTTTTTCAGCACCATTTAGGAAAGAGGCTGTCTCTGTCCCATTGTATATTCTAGCCTCCTCCATCAAAAATAAGGTGCCAATAGATGCATGAGTCTATTTCTGGGCTTTCTATCTTGTTCCATTGGTCAATATTTCTGTCTTTGTGCCAGTACTACACTGTCTTGATGACTGTAGCTTTGTCATATATTCTGAAGTCAGGAAGATTGATTCCATAAGTTCCATTCTTCTTTCTCAAGACTGTTTTGACTACTTGGGGTCTTTTCTGTTTCCATATGAATTGTGAAAATTTTGATTCTAGTTCTGTGAATAATGCCATTGGTAATTTGATAGGAATAACATTGAATATGTAGGTTGCATTTGGCTGTATTGTCATTTTCACAATAATGATTCTTCCTACCCAGGAACATGGAATATCTCTCCATCTGTTTATATCACCTTTGATTTCTTTCATCAGTGTCTTATAATTGTCTGTGTACAGTTCTTTTGTCTCCTTAGGTTAGTTTATTCCTAGATATTTAATTCTTTTTGTTGCATTGGTGAATGGGATCAATTTCTTAGTTTCTCTTTCTGATTTTTTATTGTTAGTATATATAAATTCAAGTGATTTCTGTCTGTTGATTTTGTAATCTGTAATATTGCTAAATTGACTAATTAGCTTTATTAATATTCTGATACTGTCTTTAGGATTTTCTGTGTACAGTATCATGTCATCTACAATGAGAGCTTTAGTTCTGAATAGAGTTTCTACTGAAAGATCAGCTGTTAAATATATGGGATTTCTCTTGGATGTTACTTGTTGCTTTTCCATTGCTGCTTTTAATATTCTTTCTTTGTGTTTAATCTTTATTAATTTGATTAGTATGTGTCTTTGTGTGTTTCTCCTTGGGTTTATCCTGTATGGGAATCTTTGCATCTCATGGACTTTATTGACGATTTTCTTTTCCATATTTGGGAAGTTTTCAACTATAATCTCTTCAAAAATATTCTTTTACCCTTCCTCTTCCTCTTCTTTTTCTGGGACCCCTATAATTCAAATGTTGTATTTGATATTGTCCTAGAGGTCTCTAAGAATATCCTTAGTTCTTTCTTTCTTTCTTTTTTTTTTTACTTTATTCTGCTCTTCAGAAGCAATTCCCACCATTTTATCTTCCAGCCCACTAATTTGTTCTTCTTCATATATTCTGCTATTGATTCCTTCTAGAGTACTTTTAATTTCAATAATTGTGTTGTCTCTGTATGTGTGTCTTCTTTAATTCTCCTAGGTCTTTGTTATTTGATTCTTGCATTTTCTCCATTTTGCTTATGTTTTTGATCATCTTTACATCATTATTCTGAATTTTTTTTTTTCCAGGGAGTTTGCCTATGTCCTCTTCTTCTTCTTCTTTTTTCTTTTTCTTTCTTTTTTTTCTTTTTTCTTTTTTTTTTTTTTTTGGACTTCTGTGTTTCTAATTTATTCATTCATTTGTGTAATATTTCCCTGCCTTTTCATTATCTTTAAACTTATTGTGTTTAAGGTCTCTTTTTCCCAGGCTTAAAGGTTGAATTCTTTCTTCCTTTTGGTTTCTGCCCTCCTAAGTTTCATCCAGTGGATTGTGTAAGCTTCATATAAGGTAACATTTGTGCTGCATTTTGTCTTCCTCTGTTTTCCTCTGATGAGGAAGGCTGAGTTTTGTGGTAATCCTGTCTGATGATGCATGTGTTTGTATTTTTGTTCTGTTTGTTGTTTAGATGAGGTGTCCTGTGCAGGGTGCTATGTGGTTGGTGATGCTGGGTCTTGTATTCAAGTAGTTTCATTTGTGTAAGTTCTTACTGCTTAATACTCCCTAGGGTTAGTTCTCTGGTAGTCTAGAGTCTTGGAGTTGGTGCTCCCACTCCAAAGGCTCAGGGCTTGATCTCTGGCCAGGAACAAAGATTTCACAAGTGGTATGTTATGCCATTAAGTAAGATTAAAACAAATACCCAAAACTGAGAAACCAAAAAGGAACCCCAGAGAAACTGCAGTTATAAAATCAGACAAATAATAATTAAAGTAATGGCATATACACCCATATATATATATATATATATATATATATATATATGCACCCATAAGCAAAATCAGAACAGTCCAACAAAAAATAAAGTACAGTAGATTGACCCAGTGATCAAAGGAAACCAAAAATTATATCTACCAGTTAAGAACAAAACTAACTAAAGCACAAACTGGAAAACAAAAGTAAAGTAAGGTACCAAATGGGGAATAAAGCAATGAAAACAAAACTAACAAAACTAAGTTGAGAGGAAAGGAAAGAAAGTATAGACATGCAAAGTTAAATGGAGGTAGATAAAGAAGACTTATATACATTGAAAATTAGCTGCAAGGGGAAAAGTACAGTAGGAAAAGCAAATGAAGGAATAAGTGTAGAAAAAATAATAATAGGTTTAAAATTAAAATTTAGAAAAAAAGATAGAAAAGAAAAGAAAAAAAAAAAGGAGGAAGAAAGAAAAAAAAGAAGAAAGGAAAATTCCACAGAAGTGCAAAAGCCTAACGGAGAGGAAGAGGTTTATAGCAATAATAAAAAGTGTAACAAAAAAGAAAAGGAAAGAAAAAAGTTCAAAAGTTTAATTAGATTTCATCATGTCAATAGAATTGACTACTACAACAAAAGAGGGGGGAAAAAGGAAACAGAAAAAGAAAAGAATAAATCGAAAAGAATCTACAGAGCGAGTCAAAACTTGAAAATAAAGTTTTTCTTGAGTCACTGGTGTCAGAGTCCTTCCCCTCGCTGGCTGTCACAGTCCACCTCCTCTCCCGAGGATGCCCTCCAGCACTGTGCTGGTCTCTGGACCCGCTGTGAAGCAACTCAGATTCTCATCTGGTCCCTCTCTGGTGTGTTCTTGCCTCCAATGCCCACAGCTGTCAGCACTAGTGCGTTTTCTTTTCTGGGAGCTCTCAGTGACCTTTTATATATTTCACAGACAAAGAATCTGCCTAGTTGATTGTGTGGATTTACCCTGCAGCTTGCACAGCTGGTGGGAGGTTTTGGGTCTTCCCCCTTAGCCACACTGCCCTGGGTTTCTATTGTGGTTTTATTTCCTCCTCTGCATGTGGGTTGTCCCTTGGGGTTGGCTCCTGGGGCTGCCCTGGAGGCCTTGGGTTGGCACTGTGAGGCCAGGTGTGGAGGTGGGGCTCCTGCTTGGGTGGCAGGGGTTCTGGCAGCACCAGGTACTCAGGGGAGTTGGCGACCAGGGCAGCAGGAAATACAGTGCTCCAGAAGGGTATGGCAACCAGTACTGGCCAATACGCTCCAGTATTCTTGCCTGGAGAACCCCCTTGATAGGAAGCCTGGCAGGCCACAGTCTACAAGGTCGCAGAGTTGGACACAACTGAAGCGACCCTGCGCGCATAGACGCAAAGCTTTTTCTTTTTCTTGTTTTTTTTCCTGTGGCAGCTCTGCCCCAGTGAGGGCTGAGTATGAAGGTGGTGCAGCTGCTTGGCTTGCGGGGACCGAGGTGGCAGCAAGTGTTCAGGGACCCAATGCCTCCACCCCAGGAGGTACAGCCCCATCAGAGTCTTGCTTCAAGCCTCTTGTAGCTGGCAGTCAGAAAGCCTCTTTGGTCGGTCTTTCTCTGTAGCTCCGCCCGTTCAGGCACTTAGAGGGCTCCCTTGCCTGGGGTCCTTCTCTGTTGTTCCGCATGTCAGGAACATAGAGGGGCCCCCTGGCTGGGGTCCTACTCTGCAGATCAGAACATCAGGCACTTAAAGGGCACCCTGGGTGGGGCCCTACTCTGTAGTTCAGGGCATCAGGCGTTTGATGGGCCAGCCTCTCCACTGTTCAGCGGCCAACGCTGGCGTGTGGGGGGAGAGAGGCTATGGTGATGGCTCCACCCCCTACACGTGGCTCAGTAGTGTCGAGCCGCCTTGCTTCCACGGCTGCTGGTGTTCCTCCACAGGCACTTCTCACCACAATCTCCTCCCTCACATCCCCTCGATACATCTCTCTGCAGTCAACAGCAGTCCCCGCCCTAGGATTGGTCCACAATCTCTAAACACTAGTTCCCAGTCCTTACACTTTCTAGGGGACCTGCGTCCCTGTCCGGGGTATGTATGACTGCAGCAAGGACTGTCTGATTCTCACTCCATTTAGGCTGCCACAAATCAGTTATGTCACTCTCAACCTTAAATGTTTCTCCTCTGACTCAGACAATTGCCCTGATGTGGGGATCAGACCCCTGCTTCAGTTCCCCCACCCACCGAGGGCAGGGCCAGTCCTCCTGTTTCTCCCCCATGTTCCTTCATCCTACTGAGTTTTGTGTGGTTTGATATATTCATTTCCTCTGGTCAGGTACTCCTGTTCACTCTCAGCTGGTGTTATGCATGCATTTCTGTGTCTAAAGTGGAATATTTGTGGAGAGAGATGTACTCCTTGTTCAACTACTCCTCCACCATCCTGATTATATTCTTAAGGATACCATTTTAGACAGTACCAGAAAATATAGTTATCATGCTTAGATAAAGTTTTAATTAGTTGAATAAAACAAAAAGTTATAACTCTGTACTAAAAGATTTCTGATAGACTGAAAGAATGGGGTAAAATCTAATAGGATAATGTCAAGATTTAACACTTCATTTCAAAACAGCAATCTGAAAAAAAAGGATAAATTTATGTATGATAAATTTTTAAGATTATTTTGCTTTTAAAAATAAGTGCTTATGCATTCAATTCTTGTTATTTATGTTGATAGGTAGTCATGTCCTATAAAGTTGCTGGAAACAATAATTTAGGTAATATCAAATAATTGCTCCTAGATAAACTATAGATGAGTTAGGTTTCTGTGAGCTTACAGTTACATTTCCATCCACTGATCAATATATTGCATTGTTTTAGATGTGCTTCTGCTTAAAGATGGATTATGCTTTTATTGACTATCATCATATAGTATATTATTGACTGTCATTAGAATCATAAAAAATCATTAAAGTATTACTGATTTTTTAACATTAAAGTAACAACACTATAACTCATGCTTGAATAAAGCTAATCTAACAAATACTTTATTCTAAGTCCTTCACAGCATGCTTTTCATTACGAACATTAGAAGATACTATAGCACGATGTTTGTGGGTTATTTCTGAAACTGATACTGCCAGCAACAATGAAAAAAACCACAAAAACATGACAAGCATGGCATTAAGTAGACCATGAAAAGGCCACTTGTTTACAGCATGAGAGCTTAAATAAGAAGGAAGAGCATCACCTTCATCACCCTCAGCTGGGAACTTGCATATCGGGTGACACAAATTTTCATTGCTGTGCACAAGTGCATGAATGACATGCTGTGAAAGTGCCACAAATATTGATTTTGGGTTACAAATAAATTTTAGCAAGCCAACAAATATGCAAATAAATAATCTGCCAAAAATGGTATTTATGCATATAAAATTTTAGAGAGTTTAATTTTATTTTTAAAAATGCATATTCTGTTGTTAATGTGAAATCCAAGTAAGCAAGCAGGCTCACACTGTCTGTTTTTCTTTTTTATTAATGTATCTAAAAGACTGTGAATTACTGTCATAAATTAGTAAAATTTATGACATTTCTGGAATCTGGTGAAAATTACTTCATCAGCAGAAGAAATGTTCATGAAAAAAGTAGCTTGCATATAATTTCAGGTAGTTTATGGAGCTTAGGGACACTTACACAATTGTAAGTTCTCTTGACTTAGAAAGCCAAATTCAATTTTTTTCTTTTTGTAGTATCTCCTTTTTGTTTATCTGTTTCAAATACTGCAGAGTGTACATGTCAATCCCAAACTCCCAATCTATTCCTTCACCCTTAATTTTCTATTAAGCACACTTCTAAAAGATCATAAAAAAATAAAAATGAAAATAAATATAAGACAAAATGAAAACTAAAAGCCATGTGAAAGTAAAGTTGCTCAGTCCTGTCTGACTCTTTGCGGCCACAGGAACCACATGAACTGTGTCAGGCTCCTCCATCCATGGGATTTTCGAGGCAAGAGTGCTGGAGTGGGTTGCCATTTCCTTCTCCAGGGGATCTTCCCGACCCACAGATCAAACCTGGGTCTCCCACATTGCAGGCAGATGCTTTACCATCTGAGCCACCAGGGAAGCCCACACAGCCAAATAAGTAAATAAAAATACTTTGTGTGTGTGTGTTAGTCATTTAGTCAGGTCCAACTCTTTGCAACCTCATGGACTGTAGCCCACTAGGCTCTCCTGTCCACAGAATTCTCAGGCAAGTATACTCGAGTGGGTTGACAATTCCTTCTCCAAAAGCCATGTAGCATGGCTCGAAAAGTGGAACAAAGTAGGAATTTCTTATGGTCATCTTCATTATGTTAAAGACTATCATGTGGAAAGTATTTTATTCATATCTATGTAAGAATTCATAGCACAGAAAAGTAATTAATGAGGGGAAGCTACAGAGGATGATAAAACGTAACCTTTGCCAACAGAATTATGCAAACATCAATGAAATTTCCAGAATATAGGTTAGGCACCTATCTTTAACATCTTTAATAAAATTATAAATGATTATTTGTGGATATATTGAAGATATTCAAACATCATATGGTATTTACAAGGATAATTAATGCTAAATATTTAGAATCAGATTCTAAAATTTATGAATGCTATTTTTTCTGTAATTCAAACATTAATAAGCAAGAAGAAATATTTCATAAATAAAATATTGTCTTTTCCTCACAAAAATTCAAAATAATGTACTAATGTTTTATACTCTTGATTTTTTTTAACAATTTGTAATTATGCTTTGTGTGAGGAAAAATTTATTTGGAGATACAAAACTCTTACATCCAATTCAAGCAAAAACTCTCTTTTAGTATAAAAGGTTTCATCCAAATGAAAAGAAAAAAAAAGAAAGAAAGAAAGAAAGTGAAGTCCCTCGGTCGTGTCTGACTCTTTGCGACCCCATGGACTGTAGTCTGCTAGGCTCCTCCATCCAAGCAATTTTCCAGGCAAGAGTGCTGGAGGGGATTGCCATTTCCTTCTCTGGGTATCTTCCCAACCCAGGGATTGAACCCCTGTCTCCTGCATTGTAGGCAGAGGCTGTACCATCTGAGTCACCAGGGAAGTTTCATCCAAATGAACTGCTATTTATTTTTAATATAAGTGATATTAAGCAACTTATAATTTCTAATATGGAGACCGCAGCTTATCTTATTGTATAAATGTATAAATGTATTGTATAAATGAGTAAGAATGATATCTTTAGTTTTGTTGGGTTTTATAAAAATTAATAAACAGAAAGTTAAAATAAAGTTGGAAGGCCAGAGAAGGAGTTCTCATGCCCTTCCATGACAGTTGAGTTCAACAGGAAGAGGAAAAACTCTTCTTTTCTGACAAAAAACTCAGTCAATGAAGAGCCATGGACTCACTGTTTACTATAACCCTCCTGTCTCCCCTTTCTCTTCCATGAAAGAAAGATTCTACTGATGTGTGAGCACATGCACATGGCTCACCATGACTGATGAGCTTGAATTTCAATCCTCTGCTGATTTTTAAAAAACCCATCAGTGCTGAAGAAATACTTAGCAGTCAGTCTATGTGCTTTAGGTCAACAACCATAACAATCATTTGGTTTCTGAATTTCTCAATATCATTTTTTACATTAAAGATATAGCTTAGCTCATTTTCCAAAGCAAATTTCACTTTGATTTTTATTTTCTTCTTCTGTTTTTTCCATAAATCACAATATAGGAAAAATGACAAAATACTAGTTTTAAATTAAATGGATATTCAATAGATGCAATAAATATAGAGTGTTTTATTTTTATTGAAATCAACACTGAAAATTCAGTCCAACTACTTGTGTTGATTTCTTCACTGACTGGCATTGGTGAATTGAGACTGAGAAAAATTATCTGAGAAATTATAACTTGGATTGTCAATCAGTGGGTAGATAAATATGTCACTTTTGTGAACCACTATACCAAGGTCACTGGTGTGGAGCACTGTACAATGGTCACAAGATAAAAATCTCTAGAACTGACCAAGTCCCATAGCCCCTGTTGCCATGAGCTTCTGTATCCAAACAGCCCAGTTCCCTAATCCTATATTAGGTAAAATACCCACCCAGTAACATCCTAACCAATCACTTAATATCAAGATTACAGCAGGGAATTTCTCTGTCTTGAGGCTACAAAAATTTGGCTACTGGCCTGTGAAAGCAGCCTGCTCTTCTAACAGTGTCTCCCACTCTAACAAATTTTATTTTCCTCTAATTCTGGCTCATGTCTGGAAAAGCTTTTCCAACCTGCACATGGTTGGAAACTTTGGCAATTTTATCCCCCAAATTTTCTTATCAAATAAAATCTGCTAGATTTATTCAAGATAAATAGAGGTATTCAAGCAGTGAAACAAAATATCAATTGATCTGAGATGCAATTAAAAATAGAATATCCCATCATAATGACTAAAACATATTTGAAAGCTATATCCTCTTAATGCTAGGTTTGCGTATTCTTTGGCATTGCCTTTCTTTGGGATTGGGTTTAAAAGTGACCTTTTCCAGCCCTGTGGCCACTGCTGAGTTTTCCAAATTTACTGGCATATTGAGTACAGCACTTTCACAGCATCATCTTTCAGGATTTGAAATAGCTCAACTGGAATTCCATCACCTCCACTAGCTTTGGTCGTAGTGATGCTTTCTAAGGTTCACTTGGTTTCACATTGCAGGATGTCTGGCTCTAGGTGGGTGATCACACCATCGTGATTATGTGGGTCATAAAGATCGTTTTTGTACACTTCTTCTGTGTGTTCTTGCCACCTCTTCTTAATATCTTCCTCTTCTGTTAGGTCCATACAGTTTCTGTCCTTTATTTTTTTTTTTTTTTTTTTTTTTTTTAATATTATTTTATTAGTTGGAGGCCAATCACTTTACAACATTTCAGTGGGTTTTGTCATACATTGACATGAATCAGCCATATAGTTACAAGTATTCCCCATCCCGTTCCCCCCTCCCACCTCCCTCCCCACCCGACTCCTCAGGGTCCTCCCAGTGCACCAGGCCCGAGCACCTGACTCATGTATCCCACCTGGGCTGGTGGTCCGTTTCACCATAGATAATATACATGCTGTTCTTTCAAAACATCCCACCCTCACGTTCTCCCCCAGAGTTCAAAAGTCTGTTCTGTACTTCTGTGTCTCTTTTTCTGTTTTGCATATAGGGTTATCGCCACCATCTATCTAAATTCCGTATATATGTGTTAGTATACTGTAATGTTCTTTATCTTTCTGGCTTACTTCACTCTGTATAATGGGCTCCAGTTTCATCCATCTCATTAGAACTGATTCAAATGAATTCTTTTTAACGGCTGAGTAATATTCCATGGTGTATATGTACCACAGCTTCCTTATCCATTCATCTGCTGATGGGCATCTGGGTTGCTTCCATGTCCTGGCTATTATAAACAGTGCTGCAATGAACATTGGGGTGCATGTGTCTCTTTCAGATCTGGATTCCTCAGTGTGTATGCCTAGAAGTGGTATTGCTGGGTCATATGGCAGTTCTATTTCCAGTTTTTTAAGAAATCTCCACACTGTTTTCCATAGTGGCTGTACTAGTTTGTATTCCCACCAACAGTGTAAGAGGGTTCCCTTTTCTCCACACCCTCTCCAGCATTTATTGCTTGTAGACTTTTGGATAGCTTCAAGCACATTCTTGCATGAAATATTCCCTTGGTATCTCTAATTTTCTTGAAGAGATCTCTACTCTTTCCCATTCTATTCTTTTCCTCTATTTCTTTGTACTGATCACTGAGGAAGGCTATCTTATCTCTCCTTGCTATTCTTTGGAACTCTGCATTCAGATGGGTATATCTTTCCTTTCTCCTTTGCTTTTTGCTTCTTTTCTTTTCACAGCTATTTGTAAGGCCTCTTCAGACAGCCATTTTGGTTTTGTGCATTTCTTTTTCTTAGGGATGGTGTTAATCCCTGTCTCCTGTACAATGTCATGAACCTAGGGCCATAATTCATCAGGTACTCTGTCTACCAGACCTAGTCCCTTAAAACTATTTCTCACTTCCACTGTATAATCATTAAGGATTTGATTTAGGATATACCTGAATGGTCTAGTGGTTTTCCCTATTTTCTTCATTTAAATCTGAATTTGGCAATAAGGGGTTCTTTATCTGAGCCACAGTCAGCTCCCAGTCTTGATTTTGCTGCCTGTATAGAGCTTCTCCATCTTTAGCTGCAAAGAATATAATCAATCTGAATTTGGTATTAACCATCTGGTGATGTCCATGTGTAGAGTCTTCTCTTGTTTTGTTGGAAGAGGGTGT
The DNA here is from genome assembly GCF_963930625.1 of Muntiacus reevesi. Taxonomy (NCBI): domain Eukaryota; kingdom Metazoa; phylum Chordata; class Mammalia; order Artiodactyla; family Cervidae; genus Muntiacus; species Muntiacus reevesi. The sequence continues at coordinate 5,164,500 of NC_089259.1, read as the reverse complement.
TTGCTATGACCAGTGTGTGCTCTTGGCAAAACCCTATTAGTCTTTGCCATGCTTCATTCTGTACTCCAAGGCCAAATTTGCCTGTTACTCCAGGTGTTTCTTGACTTCCTACTTTTTCATTCCAGCCCCCTATAATGAAAAGGACATCTTTTTTTGGTGTTAATTCTAGAAGGTCTTATAGGTCTTCATAGAACCATTCAACTTCAGCTTCTTCAGCATTACTGGTCGGGGCATAGACGTGGATTACCATGATATTGAATGATATGCCTTGGATATGAACAGAGATCTTTCTGTCGTTTTTGAGACTGCATCCAAGTACTGTATTTTGGACTCTTTTGTCGACTATGATGGCTACTCTATTTCTTCTAAGGGATTCTTGCCCACAATAGTAGATATAGTGGTCATCTGAGTTAAAGTCACCCATTCCAGTCCATTGTAGTTCATTGATTCCTAGAATGTCAATGTTCATTCTTCTCATCTCCTCTTTGACCACTTCCAATTTGCCTTGATTCATGGACCTAAATTCCAGGTCCTATGCAATATTATTCTTTCTATCATCAGTCCTTGCTTCTATCACCAGTTACATCCACACAGATGTTCAAGCTGGTTTTAGAAAAGACAGAGGAACCAAAGATTCAAATTGCCAACATATGCTGGATCATAGAAAAAGCAAGACAGTTCCAGAAAAACATCTATTTCTGCTTTATTGACTATGCCAAAGCCTTAGACTATGGTGATAACAATAAACTGTGGAAAATTCTAAAGGAAATGGAAATATCAGATTATCTGACCTGTCTTTTGAGAAACTTGTGCACAGGTCAGGAAGCAACATTTAGAACTGGACATGGAACAACAGACTGGTTCCAAATAGGAAAAGGGGTACATCAAGGCTGTATATTGTCACCTGCTTATTTAACTTATAGGTCGAGTACATCGTGAGAAACGCTGGGCTGGAAGAAGCACAAGCTGGAATCAAGACTGCTGGGAGAAATATCAATAACCTCAGATATGCAGATGACACCACCCTTATGGCAGAAAGTGAAGAGGAACTAAAAAGCCTCTTGATAAAAGTGAAGGAGGAGAGTGAAAAATTTGGCTTACAGTTCAACATTCAGAAAACTAAGATCATGTCATCTGGTCCATCAGTTCATGGCAAATAGATGGGGAAATAGTGGAAACACGGTCAGACTTTATTTTTCTGGGTTACAAAATCACTGGAGATTGTGATGGCAGCCATGAAATTAAAAGATGCTTATTCCTTGGAAGGAAAGTTATGACCAACTTAGACAGCATACTAAAAAGCAGAGACATTACTTTGCGAGCAAAGGTCCGTCTAGTCAAAGCTATGGTTTTTCCAGTAGTCATGTATGGATGTGAGAGTTGGACAATAAAGATAGCTGAGCACCGAAGAACTGATGCTTTTGAACTGTGGTGTTGGAGAAGACTCTTGAGAGTCCCTTGGGCTGCAAGGAGAACCAACTAGTATATACTAAAAGAGATCAGTCCTGGGTGTTCATTAGAGGGACTGATGTTGAAGCTCCAATACTTTGGCAACCTCATGCGAAGACTTGACTCATTGGAAAAGAGCCTAATGCTGGGAAGGATTGGGGGCAGGAGCAGAAGGGGACGACAGAGTATGAGATGGCTGGCTGGCATCACCGACTCGAAGAACATGAGTTTGGGCAAAACCGAGAGTTGGAGATGGACAGGAAGGACTGGCGTGTTGCCGTCCATGGGGTTGAAAAGAGTCGGACATGACTGAGTAACTGAATTGAACTGAACTGATGTTGAAGGTTTTTTGTATATGTGTATACCTGAGGAATAGTAATGTTTCATACATAAAATGCTCCCCTATTTTTAATACAACATTTTTTATGGTAATATTGATTCTCTCTCTGAGGTTGGAATAATGTAGCATTCAGTTCAGTTCAGTCGCTTAGCCAGGCCTCCCTGTCCATCACCAACTCCCAACATTTACTCAAACGCATGTCCATTGAGTCGGTGATGCCATCCAACCTTCTCATCCTCTGTCATCCCCTTCTCCTCCTGCCTTCAATCTTTCCCAGCATCAGCATCTTTCCAAATGAGTCAGCTGTTTGCATCAAGTGGCCAAAGTACTGGAATTTCAGCTTCAATACCAGTCCTTCCAAGACTACCCAGGACTGATCTCTTTTAGTATGGACTGGTTGGATCTCCTTGCATCCCAAGGGACTCTCAAGACTCTTCTTCAACACCATATTCCAAAAGTGTCTTTTCTTCGATGCTCCGCTTTCTTTATAGTCCAACTCTCACATCCATATTTGACTACTGGAAAAACCATAGCCTTGACTAGATGGACACTTTGTTGGCAAAGTAATATCTCTGCTTTTTAATATGCTATCTAGGATGGTCATAACTTTCCTTCCAAGGAGTAAACATTTTTTAACTTCAACATCAGGGACAGGATAAAAGGACATTTTATAATTTATACACCACTTTTGTGAAATGTATCCATTTTTTCACAGTAACATCATATGAAAAACTTTGTAGATTTCTTTTCTATTTTATTAGACACAGAGTAGAGAGAAAGTGAACTTTTTCAGAAGACATTCTAACAAGTAACTGAGCTCTATTTTACAATATGGCAGAATTTGTGTTCTTTCAGTATATTATCTATGGAAAATATCATAAAAGGAATCCTTAAAGTTATGGGAAAACAATAGATAATTTCATTCACTGAATTTTTCTTTCACTACGTTTATGTAGGATTTCCCTCAAAGATTACTTTCATAGTCGTAGATACAACTCCTTGGGATTCTGACCTGAAGCCCCTGACCCCATAGCTCTCTGTTATTTGGGGCATGCTCTCAGTTTTTTGCTGTATTGGACTTGAAAATCAGAATATACCACCTCCAAAATAGGTCTTTGTTGTATAAAGTTGTTTTGAACCGGGAAATTCTAAGAAGCAGCAAATATACAAAAAACTCTGAAAAATGAGTGGAAGTTACTCTTTTGTAAGAGACATTTATGTTTATAAGGGAAATCTCCATTTCTGCTGGTGTTTCCCTATCTGTGATTTTCTGGTAACCGTCTATACTGTGATTTTCTGGTAACCGTCCCCCACCACCAACATTTTGTGTGTGTGTGTCTTTAGCTGGAAATGGTATTTAAAGTGATAGTTTTCATCATTTAGGGAGTTACTGAGGTGTGTCAGTGTCTACCATGTATACATGTTTACAGGAGTATGAGTGCGCTGTGTGTGTCCATCTCTGTGTGATCCTATGGAAGAGGATCCTCTGTCCAAGGGATTCTCTGTCCATAGGATTCTTTGCCCATGTGAATTTTCTAGGCAAGAATAATGAGGTGGTTTGCCATGCCCTCATGCAGGGCATCTTCCCGAACCAGGAATCAAACACACATCTCCTGATGCACTTTTTGCATTGACAGACAGATTCTTTACAGTTGAGCCACCAAGAAAGCGTATTTCATATGCATTTGGTCTCAATACACGCTCCCTGGCTGACAGGCTCCATAAGCCCTAGGGATTTTCTAAGCAAGAAGAGCAAGGGAGGCATCTTTGTCTTTTGCTATAATATTGGTTTCTTATCCTAGGTCTTCAGAGCAATAAAGGTAACATGTGTATCTCGTTATTTATAACATGTCCCTTTCAACTCTAACTGAGTTTATGTTAATAAGGTGACTTAAGGGGAAGAGAATGCTAAAGCTCCACCTGATGTGAAGGACAGTGAGGTCTGACTTGGTGCACTCCATGGAGTCACAAAGAGTTAAACACAACTGGACAGCTGAACAACAACAACAAAAAGGAGAAGAGGAGGCTATCTGGCTATCAGGAAAGTCAACCTTGAGTAGAGAGTTGAAACATTCAGTCCCACCCACTGGTTTCCAGGGAGGAGAAAAGGGTTAGAGTTTGAATCAATGCCAATGACAATAATTTAATCAATGGTACACTATCTATGTAAGGAAGTTCCTATAAAGATCCAAAGAAAGGGGTTCAGAGAGCTTTCACGTTGCTCAAACAGATGCATCCACATGCCTTTATACCAGGTCCCCAAATCCATAAGGACAGAAAATCCTTCCTTCAGAACATTACCCTGTGTATCTAATGGGGTTGTTGATTCATATCCCTTTAACATCTTTTAAGATAAAGTAATCAAACTGATTTCCTGATTCCCCTGAGCTGCTCTACTGAATTAATCAAACTCAAGGTGGAGTTCACAGGAACCTCTGATTTACAGCCCTCATTCAAAAGTACAGTTAACAACCTTGACTTGCCATTGGCATCTGAAATAGGGGAGAGCAGTTTATGTGACTGAGACTCTAATTGTGGAATCTGTCTCCTATGGAATATTTATCCAGTGGTACTGTCTCCTGGAACTGAGCAGGATTGAACAGTATGGAAAGGCAAAAAGATAGGACACTGAAAGATGAACTCACCAGGTTGGTAGGTGCCCAATACATGCTACTGGAGATCAGTGGAGAAACAACTCCAGAAAGAATGAAGAGATGGAGCCAAAGCAAAAACAACACCCAGTTGTGAATGTGACTGGTGATGGAAACAAGGCCTGATGATGTAAAGAGCAATACTGCATATGAACCTGGAATGTTAGTTCCATTAATCAAGGCAAATTGGAAATGGTCAAAGAGGAGATGGCAAGAGTGAACATCACCATTTAAGGAATCAGCAAACTACAATGGACTGGAATGGGTGAATTTAACTCAGATGACCATTATATCTACTATTGTGGGCAAGAATCCCTTAGAAGAAATGGTGTAGCCATCATAGTCAACAGAAGAGTCCAAAATGCAGCACTTGGAAGCAGTCTCAAAAATGATAGAAAGATCTCTGTTCATATCCAAGGTAAATAATCCAATATTACGGTAATCCACGTCTATGCCCCGACCAGTAATGCTAAAGAAGCTGAAGTTGAATGGTTCTATGAAGACCTATAAGACCTTCTAGAATTAACACCAAAAAAAGATGTCCTTTTCATTATAGGGGGCTGGAATGAAAAAGTAGGAAGTCAAGAAACACCTGGAGTAACAGGCAAATTTGACCTTGGAGTACAGAATGAAGCAGGGCAAAGGCTAATAGGGTTTTGCCAAGAGCACACACTGGTCATAGCAAACACCCTCTTCCAACAACACAAGAGAGACTCTACACATGGACATCACCAGACGGTCAATACCAAAATCAGATTGATTATATTCTTTGCAGCCAAAATGGAGAAGCTCTATACAGGCAGCAAAAGCAAGACTGGGAACTGACTGTGGCTCAGATATTGAATCCCTTATTGCCAAATTCAGATTTAAATTAAGAAAGTAGGGAAAACCACTAGACCATTCAGGTATGATCTAAATCAAATCCCTAATGACTATACAGTGGAAGTGAGAAACAGATTTAAGGGACTAGGTCTGATAGACAGAGTACCTGATGAACTATGGACAGAGGTTCATGACACTGTATAGAAGGCAGGGAGCAAGACCATCCCCAAGAAATAATAAATGCACAAAACCAAAATGGCTGTCTGAAGAGGCCTTACAAATAGCTGTGAAAAGAAGAGAAGCAAAAAGCAAAGGAGAAAAGGAAAGATATACCCATCTGAATGCAGTGTTCCAAAGAATAGCAAGGAGAGATAAGAAAGCCTTCCTCAGTGATCAGTGCTAAGAAATAGAGGGAAACAATAGAGAATCAATAGGAAAAGACTAGAGATCTCTTCAAGAAAATTAAAGATAACAATGGAACATTTCATGTAACGATGGGCTCAGTAAAGGACAGAAATGGTATGGACCTAACTGAAGCAGAAGATTTTAAGAAGATGTTGCAAGAATATACAGAAGAACTATACAAAAAAAGATCTTCATGACACAGATAATCACAATGGTGTGATAACTCACCTAGAGCTATCCTGGAATGTGAAGTCAAGTGGATCTGAGGAAGCATCACTACAAACAAAGCTAGTGGAGGTGATGGAATTCCAGTTGAGCTATTACAAAGCCTAAAAGACAATGCTGTGAACGTGCTGCACTCAATATGCCAGCAAATTGGGAAAACTCAGCAGTGGCTACAGGACTGGAAAACATCAGTTTTCATTCCAATTCCAAAGAAAAGCAATGCCAAAGAATGCTCAAGCTACCGCACAATTGCACTCATCTCACATTCTAGTAAAGTAATGCTCTAACTTCTCCAAGCCAGGCTTCAGCAATATATGAACCATGAACTTCCAGATGTTCAAACTGGTTTTAGAAAAGGCAGAGGAACCAGGGATCAAATTGCTAACACCTGATGGGTCATTGAAAAAGCAAGAGAATTCCAGAAAAACATCTATTTCTGCCTTATTGACTATGCCAAAGCTTTTGACTGTGTGGATCACAATAAATTGTGGAAAATTCTGAAAGAGATGGGAATACTGGACCACCTGACCTGCCTCGAGAAATCTGTATGCAGGTCAGGAAGCAACAATTAGAACTGGACATGGAACAACAGACTGGTTCCAAATCATGGAAGGAGTACATCAAGGCTGTATATTTTCAACCTGCTTGTTTAACTTATATCCACAGTACATCATGAGAAACTCTGGGCTGGGTGAAGCACAAGCTGGAATCAAGATTGCCAAGAGAAATATTAATAACCTCAGATATGCAGACAACACCACCCTTGTGGCAGAAAGTGAAAAGGATCTAAAGGGTCTCTAGTTGAAAGTGAAAGGGGAGAGTGAAAAAGTTGGCATAAAGCTCAAAATTCAGAAAACTAAGATCATGGCATCTGGTCCCATCACTTCATGGCAAATAGATGGGGAAACAGTGGCAGACTTTATTTTGGGGGGCTCCAAATTCACTTCAGATGATAACTACAGCCATGAAATTAAAAGATGCTTACTCCTTGGAAGGAAAGTTATGAGCAACATAAACAGCATATTACATAGCAGAGACATCACTTTGTCAACAAAGGTCCATCTAGTCAAGGCTTTTTTTTCCCAGTATTCTTGAATGGATGTGAGAGTTGGACTATAAAGAAAACTGAGCGCCAAAGAATTGATGCTTTTGAACTGTGGTGTTAGAGAAGACTCTTGAGAATCACTTGGCCTGAAAGGAGATACAATTAGTCTATTCTAAAGTAGATTGGTTCTGAGTGTTCATTTGAAGGACTGATACTGAAGCTGAAACTCCAATACTCTGGCCACCTGATGGGAAGAGTTGATTCATTGGGAAAGACACTGATGCTGGGAAAGATTGAAGGGGGGAGGAGAAGGGGACAACAGAGGATGAGATGGTTGGATGGCATCACTGACTCAATGGACATGCGTTTGAGTAAACACTGGAGTTGGTGATGGACTGGGAGGCCTAGCGTGCTGTGGTCCATGGGGTCACAAAGAATGGTACATGACTGATCAACTGCACTGAACTGAACTGAACTATCTGCTGGTAGACAGTGTGAGAATTGTGTTTAAGTATAGGACACCCAGCTAGTATACCAGAGTTGCTTGGCATGGAGATCTCCAAAACCCTACTACCGACATGTTAGAACTGGTAACCATAAAGCCTTTCTCTTCAACATGGTAACTTGCTTCATTAAAGCCTGAAAGGAAGAGACTAATAGCAAGATGGGAGTCAGTATTTTTATAACCTTTAAGAAAAGAATCTGTCAGCTACAAACCGGTGCTTGCCAAGGACATTCACCATCTGCCTCCGTGGAGACTGAACAGTGTGCTGCTGCAGCTGTTGCCTTTGACATATCCTGAATGGAGTTCAGGGTGAAGAGGTAGGCATGCTGTGCTCCAGGGAAATTCATGGGAGAGGACTTAGATAGTTAAAATTTAATAGGAACTGATTTTGTGTTCCCAGTCCCTACATTTCCTCATACCTAGAAAAGCACCACTCAAAGCTTTCATGGTGACAACAGCTCCGCATAACTAGAAGAAAGCCTTTTGTAAGATGAATGTTTGAAGTGTGGTATTGAGTGTGTTAGTCGCTAAGTCATGTCCAACTCTGCAAACCTGTGGACTGTAGCTTGCTCAGCTCCTCTGTCCATGGGTTTCTCCAAGCAGGAACACTGGAGTGGGTAGCCGTCCCCATCTCCACGGGGTCTTTCCAACCCAGGGATCAAACCTGGGTCTCCTGTGTTGGAAGCAGATTCTTTACCGCTTGAGCCAAGGTTGAGGGAAAATGAGTACTGGATTATAATGACCTCCACATTCACCAAAATCGTATTTGTTGACCTTCCCCCACTCCATCTTTGGAGCAGTCTTTCAGAACTGTTTGAGGTGCTGTCTCCCAGGCTGCAGTCCTCATTTTGGCCCAAATAAAACTCAACCTGTACTCTCACACTGTGTATCTTTTTTCAGTTGACACATCTACTCGGAGTTGAGGAATTCTAAGAAGAAAGTTGCTCAGAGGGATGTGATTTTACAAGGCTAAGAACAACAGAAATTGGGATTACGGGGTGAGATAGAACATTTTCGAAGCTAGTCAGCAAGCTACGCATCCAATAAAGACAAATTTAGTGTCTATGTTGCCCTTGGCACTTTTAGCTGCTGGGGATACAGTGGTGAGCAAAACAGACCAAGCATCTTGCTTTATAGAACTTAATCTCCTTTAAGAGTGTTAACTGAAAATATTAGTTCCAACCTGTAAATAGAGTTATGTGATTTGATGGGAATGTTTAGAACCCAAAGTCTGGGAGACAGCGTCTCAGTAGCTCTGAGAAAACTGCTCCAAGGAAGCAAGAAAGGGTGTCAGGTCTTATACAATTTTTTTTTTTTTTTTTTAAACAAAGGGAGCAGGCTGTCTAAATATCAAAGATTATTTTTAAGGAAGGAAACCCAGATATCAAGTAAGGAATTTAGTGCTCTTCTATGTATGGGAAAATGCAAACCTCTTGGCTCACTGAATTTGTTACACTTCAGCTATCTGGTGCCAAGTCCTGTGGGTTATTTTTTTTAACTTCTCACATCAGTTTGAGTATATACTCATACTTTTGTTTTAAAGTCAACAATCTGGGCAGGACGAAAGAATGATTAAAGGAAGGTCTTGGAGAATAGTTGGATGACTATAATAATCCGGATGTGAAAAGTTGAGTGTGAGATCCAGAACTTAGACTAGAAAAATTTATAATATTGGACAACTGGTGGTATTACCAAAATAGGAAGTATCTAATTTATTTCCTGTTTTGGAGATGGAAGGAATGGAAGTTATAGGATAAGAGGGATGAATTGTTCAAATTTTCTGAATTTGAAAAGTATATGGATGCCAACATAGAATGTACCACTAGACTACTCATTTCAGAATTTCTGGAACTCTAACCTGAATACACTCTGAAAATCACATCATATAATACATGCTTTCTAATGCCTTCAAATAAAATTTTTCAGCATAATCCAATCAAGATCTGTCTTGTGATCTGTCATTTTCTTTTGTTCTGTTTTGCTTCCATTACTATTCTTGTCCATTTTCCACATTCATCACTGTGTCTACAATGCTGGATTTAATATATCTTCCTAATATACTTTCCACAATTGATTTATATGCTAAAAATTTGCAAAGATATAAAAAGTGATCTTTCAAACTACCTTTCATGAATGAATTTTCCATCTATTCATTTATCCTTAAAAATATGATTTTGGTTTCAGAGTACATATGTTAAAATTTATGTTAACAATATAAGATTTGTATCATTCTTTTTTTAACTTTTTAATATAATAATGAGTTACAGTATTTCTCCATATATGTGCATGTTATTTATTACTTCTGGCTGCTGCATAATTTTTTGATCACATAATTTATATATACATCCCTCTATAATGAGCAAACTAATATCTTTATCTGCTTTTTTCTCAACATAATATTTAAATGTGACTCCTGAAGATATGTCCCAGAGGTTTACTAGCCTAAACACTTTGGAATACTGTTGCTACTATGTAAGATATACAAAACTTCATTTTCATAAGCAATTTCAAAAGGTTCTCCAACAACTCTTTATCCTCTCTTTAGCACATGAAATTATTTTACTTATTAAAATATTCATTATCTGACAGCTACACAGATTATCTCATATTTAAACTTTCACTTGTCAAATATAATGACCTTCTGTGTCTGTTTATAAAATTAACTATGTAAAAGGGTTTTTCCTTTTATATGCTACTCATTGCAAACTACTCTATTTTGTATAAATATATATTTTCAATTTTAGCTGAAGCAATGACTGTAAGTAATGACTGTTTTCTAAAGCAGTGAAATCTGTTTTCACTAGCAAAACAATATGAGTAGTCCAGTTATTCCACATCTTATTGTTATTAACACATTCCCCCAGTCTGTGCTTAATTTTGGCTCACAGCTGTCTCTGGATACACACAAAACATACACATACATACACATACCAGTCAGATAAAACCATTTCCATAATCCCTGCATATATTTCATAGTGTGTGTGTGTGCATGTATGTTCACACAGATATGTGCCTTCATATGAGAGAGAGAAAAATATCAATATATGCCATCTTCACTAGTCACTGTTGAATTCAGAAAAGGGAACCAGAAACTATGTGGGGGAAAAAAAAGCAAAATTTTAGAAAGCAGTACACTTTATTTTTGAGTATTCTACTTCTATGAGTATGAAAGACTTTCATTCCCTTGTCAAGATGATTTCTCCTAGAAGATGTAGCATGCATCTATAATATGTAATACATGTGTGACAAACTTGATTTTTGTTTCAATTTTTTGTTTATATTTCCTGAACATCCATAAAATGTTTGAGTACATGCTATTTTTTAGAAATATATTTGGAAATTTTGTGGGTTAATGAGATTTGCCTTGTTTAAAAAAAAAAAAAAAAAAAGAGTTCTTAGAGCTAAGTTTGTAGATTCAAATATGTCAGGAATATCTTGGAGGAGATTTGAGGTTTATAGTTTTGAACTGACTCTTCCTGACCTAGGATATGTATTTAGATCTTATTCACAGCCTCTCTGCATTCATTTGCATTCACAGTTTTGATTCCAACAGTTGTTATTATACTTATGACTCTTAACAGCATAGTCCTTCCAGGGTTATTTACCAACAGGTCTAAATGCTTCTTTTGGTGGCACAAGACAACAATCCAGGGTTGACAGTTCTCAGAAAATGATCCTGACTTGTGGTTATCATACTTACTTCATTTCTAGGAATCAGCTTCTCTTCTATATGTGCTTAAAATGATCTTAAGATTATTTACTTAAATTATCAGTCATTTTAAGAGGCTCTAATAAGCCATTTTTGTCATATGTGCTTGGTATAGGGATTTCTTTTGTAATTTTGAAGACATTTTTAGTACACCCTTCTATATAATGTTTTGTAAGACTGGCTACAAGTAAGGGCATCATCTAAAACATATTTCTTCAAAGAAAAGATTGATAGTACAAATATTAAGTGTGTAACATATTATAAAATACTATAATTAATTCAATTTTAATTAAAAATTTTCATTTCCCCCAATGCTAAAAATGTGCATGTTCTATGCATATATGGAAAAAATTTTCCTTTATTTTTTTTCTCATAACATTTAAAATAAGCAAAGTAATTTTAGTGACACAAAAATACAGGTCTTGAATGCTTTTCTAATACTCAGAACTCGTTGGAAAATGTTGAAAGCATTCGGCTTGGTTTTTCATATCTAAGTTAAAATGAGAACTCTTAAAGAATGACAATTTTAGATAGAGTATATGACAATGCAGAGAAATAGAATTCCTCTTCATTAGGAAGAAGAATTTTAGTAATCTGAAGTTTAAAAAGATAGGAAATAATAGGAAATAAAAAAGTGTTATCTTCATTTCTTCATTAACGTAATATATTCTTGTTTGTTTGGGATTTAAAAATTATCACAAGTATATGCACGGGTACAAATTCATCCAAATATATACATTAAATATGTGCAGTTCTGTATGTCAATTACGTGTGTGCTCTGAAGGTCAGTTGCGATTGATTCTTTGCGACCCCATGGACCTTAGCCCACCAGGCCCCTATATCCATGAAATTTTCCAAGCGAAAATGCTGGAATAGGTTTCCATTTCTTCCTCCAGGGAATCTTCCTGATCCAGGGATCAAGGCTGCATTTCTTGCATCTCCTGCCTCGTTAAAACTGGAGGGGGTCGGGGGAGTTCTATCTTAACAGAGGTTAAATTGTCCACTATATAAAAATCCAAACTGTGGTTTTATTTGGATTTTGTGTCTTATTTGGATCTTGGCAGTTGAATGACTATTTAGTTTCTTATGTCTGCTGTAATAGACTACTATAAACAGTGTGACTTAAAAGAACTACAATTTATTCTATCATGGTTCTTGATGCTAGAAGTCTAAAATCAAGATGTCAGCATAGCCATACTTCCTCTGGGGTTCCAAGGGAGAAGATGCTGTTTACCTCTGCTAGCTTTTAGTGATTGTTATCATTTCTTGCCTTGTAGCTGTCTCACTCCATTCTCTGACTCAGCGGTCACAATGTTGCCTCATCTTATGGATATCAAATATTCCTTTGTCTCAGAGTTAGAAGGACACTCTTCATTGGAGTTAGAACCCACAAACAAGCCAGGATAGTCAAACAATCCAAGTAATCTCTTTATCTCAATTTCCCTAACTGAATTTCATATACAAAGACTCTTTCTCCAAATAAGGTAACATTCACAGGTTCTGGGAAGGAGGATGTGAATACATCTTATTGGGGAACCACCTTTCAACCCCTTTCAAGACCTAAAGAGCAAGGCACTAAAAAAGGCAATATTTCATATGCAGTTTGGAAAAGACAGCAACTCTTTGGTAACATTTATGCTATTTTATGATCATAATTCTTTGAAATCATCTTTGTTCCTATCATCCATCCCTACTTGTGGTTTTCACCCCAGTACCTTCTGCCAGTAATTTGTCTCTATTTCCCATATTTTCTTTTTTTTCCATATTTTATTTTGTTTGCATATCTGATTAAGCTTAGGTTTGTGTTTAGTGGCAGTGAAATGTACAGGGGAACTAGTACAAGAAATTTTGGAAAACTTGCAGGATCAGGTAAAACTGCATAGAAATAAGCAGCAGATTTCTATTTTAGGAAAAATCACAGGGACATTCTCAAAATGGACCTTTAATTCAGGGCAATCATCATGAAAAAAAAAAACCAACATAGGATATAGGGAACATTAATAAGCATGTGCTCAGCCGTGTCCACCTCTTTGCGACTCCACAGACTGTAGCCTACAAGGCTCCTCTGTTACACAGAATTTTCCAGGCACGAATACTAGAATGGGTTACCATTGCCTACTCTAAGGGATCTTCCTAACTCTCCTGTGTTGTCAGGTGGATCCTTTACCAACGGCACTATGTGGGAATCTCCATAAGGAACAATAACCCATTTTCGAAAGGAGCTGAAATAAGTGATCAGCCCAGCCACTGATTGGTATAGAACTTCAGAATACACTGATATAAGAAGCAAGTAATATATATCTTGGAATTAAGGAACAGTAATGAGCAAACTGAGACCAGGAAGACAGAAAATTCAGCTATAAGGTACAACTAGTGAAGCTGCCTATGCAAATGGGAATACAACTTAAATTAGTCAAATAGTGAGCTAAAGTAACAGGAAGAAAATAAGACTTAGAGGCATTAAAAATAAATTGAATTACTAAAGAACAGGAAAAAGCTAAGGTTATAAATGGGTTTTAATGAAATGGGGAATAAGACTGAAGACCCAAACACAAATGATCAAGAATAAACAGCAATATCCATGAGTTTTGGCATGAGGTTATTTATTTTTCCCATTACAATGGCCAGATTTACTGGTTTTAGAAAGGGCAGAGCTGAGAGAGTAGTCATCATATAAGAGAAAGCAATAAATAAATAAATAAAATTGTTAGATGATGAAAATAGGGGATTATTGAAATTATGCTATGAAATGGGACCATAATAAAGTTATTTAGGCAGAAGCTTGAGGATCATAAATTAGCTTTCTTACACTGGGGATAAATTAGTTAATTATTTGCATCATTGCCCATATGAAACTGAAATTTCCCTTGAGGCCACGGTGAATAATCATTGTATCATCTTTATCAATGAGCACAATATTTTGTGAAAAATATTTAGTCAAAATACAGATTCAATGAATAAATGATCAATTAATAGGAACCTCTCCACCACTATTTATGTTTTCCATGCAATAGAAGCAAAAAGTATGAGAGAAAAATAGAGGAAAGAGAAATTAAGAGATGAAGCAAAAATGGAAGTGAGTAAAAATGCAATTGAATTACAAAATGACTAAATCCTGAAAAAGGATAATTATTATTGAATATCAGAATCAATCTACCTACAGCAATGATGTCTTGTTAGCTAAACTAAAGCTTTAAACTGGGCCCTTTCTTTCCAGATTTTGACAAAGTGAGGCCAACTTGCTGAAAATTAAAAGTAGACATTAAAAACAAATGAGTAAAAAGCTTATTAAACCACCCTTTCATAGCAAAAATATAAAAGTATGGGAGTTAGACTACATTTGAAAACCATTCTTGAGCAGGATTTCTTTGGAGAGAGCTATTAGCAGTCACCTGGGCTTCCCAGGTCGCATTAGTGGCAAGAACCCACCTGCCAATGCAGGTGACCTAAGAGACATGTGTTCAACCACTGTGTCAGGAAGATATTCTGGAGGAGGGCATGACAACCCACTGCAGTATTCTTGCCTGATGAATCCCATACGTAGAGGAGCCTAGAAGTCTACAGTCCATAGCATTGTGCAGAGTGGGTATACGACTGAAGTGACTTAGCATTGTCTGCCTACAATTCGGGAGACCTGGGTTCAATCCCTGGGTCAGAAAGATCTCTTGGAGGAGGAAATGGCAACCCACTCCAGTATTCTTGCCTGGAAAATCACATGGAAGGAGGAACCTGGTAGGCTACAGTCCATGGGGTCGCAAAGAGTCGGATACGACTGAGCAAGTATCTGTATCTGTGAGTCTCAAAACCCAGTAGAGGCAGGAAGGAAATGCTTCCTCTCTTAACTTAAAACAAGGAAGATAATTGTGAAATTTATACTGTGAGAATTTAACAGGAGTTTTCATGCTAAACAGTGTATGAAAAGACAGAGTAAAACGTGTCTAAGTAAATATGTAAGAAATCTAAAGAACAAGATTGACTCTAGTTTGAGGGTTACCTGTGCACAGAGTGAAAAAAGGATGCACAAATTCTCCACATCTAAAGGGACCATCCAGTGTGTGAGAGCTAAAACTATATTTGCATACACTTGAGGCTACAAAAGAAATGCAAATGACTAGCTGTCATAACACTTGGCAATACTTGTGGGAATTTAAAATACTTAGAGGAATAAACACTATAGGAGTGAGGATAGGGTGCTGGTGTCTTCAACAATGTGTAGAAGTGCTCAGAAGAAAAAACAAAATAAACACATTCCAAGTTAAAAGAACAGAGATTTTATACACACACACACACACATACATATATATATATATATATTATTTCCTGCTGAAAATCAAGAAACCATATTGTTTCCACAACATTTGAAAATCTTTAGTTACTCTGAAACCATTTATACAATCAATATAAATATTGGCAGTTTTGCCCTTGGCTAGAGTATGAACACAAGTAAGAGTATATAATTTGGCCTGTTGGGCTGACATAACTATAGGTAAAGATGCTCCTTCAATGACAACAAAAGGAATTTCAATAGCACACCCAGCACAACATTTGCCATTGCCATCTTTTAAATAAGAATCGACTGTGAGCTATGAGAAGCCAGCATTACCCAAAGGAAATTCCTGCAGACCATCACAAGGAGTCAGGAGATGGTTTGTCAGAGTTAAGCAATTAAGAAGGACTTCTTCAGGGATGGAGGGGAGAAAAGTAAGCAGATCAAGACTTTTGTAAAAGAGTGATGTAGGAACAAGTAACAGAAACATTTCATAGCAGGTAGGCATCTCACTGAGAAATGTTATGTGTGATGAAAATTCAGGAGGACTTCTACTGTGTTAGGTACAAAAATGTATAAAGCGGATCCCACAATCACTTTCTTAGTGACCTTCACCAAAAGTTTAATAGTACTAATAGTTCAAGACAGGGTGTTCATCCCAATGCCACAAGGCATTCTGTATATACACTGTGGGCTGATGGTGGTTCCCGTGTATTACAGTGAATATTCCGAGGACATTCCCTTCCTTTTCATATATGAAAATATACAAAATAAAAAGGGAATCTGGTAATTGGGATGCCATGGGCTGGTAGGGTCATTAAACTCTCTTGTCAGGTCTTAAAGGCTAACTGAGTTGAGGTTGTTATTGTTTAGAAAACCTTGCAGAAGTTTGGACATTAGAGAGAAATTTGAAATCCAATTTCAGCAATAACCTACTAGCCAAGAAAACACTGCACTTGATATTTGACTTTGAATTTGGGAAAATGCGGTTTACTATAAAGATTACCTGGATCTAACAATAGCCCTTTCTCTGATATGAGATGCTCTAAATATCAAACATGGTTAAGGAAAAATGCAATTTTTTGGTGAATTTATGTTCCTTTGAGACTAAAAACTATAGCCCCTGGATGTTATGTTACTCTGAAGAGGATTGAACAAGATAGCAAAGAAGCAAGACCTTCCTTCATACAGTACAGTAAAGTTGAACCTCTAACCTTCAAATTTGTGAGAAATAAGGTCTCTGAATAAAGCCTTAAGGCATTAATGTCCAGGTGACTTGGTTTTCTTCCCAAGTGGAGGCAAAAGTGTTTTGGCTAGCTTCATCAACTGGAATAAGAAAGAATTCACTGAATAAATTATAGTAAAGAATTTGCTTTAAGGGGAGTGAATATTAGAAATCCAAGAATGCTAGTTACAGTGGAGAGTCAAAATATATATATTTTTAAATTGTTCTGAGTTCCTGGAAAAATTTCCGTGATCAGTCCTTAGGTTTCCTCATTGGTAAAATAGGAGTATTGGAGGGCCTAGTATAATAGATAATTTGAGACTGGTAATCTACTATGTGCTTTATATTTTAAAAGGTTACTTTACCTATAGAATATCAATTAATTCTGTGAAAAATTTTGAGGGTTCTATTTGATTCTTAATGAGAGGCTGACTGTGAATTTTACCAATATCAGTTGGAGACTTTGCTCATAAGGAGGGCAGTATCTGATTCAGTAGGGACTAAAGACAATATTTTCTGAATTTATAACAGGGAGATCAAACTAGAACCTGATGGGCTCCAGTTCACAGAGTCCTACATGACTCTGAGCACTACTAAGCACAGATCAAACTAGATCAAATTCTAGAGCTGTCAGAGATGAAACTAGTAAAAGATGTCAAAGGGTCATTTGATTTCCCTGATTATTTTGATGACTACTGCTAAGTTCTATAATTATTTTCCTCTTTTGGCAGAAATAAACTGTGGCATGTTTCCTCTCTAAGTCTCAGCCCAAAAATGGGGAGGGGTGGAGGAAATAAGAAGAAAAACCTGTGTATCTCTCAAAGGTTCTAAATAAAAGGGATTGGTTCAGAGACAGGAACTTCTTGAGGTTCATTAGAGATCCCCACAATTGAACTACTTTAGTCCTCTGAGGAAGGAATGCTCTTAATCAAAAGGAAGATTTAGAAAAGTCTGTAGTTCCTTGAGCCCTGTCATTGAGAATTAGGAGAGCTTGTAAAGGCTGATTAGAGGACTGAATATGCTTAAAACAATCCCCTTTTCAGTATTCTGTTTCTTTATAATAATAACAGAATCTAGGAGGGTTTCTGTTTTACCTAGGGCCTTCATTGGCGGGAGTTGATAGTTAAGAATTTTAGTGACCCTCTTTTTAGGTGACTCATCTATAGTGCAAGAGAGATGATTTGCCAGACCAACTATACCTGGAGTGGGCCGTTTTCCCCCCCTTTCCATCTTAGTCGTTTTAGTAGAAGGAAATTTGGTTTGATTTTAGCCTATTAATAACCATAAAATTAAAGGGGAATCAAAGAGGTCGATTCCCTGGGTGGAATCAACATTAAAAGAGACAAGAGTTTTTTTTTTTTTTTTTTAAACTCTAGGAATTGCTCAACGAAGTTGCCTAACAATTGCCAGAGCCTGATTATACAGTAAGTTAGTAGTTTGATCTCCCTGTTATAAATCTAGAACTTCTAGTATTTTTCCAAATAGCAGCTCTCACCCAGTGTTGAACCTAGATTCCACCGACAAGCATATGAACTAGTTAATACAAGTCAGAGAAGCCAGGTTGATCAGTTTTAATGACTGTATGAAATTCCTTAGCAAATCTGTGAGGACTCTGGTTACTCTGGAGAAATCTTTAATGCAGTTCTCAGTTCAGCTCTAGTCCAGGGAGTATATTAAGACAGATTAATTTAAAAAGAACAATTATGACAAGTTCAGAGGAAAGGGAAGTGGAGAGAGTTTTAGGGAAAAGGGGAAGCTTGATGAGAAAATTTATATTAAGGGAATTAAAGGTATAGTTGAGTTGTAGGTGGTATAAAAGGGCAGGAGGAATTTGGAACTGGAGCAGAATCTGGCCAAGAGATAAATAAATTGTGCCTGAGGTGGAGCCTGAGACAGAAAAATGAAGAAGAGAAATATAATTTTTATATTTCTTAATTTTTTTACTCACCTGGGTTAATCTTAAAATATTGTTTTGCCTATAAGCAATTATAGGTTCCTGATCATCATTTGGAAGCCCATAAACCTAATCAAAATCAGTACTTTATCAACTAGCACCACTTGGGAAGCCCATCTCTTCATCTAACAGAAAAATGTCTTTGGGAAAATTTAAAGGGACAGTATGGGATAAAATAAAGCTACATTATAAATACATACTATAAATACTATTTGAGCAATGTTCAAAAAAACAAATAATTGCAATTCAAAGTTTTGTACAAAATTAAGATCATGGCATCTGGTCCCATCACTTCATGGGAAATAGATGAGGAAACAGTGGAAACAGTGGCTGACTTTATTTTTCTGGGCTCTAAAATCACTGCAGATGGTGACTGCAGCCATGAAATTAAAAGATGCTTACTCCTTGGAAGGAAAGTTATGACCAAACTTGACAGCATATTAAAAAGCAGAGACATTACTTTGCCAATAAAGGTCCGTCTGGTCAAGGCTATGGTTTTTCCAGTGGTCATGTATGGATGATGAGAGTTGGAGTGTGAAGAAAGCTGAGCGCCGAAAAATTGATACTTTTGAATTGTGGTGTTGGAGAAGATTTTTGAGAGTCCCTTGGACTGCAAGGCGATCACCAGTCCATCCTAAAGGATATCAGTCCTGGGTGTTCATTGGAAGGACTGATGCTGAAGCTGAAACTCCAATACTTTGGCCACATCATGTGAAGAGCTGACTCATTGGAAAAGACCCTGACACTGGGAGGGGTTGGGGCAGGAGGAGAAGGGGACGACAGAGGATGAGATGGCTGGGTGACATCACCGACTCGACAGGCATGCGTTTGAGTAAACTCTGGGAGTTGGTGATGGACAGGGAGGACTGGCGTGCTGCGATTCTTGGGGTTGCAAAAAGTCCGACACGATGAGCTTCTGAACCGAACTGAATTTTACATTATCATTTATTATACTAAATAAAAGCAACTTGGTACTTGAGGAATAGTACAGATGCTGAGTATTCTCAGGGATTCAGGTTGACATGGAGCAATGCTTTAGGAATTCTAGAATCAAAGGAGATGTACAGACATGTGAGTTAACAGAAAATCTGGAGTTGGTACACTAAGAAGTAGAGATTGTGCTGAATATAAAGGAAAAAATAAATCAAGGGCTGGAAGTAGATGCTAGAAGCAGGCAAGGGGTAAATGGGATATGACATTTCAGGAAGCAACAAACATGTCACAGAAATAAACTGCACAAATAACCTAAGAAAAATGTCAGGAATAAGACATTTTATTCCCAAATGACCTCTGCTGCTGCTGCTGCTGCTGCGAAGTCGCTTCAGTCGCGTCCGACTCTGTGCGACCCCACAGAGGGCAGCCCACCAGGCTCCGCCTTCCCTGGGATTCTCCAGGCAAAAACACTGCAGTGGGTTGCCATTTCCTTCTCCAATGCAGGAAAGTGAAAAGTGAAAGGGAAGTGCTCAGTCGTGTCCGACTCTTCACGACCCATGGACTGCAGCCCACCAGGCTCCTCTGTCCATGGGATTTTCCAGGCAAGAGAACTGGAGTGGGTTCCATTGCCTTCTCCGAAATGACCTCTAAGACTCTCTAAATGCCTCAGTTCCACATGTAGCCACTCTAATGTTGCCTTTGGACAGATATGTTCTCAAAAAACAGTAAATGAGGAAGGCTAAACAGAACTCCCATTTATTCTATAACAAGGAGGAGGTGTGCTCTCATTGGGTGTCATCAAATCAACATTCCAAATGGGTTACTGTTTTGTACTCAGCAGTGCTCAGAGTCGTGTAGGACTCTGTGAACCGGACCCCACCAGGCTCTTCTGGCTAGAGGACTCTCCAGGCAAGAACACTGGAGAGAGCTGTCATTTCCTCTTGCAGGGCATCTTCCTGACCCAGGGATTGAACCCGTGTCTCCTATGTCTCCTGCATTGGCAGGCAGATTCTTTACCACTGAGCTTCCTGGGAAGCCTGTAAATAGGCTACTAAGAATAATTAATTAATGTATTTAAGCTTATTTATGTTATTCTAGATACTGTATCCTAAGTACTTTAAATATATCCAGTTAGCATTATAATATGAGAAATTTGGTAGTTTGCTATGACTTCTGTTTAATAAAATATCCATCTTTTCTTTTAGAATAAAGTGAAGCTCTGAAATAGAATCAATATCTGAATGTATACAGATTTCCTAACTTTTCACCTTAGAATGAAATATCTCATTACTCTCCTGAAGTCCTAAAGTAAGATCATCAATATCGAAGGCTACTTACCTCCATATTCACAGCTTTCTAGTTTAGCACCATCAAATATGTCAACATTCATTGGACCATAACAGAAACAATATCTTCCCTTTTCCTTTCAAAAGATATGATCTCACTATTTTCTCTGACACTGGTTAATTATTATCTCTATGGTAAAAATTAGGGTTTGATTTTAACATCATTGTAAAATACCAGGTTCTGTCTCATTATGTTAATATATCATAAAGGCATAAGTTGTTTTGGTAAGTTGGCCACCTGTTCAGATGCTAAAAATTTACAGTCTTTCCAGCCTCACATGTGCTCATTTTTTTTATTTTGATGTATGCTTCACAGCCATTATATTAATATGATTTGAAACAAACCCTCTGTAAGAAGTCTGTTGAACACACATTTTGTACTGTAAATGTTACTCAAAGATTTCAAAAATAATTTATATATTTCAAAACACACTTTACCAATACCTTATAAGAAGTGACACTAACAAAAAAAAAATAAAAAAAAAAGAAGTGACACTAATTAATTAAAATTTCTTGAAAGGAAGTCCTCTTAAACGGGAATAAACTAAAAGTCATCTTAAATAGGAGTAAACTAAATATAGAAACTTACAGTAACCTCTGGGCTGTAATTAACATTCAGAACTTAAAACAATAGCAGACAGTGAACACTATCAATTAGCCACATGCCTAATAATAAACTTTTAAAAACATTTTGTGAATTTCTTTTAGCTAAAAGTACAATAAAGAAAAGATGAGCAATTAAATACTTTAACTGGAACTTCAACTATTTTGATTAAAAACAATCATATTCTACTATAATTGAAATGTGTTGTTTTATCATTAATCTTTTCCTACATTTTTTGATCCAGGCAAAAATAAGTTATAGTCACAAACCTCATTTATTTTAATGCATTTATTTAAATATAAGATGCAATTGCAAGTAATTTCTAGTTCAAACACTAGGTCTAGAGACTTTTCTAGTGAGACACTATTTTAATAGTTAGCACATCTAAAGACTTACTGTATACAAATTACTCCAAGAGAGGCATGAAAAACATAAAGAAAATAAGAGAGAAATCCTTTGTTCTCAAGTATCTTATAATTTATGAGGTTAATCCTCATGGATACAAAAAATTATTCAGAAACATTTGTTTTGAAAATAGACCCACCCCAATAAAGTGTTATTTTGCAGAAACTGATGATGAGACTAAGGAGAATTCCCTAGGATTAGAGGAAAGATAATAGAAGGATAAAAGGTTCTGTGTTAAATTCAAATATCAATTAATAATTTAATCAGCAAATATTTATTGAAAGCCTCTCATGTGTCAAGAAACTTTCTTCACACTGGAAATGTAACAATGAACCAGACAGACAGGAACTATGTCCTTTTTGAATTTAAAGTAATAAGCTGTCATAAATGTAGTGATAGAAGAAATACAAGCTGCTATGAGGTCATCTACCCAGGGTAAATTTCCAAAGCCAGACAACAATAGAAAATTGTAAGGAATTGTAAAAATAAAATATAATACTAATCATGATTTAAAGAACTAAAATTGCTCAAGCTCATTTCTTCACAGTGCACTTCTATGTACTTTGTAGGGTTAAAAGGAAAAGTATTAACACTTGTTAGAAATGGAAAGGCAGACTTTTTTCTGGGGACTACTACAACAGCAGTTTGTAGTAAGGGAGAGAGACTAAACTCAACTCTGAAAATAAGTATAAATGGAGATTTATAGCCAAAGGCCATGGTGGAGTCAGTAAATGAAAAAGAACTAAAACAAAATATTACGGATAAGGGGATTATGGCTAAACCAGTTTGATAAAATTCTTTGCTAAAGGCAGGCCAAAATTATAACATATTAGGGTGGAGGATAAAATTTGATCATATGTCAAGGGCAGTGGCTTTTCACTAAATTGATGCAGCAAGATTCTCACTAACATTGGACTAAAGTAGCTTAGGGCAGAGTTCAAGGGTAAGACCTAGCCAGAAAGAGGACTCAGAAGAGCTGACCAAAATTTGGACAAAGGAGAGAGTCTTTGTCATGGGTATTAAGCCATTTAATCCTAGTAACATATAAGGCAGCTTTAGCAATGGCATGCTTTTTTATTGATAAGAGAACTGGGGAATAGCAAACTGATGCCAACTGCTGAAGATCACAAGGAAAATAAATGTCATAGCCAGTCATCAAGTTCAAATTCTTTCTGGAGCCAGGGCTCTGAGATTTCTAATTCAATAAATATTTTCCCAGTCACAGGGATGTCATGTGCAACATATTGTAATTGCAGAGGAACACATCAATAAACATGTTTTACAATTTTAGGAAATACCTAGGATTCATTTCTATGTTGTTTTTGTTTATTTTAGTATGTGTATGTATGTATATGTGTACCATTGTATTTACTTATGTAACATTTTAAAATTATTCATTATCTGTATAAAACATAACTATAAAATAATTTCCTAGTGGGGCTTTCCTTATGACTCAGTTGGTAAAGAATTCACCTGCAATACGGGAGACCTGAGTTCGATCCCTGGATTGGGAAGATCCCCTGGAGAAGGGAAAAGCTACCCACTCCAGTATTCTGGCCTGAAGAAGTCCATGGATTATACAGCCCATGGGGTCACAAAAACTCAAACACGACTGAGCGACTTTCACTTTCACATAAAATTATTCCAGTCTTTAGTCTACAAATGTACCTAGGTTTTCACTGACTTTTTACTATAATTTAACACTGAGAGTATTTTCAATTCTCCACTTCATATTATTTCAAATTTAATATTCACTTTTAAAATGCTATTCCTGAATTTTAAGTTAACTCCTAAGATCAAGTTTAACTAGAAATGACCATGTAATATATTTGAACAGTTATTTTTAAAGAAAAGTTTAAAACAATTTATGCTGTCACTCATATCCACATGGTCAGATCCCTTTATTTGAATACTATATTTTTAGCTATTATAATTTCCTTTAGATATTTAATCAAATAGGTGAAACGTTGTATGTCTATTGCTGACTTTGTGTGTGTTGGAACATATCTCCATGTCTCTATTTTATATTTTATCAATCTGTATTCCCTTTTCTGTACTCTCAGTTTTATTGCCTCCCTTTTTTAAATTAAGGTTTTGTTTTTCATTCACGTTTACTGAGCACGTACTGTGCCCTAAGCACCATGTATACAATAACATTGTCTCTAACTGTGGGGGGAAAGCCACCAGAAAATGGAAAATAGTCAGAGTAGAATGGGGTGAGTGATGGGGATGATGAGAGCAAAGAGAGCCATCTCTCTGGCCTCTCAGAGATCTCTGGATAAAGTGATTTGCTAAAACTGCTGTGAAAAGAATGGGGCTTAGTCATGAGTTGGAAATGTTTTTGCATTTAGTTTAGATGGTAGCTTGTTTGAAGTCTCAGAAGGGTAGGAATTGGTGATTCCCAGTAATCCTGTGTGGCCGAAGCAAATCGTTAAGTGTAGGACTAGGGTATGATGAACAATGGGGATCTAAAGGTGAGCAGAGATGACATGATGAATGGCAGTGCAATCTGCCCTAAAGTACTTATGTCATGCCTATCTTATTAACTTGCATTCTATTTCCATTTTGAATGTCAAACGTATTTAACATACTTTTCCAATGTGCTTGTTCTGCTTACAGTGGGTTGGGTATACATATACTTTCTTCCTTGTAATCAAATCTGAACTTCCATTTCCTCTACCATTTCTTCATTTTCAGATAGTAACTCAGCATTGTTTCAAAAAATGAATGAATGAGGCCATCTGGTACTGCTTATACTTAAGTATTTCTGAATTAACTCTTCATATTTAATACCCTTCCAAGGGAAATTATGTATTTGATGGAATAGAGGAGCAGCAGTTATATTTCTTTTAGTAATTATATGTGACCGTATCTAGAACGTAGTACTTTCCTGTAACCTCAAATTGTAAAGAATTTGTCTGTGATACAGGAGACCAGAGTTCAATCCTTGGGTTGGGAAGTTCTTCCAGAGAAGGGAATGGCAATCCACTCCAGTATTCTTTCCTGGAAAATTCCATCGACAGAGAAGCCTGGCGGGCTACCGTCCGTGGGGTCGCAAAGTGTCGGGCATGACTGAGCGACTAATACACACATATCTAGAATAGTCATTTAAAGAACTATAAAATGCCCCTAGCAGTATCTTATAAATATCCCATAAGCTATTGAAAATGGAATGTTTCAACAAGACTTCAGAGGGTTGCAAAGAGTCAGACAGGACTGAGCGACTTTCACTTTCACTTTTCATGCTGCTGCCATTTCTCATTGCAGTAAATGCACCGGAGTACTTTCATTGAGATCCAAGTAGTCTTTGACACAAAGCATAGAAAACAATCAGTAGGTCATTTCAGACAATTATTGCCTGATCATAGTATTTAGTGTTGTTTAGAAAAAGAAAAAGTCCCCAAATGGAGTTACTTGTACTAGGCTTTATGTCAGCAAACCAAAACATATTTCTGCCTTTCCTAGAAAACAGTGTTTAACCAGTTGATCAGGAATTATCTAGTCAGCCCTAAGTGAGGTAATCCATCCAAAAGATAGACTCCTCCCCCCGCCAAAAGAAGAGCTTACTTGAAGAAACAAAACTCATTTTTTTGTTGTTGTTGTTGTTGCCTTGCCCCTTTTTAACTATTGTGCTGCGCTCTGCTTCCTTGCTCAGTCCTGTCTGACTCTTTTCAACCCCATGGACTGTAACCCACCAGGCTCCTCTGTGCATGGGGATTCTCCAGGCAAGAATACTGGAGTGGGTTGGGTTGGTACAAATGTAGTTATGGTTTCAACCCTGAATTTTAAGTCACTATAGTTAGGCTCAAACACATCTTTATTAATAAAAATAGGAACTATTACAAGCAACACATCTTTGCCAATGAGAAATAAGTGTGTATATTCCTGTAGCATAAAAAAATCCATGCTTTGGGAGTCAGTGAACTCTTGGAAAGCATTTTCTGCCTCCTGCTGGTTGTAGAAGTGTTTTCCCTGCAAAATGGTATCAGTGTCCTTGAAGAAGTGGTAGTTGGTTGGTGAGAGGTCAGGTGAATATGGCAGGTGAAGCAAAACTCTGTAGCTCAATTCATTCAACTTTTGATACATTGGTTGTGTATCAACCATGTTGTCATGGAGAAGAATGGGGCGCTTTCTGTTGACTAATGCTAGCTGGAGACATTGTGGATTTTGGTGCATCTTATTGATTTGCTAAGCATACATCTCAGATGTAATAGTTTCAGCAGGATTCAGAAAGTTGTAGTGGATCAGACCGTCAGCAGATCACCAAAGAGTGACTATGATCTTTCTCTGATGCAAGTTTGGCATCAGGTGATGCTTTGAGGCTACTTCTCTGTCCAACCGCTGAATTAATCATTGCCACTTGTGGTATAAAATGCATTTTTTGTAGAACGCCACAATCCAATTGAGAAATGGCTCATTGTTGTTGCATAGAATAAGAGGAGACAACATTTCAAATATATATATATATATATGTATATATATATATATATATATGTTTTTGTTTTTTTTCATTCAGCTTATAAGGCACCCACTTATCAAACTTTTTTCACTTTCCCAATTTGCTTCAAATGCTGAGCAACCATAGAGTTGTCACT
Source organism: Muntiacus reevesi (assembly GCF_963930625.1). Lineage (NCBI taxonomy): Eukaryota > Metazoa > Chordata > Mammalia > Artiodactyla > Cervidae > Muntiacus > Muntiacus reevesi. The sequence goes on along the minus strand of NC_089259.1, from coordinate 5,138,020 downwards.
TTGAGTTCTTTGGCAACTTGTATAATATTAAGAAGATCATTAAGAGCCATCAATGATGGCTCTCAGTTGGATGTTGTCACTTCTGATGACCGGCCACTGCACTCATCATCTTCAAGGCTCTGGTCTCCTTTGCAAAACTTCTTGAACCACCACTGCCCTATACATTCATTAGCTTTTGCTGAACCAAGTGCATTGTTGATGTTGCGAGTTGTCTCTGCAGCTTTACAACACATTTTGAACTATAATAAGAAAATCACTCAAATTTGCTTTTTGTCTAACATCATTTCCGTAGTCTAAAACATATATAAAATAAAGAGCAAGTAATGTCATTAGCAAAATAAATAAATAAATAAAGTGATAAATGCACATTAAAATGATGTAGAACATAACCACATTTATTTAGAATGTATTCCAATATCAGACAGCAAATTTCAGCAAGGCAAAAAACTCAGTTACTTTTGCACCAACCTAATATAAAAACCTTGCATTTTGAACAGTTCTTTAAAACTCCTTTCTAATTGCTAGATGGACACTGCTTGATTCATGAATTGTTGAATAAAGTCAATTAGATCTTTAAATTTACTCAGATGAATTTTGATTTTTTAACATTGTTAAAGGTTAATATAATACTAGGGAATTTCAGAAACATATTGATATTCCTAATAAATACTAAGAAATACAAAATTGCAAGTATTATATTTAAAGTGAAATAGTTTACCCTTTAAAACAAACTATACTTTCAATCATCTTGTTCAGGAATATAGTCTTATTTACATATTTTAACACATATTAGAGATACCTTGAGGCCCTAAAATACAAACAGTTAAGGATGTACTGATTTCTGACCACCCCTGTTTTTAAAACTCTTATTTTCTAATACAAGGAGGACATAAAGAGAAACATTTATTGATATTACCACTGAAAAAAATGGTGCTTAATGTTTCCTTATTATTATCACCTTTTGGACTCTCTCTTTTAGGCATCTTGCTTTTATATTGACATATTTAATCATAAAACTACAAGAAGCATATATCATTATCCTCAGTTTTATATATAAGAAAATTTAGTCACTGAAATATTATGTAACTATTCCAATGTTGTGAAGATTCTGAGTCACATTCAGGGTTCAAATGCAGCCACTTGGCTCTTAGCTGTTGTAAAACATGACAGAAACCACATGTTAGGTACATTACACACGTAGTTATTTAGTTCTTACAACAATACCTTGAAATAACTTGTTCCCCATGTGTGACAAATGAAGCAATGGAGACTTTGAATAATTTAATAGCATGGTAAGTTGAATACAGATAGCTGATTGCAGAATAAGATCAAGTCTAGCTTGACTATAATAGCCTATACCATCCTGTATCCAGATATTCTGAAGCAAATTTCTCATTCCAAGAAATATTGTAATTGTGAGGCCTAAAAATAATAAATTGAAAAGGTCATCGAAGCCATTAACTCCTAATTTTATCTAATTATTTTATTATTAACCTCATAAAGTTTTTACTGGAACAATAATCAAGTTTGCCTTGTGCTTTAATTATCTGTCATTCCTTACTTGTTTTCCTTTTTCTCTCTTTTTTTTTAACCATCATACAGATGTGATAATTATTAAGGACATATAACCACAAAAGAAAATCAGGAACAAATAGCTTAAATAATTAGGAAATGATAATTAAATACAAAACGATAAGAATGTGCCCTTGCATAAACTATGACCTGTTTGAAATCAGTATGAATTATATTCTGTTAAATATATAGTGAGAGAAAAGTATAAACTATAAATACTCAAGTTCTATGGGCATTTTTATCTCTTTATAATATATTTACAATCTGACATTTGATTTCATATACACATCTAAATCATGTAGTCATTGTTCCTCTTTTTCTTTAACCTATTACCTACACATAATGTTAAATTGATAACAAGTTAACTTACCCTTAGCAAATGTAGCAGCACAGTATTACTGCCTGGGGTTTATTGTCTGGTATATGGAGGCTACATTTTAATCTATACACTGCTAAAGATTTTACTGAGTGTTCAGAGATAAAGGCCTTCAGAGTTTCCCTTCCACTATCCTCTCATTTAAGAAAAAATCTAATTAGCTATTTAACCGAGAAAAAAATAAAGATTAGAATGTTCTATAAATGTTTGGTTATTTCTAGAAATTTTGTCTCTGAATAGCAATAATCCACAAAACAAATTTAAAGTTTTGGAACAAGAGATCTGTTAGAGACTTGATTCTGTGGCTAAATTACTGATGATATTAAGATTACCTAATAGCTCTACTTAGTATTTAATATTTTGATTTGAAAAGATGTACAATGATTTTTAAAAATCCCTGAAACAAATGAAATACTGAATATACAACTCTAATAATAAATAAGCATACCATCTTTTTAGATTCCATATATATGTGTTAATATATGATATTTAGTTTTCTCTTTCTGATTTACTTCACTCTGTATAATAAGCTTTAGGTTCATCCACCTCATTAGAATTGACTCAAATGTGCTCCTTTTTATGGCTGAGTAATATTCCTTTGTTTATATGTATCACAGCTTATTTTAATGAACCTATTTGCAGGGCAGGAGGGCAGGAACAGACATAGAGAAAGGACTTGTGGATATAGAAGGGGAAGGAGAGGGTAGGATGAGTAGAGAGATAGGGTTGAAATATATACATTGTGAAGTGAAAGTGCTAGTCAGTCATGTCTGACTCTGTGAGCCCAGGGCTACAGCCCTGGTGACTATAGCCCACCAGGCTCTTTCTGCCCATTGAATTCTCCAGGCAAGAATATTAGAGTGGGTAGCCATTCCCTTCTCCAGGGGATCTTCCCAACCAGGGGATCAAAGCCACATCTTCTGCATTGCAGGCAGATTCTTTACCATCTGAACCACCAGGGAAGCCTAACATACACATTACCACGTGTAAAGTAGGGAGCCAGTGGGAATTTGCTATTCCTAGAGGTGGGGGATGGGGTCGGAAGTGAAGGAAGGTTCAAGAGGGCAGGGACGTATGGATGCCTATGGCTGATTCAAGTTGGTGTATGGCAGAAACCAACACAATAGTGTGAAGCAATTATCCTCCAATTAAAAATAAATAAATTTTAAAAATAGTAAATGTAGAGAATTTTACCTGTTAATATGAGTTTTCTCAAGAAAATGTTCTTATTTTAAACACAAAGTCAAAATTAATTGATTTTTCAAAATATAGTGTTAGTTTCTTAGTATCAATAATTATGCAATCAGAATTCAAAATTCATCACTCATTTCAAAAACTCATTTTGGGTGTTAAGTTTATTGGAAATTACATCAAAAAATGCTCATGTATTTTAGTCGTTTAACTCTTTTTTTTTTTCCCCCATTTATATGTGTTCTGACTCTTTTTTTTTTTTTTTGCTCTGGAAATTTATGTGATAAATAATGTAGGACATCTGTTCTAAGGAATTCTCCACATGCTTTGATGTTTTTTCTGACACAATTGAGTGACTAAATGACAACAACATCATGTCCAACTCTTTGAGACCCCCTGGACTTCAGCAGATCAAATTCCCTGTCATTCATTCACTGTCCCCCAGAATTTGCTCAAGTTTATGTCTATGAAGTTGGTGATGCCATCCAACCATCTCATCCTCAGCCTCCCAAGCTCTCCACATGCTGGATTCTGCTAATTGTGTCCCCATGACGGGGTTGAATTTGGTATCTGTCTCTTTTCTTTCTTTTATAATTTTAAGGCTGAGATGTTTGAGTTGTGGCACGATTAATTCATAAGTAATGCCGTGTACTTCCTATTACACCACACCAGAGTTCCCTGTGTGGCTCAGATTGTAAAGTAAAGAATCTACTTGCAATGAAGAAGAACTGGATTTGATCCCTGAGTTGGGAAGATCACCTGGAGAAGGAAATGGCGACCTACCCCAGTATTTTTTTCCTGGAGAATCCCATGGACAGAGGAGCCTGGTGGGCCACAGTCCATGGGGTCACAAAGAGTTGGACATGACTGAGTGACTAACTCTTCTTTGCTTTCAGAGTTACACAGTGTCTGACAGTCTCTCTCAGTACTCTTAAGATTAATCAGAAGTTTCAGGTGTTATCATACCAATCTTTCCAGTAGTTATGGACTGTCACTTAGATTGGTCTAGTTGACAGTAGGCAGGTCATGACAAACTCCAGACACTTCTTACATTCTCTGGCACTTCAGTCTATAGGCATTGTGCATTGGAAGATGACAAAAGAAGACATTGCATTCTCAAGTGCCTTATAATCAGGAATCTATATATTTTTTTAAATTGTTTACAGGGGCTATCGAAGAAAGATAGATAGATGAAAAGAGTTTTATTATTGAATTGGCTCCCTTGATTGTGGAGGAGCTGATTTCTACTCTCTTTAAGGTGGAGGCCCAGGAAAGCAGGCAGTGTAGTTCCAGTCCAAGTTTGAAGGTCTGCAAACCAGGAACACAGATATTCAACTTCAGGAGACAATGGATGTCCCAGGTCAAGTAGAGAAAATTTTACCATTTCTTCACACTTTTGTTCTATTTGAGCCCTCAATAGATTGGGTAATATCCACATTGGTGAGACTATCTTCTTTATTCAGTCTATTGATTCAAATGCTAATCTCCAGGAACACTCTCACAGACACAGCCAGAAATAATTTTTTTCCAGCTATCTAGATAACTGTTAGTCAAATCAAGCTGACACATAAAATTAGCCTTCACTAGTGTACACACATGTATGAGTTGTATTTAGTATTTCTTGTAGAGAGTATGCTTTTTGAAGTGTATTTAATGACCTTTATATGATTTAATCATATGTTAGAATTGGTTTTCTATTTGAGAATCTCCCTGAAAATTTCATGGGAAATACTCTTCAACATAAAATTTGCACCTTGCACATAAATTTTCAGTGTTACATCTTATGTTTAAAATTAATGAAAAAGTTTTTATTAGTGCAATATATTTGTTGAGTACCTTCTAAATTCCAAGAATTATTAACATGAGACTATATAGTCAAAAACAGTGGAAATCTCTTGCCCTATAAAATCTCATATTTTCATTCATTTGTAGGTTTTCCATTCTGTGAAAATCTTATTAACTTTCCTGGCATTCATAAATTTTATATGTTCAAGTGATTAGTATGTATGTATGTATGTATATTGATTTTGAAATGGCTCAGCTGGAATTACATCACCTTCACTACCTCTGTTCCTAGTGATGCTTCCTAAAGTCCATTTGACTTCACACTCCAGGATGTCTGGCTCAAGTTAGCAATCACACCACTGTGGTTATGTGGGTCATGAAGGTCTTTTTCGTACAGTTCTTCTGTGTACTCTTGCCACCTCTTAAGATCTTCTGCTTCTGTTAAGTCCATACCATTTCTGTCCTTTATTGAGCCCATCTTTGCATGAAATGTTCCCTTGGCATCTCTAACTTTCTTGAAGAGATCTCTAGTCTTTCCCTTTCTATTGTTTTCCTCTATTTCTTTGCATTGATCACTGAGGAAGTCTTTCTTATCTCTCCTTGCTATTCTTTGGAACTCTGCTTTCAAATGGGTATATCTTTCCTTTCTCCTTTACCTTTCACTTCTCCTCTTTTCTCAGTTATTTGTAAGGCCTCCTCAGACAACCCTTCTGCCTTTTTGTGTTTCTTTTTCCTGGGGATGAATTTGATGACTGCCTCCCGTACAAGGTTAGAACCTCCATCCATAGTTCTTCAGAAATGCTATCAGATCTAATCACTTGAATATATTTGTCACTTCCACTGTATAATCATAAGGGATTTGATTTAGGTCAGACCTGAAGGACCTAGTGCTTTCCCCTAGTTTCTTCAATTTAAGCCTGAATTTTGCCATAAGGAGCTCATGATCTGAGCCATAGTTTGCTCCCCATCTTGTTTTTGCTGACTGCATAGAGCTTCTCCATCTTTGGCTGCAAAGAATGCAATCATTTTGATTTTGGCATTGATTATCACTGTTAGCTCAGTTGGTAAAAAATTCTGCCTGCAATGCAGGAGAGCCTGGTTCAATTCCTGAGTCAGGAACATCCCCTGGGGAAAGGAAAGGCTACCCACTCCAGTATTTTGGCTTAGAGAATTCCATGGACTGTATAGTCCATGAAGTCGCAAAGAGTTGGACACTACAGAGTCACTTTCATATCTGGTGGATATTAGGGCTCCAAAATATCTGCAGATGGTGATTGCAGCCATGAAATTGAAATTAAAAGATGTTTCCTTCTTGGAAGAAAAGCTATGACAAACCTAGACAGTGTATTAAAAAGGAGAGACATCACTTTATAGTCAAAGCTGTATTTTTTCCAGTAGTCATGTATGGATATGAATGTTGAATCATAGAGAAAGCTGTGCACCAAAGAATTGATGCTTTCAAATTGTGGTGCTGGGGAAGACTCTTGAGAGGCCTTTGGACAGGAAGGAGATTAAACCAATCAATCCTAAAGGAAATAAACCCTGGCTATTCTTTGGAAGAACTGATGCTGAAGCTCCAACACTTTGGCCACCTGATGTGAAGAGACTGAGTCATTAGAAAATACCTTAAAGCTGGGAAAGATTGAAGGCAAAAGGAGAAGGGAGTGGCAGAGGATAAGGTGGTGAGACAGTGTCACTGACTCAGAGGGTATGGATTTGAGCAAACTCCAGGAAATAGTGAAGGACTAGGGGAACCTAGTGTGTTGCAGTGGATGTGGTCTTAAAGAGTCTGACACGACCTAGTGTCTAAAGAATAAAACAGAAGTCACTACTATTCTACTGAATGGTAATTGTTATGAACTGAAATGTTCCCCATCCCCAGTCCATGTGCTGAAGCCTTCACTCCCAGGTTATTTGTTTGGAGATAAGGCTGTGAAGAGGTAATTAAGTTAAAATGAGGTCATAAGGATGAGACCATGATCTAATAAGAATAATGTCCTTATAAGAAGAAACACCAGAGTACTTCTTCCCTTTCAATCTCTGCCCACACAGAAAGGGCATGCCATCACATACTAGAGGACAGCGATCTGAAAGTCAGGAAGACTCGATTACCCAGGAACCAACTATGCTGGTAGCTTCATCTTGGAATTCCAACCTCTAGAACTATGAGAAGAAAAATTTGCTATCTAACCTACCCAGTCTTTATTTTATTGCAGCCAGAGCTAACTAAGACAGTAATGCAAAAAGCATATGAGCAATTCTCACAGTTATTTTTCAGTGGTGATAGATCTGTATTATTGTTAACTTTTGACCTATCAAAGAATAAAAGCTAAGAGAATAAATTCACCAATTAAAGAATTACAGCACCCATTAGATGTGTAGCTCCTGGCTATGACTTGGGAAGCAGATACTTTTAAGTCCCAAGTGGAATTTGAACCTATTTCAGAGTTTAGGATCTGGAAATAATCACCAAATGAAGCTGTGTGTATTGAAATAACCTCTTAGAGAGTATATTGGAAGTGGTGGTTGAAATGTTAAGTCCCTAAACACTAGCCCTCTTGACTGTCTATGTTTGGAACAAACCAGGGAACAGACACAGAAGTCATACAGATAGAGACCAAACTGTCAGCTTTATTGCTAATAAAAAATACATCAAAGTCTTAAAGGATATGGCTTAGATATACAGCCAAATAGACTTGAGAACACATTCTAGGATTGGATCGACTTATTTAGCCAGTTTCTGGGAGCACTGCAAGCTGATCCACCAGAATACCACCAGCACTGCAAGATCACAAAGCTGAAAAAACAGGTCACATCTGGTCATATGCAGGTTTTCTCCAAAGAGGAGTATTCTTTCAAACTCAAAATTTGTTGGATAACTCACTTCTCCTTCCTTAGAGAGGAATGAATGAGCAGTCTAGGGGAAGAGGTTGTGACAAGGAGCTTTAGTCCAACTGAAATCCCTCTACAGAGAAAGCTGATGAGCTGTGGAGATTGTTTTCCCTAAGGGTAATGTCACGTGGTAGGTAGAGAATGTGCAATTAAAGCTGGGGAGACTTGGGTCTGTCTGCCTCACTCAATAATTTTGCATAGTTGACGCTTCACATGCTCTTGTGAAATCCTTGATTTTGTTTCCTTTTCCTTCTTCGTTAAGTGACTTTTCATAACAATGATTTACCTTCATCATCAGTAAGGTTGATAGCATTTTACTTGGCCATTACCCTTTTATGTTTGAGCTACTGGAGGAGAGGGGCTGTGCCATAATTGTTATTCTGCCTTTATCAACTAGTAGGGTGACTGATACATAGGTCTGTGTAATTTAATCTGATATTTTATTAAGAACATCCCATCTTTAAAAGTACTGAGCAAAGATTAACAAAAAAAAAAAAAAAGAAAAAGAAAGAAAGAAAGAAATGAGCAAGTGTAATGTGTTCCACACTCAATAAGATGCTCTTTACATTTTTCCTTCCTTGTGCATCCAATATATCAAAGCACAACTGAAGTATGATTTGTTTAGAATGATTGAAGCAACCCTGAAGTCTATGTAAACTTTAATGTGGCATTTAGAAAAAAATGACAGGTAGATAGATAGAATGTTCCTTCCTTTAAGACTTATCACTAAAGAATGAGAGACAATCCTATGGTAGCTATTCATAAAGATGTGCTTTTTTTTTTTTTTTTTTTTTTCTCCTGAGGATATGGTAGGATTGACTTTCCCAACAAGTTGAACTCAACTTTAGGTAGATGGCATGCTTTTTCTATCTTTGGAAACAACTTGCTAATTTTCTAAACCCACTAATTTTCTTACATAGTGCCTTATTCATACACTGTTAGTAACATTTATTCTTCCTGAATACATTATAAAGTCCACACTGATGATTTTTAGTCACTAATCTTTCTCATTCTATCATTTTCTTTATATATTTATTTATTTTTGCACAGTTCATTTAAGAAGATCTTCTTATCTCTCCTTGCTATTGCTTGGAACTCTACATTCAGTTGGGTATATCTTTCCCTTTCTCTCTTTGCCTTTTGATTCTTTTCTTTCTCAGCTATTTTTTTAAGACTTCTCAGACAACCACTTTGCTTCTTGCATTTCTTTTTCTTTGGGATGGTTTGGTCATTGCCTCCTGTACAATGCCATGAGCCTCCATCTATAGTTCTTCAGGCACTCTGTCTACCAGATCTAATCCCTTGAATCTATTTCTCACTTCCACTGTATAATCATAAGGGATTTGATTTAGGTCATACCTGAATGGCCTAGTGGTTTTTCCTACTTTCTTCAATTTAAGCCTGAATTTTGTAATAAGGAGCTCAAGATCTGAGGTGCAGTCAGCTCCACATCTTATTTTGCTGACTGTATCAAGCTTTTCCTTCTTTAGCTGAGAAAATAATCAGTCTGATTTCAGTTTTGATCATCTGGTGATGTCCATGTGTAGAGTAGTCTCTCATATTGTTGAAAAAGAGTGTTTCTGTAACCAGCATGTTCTCTTGAAAATATTATGTTAGCCTTTGCCATGTTTTATTTTGTACTCCAAGTCCAAATTTACCTGTTATTCTGGCTAACTCTTGACTTCCTACTTTTGCATTCCAATCCCCTATGATGAAAAGGACATCTATTTTTTTAATCTTATTTCTAGAAGACCTTCTAGAAGTCTTCCAGAACTAAAAAGTAGAACCGGTCAACTTCAAATCCTGCAGGGTCAATGGTGGGAGCATAGACCTGCATTACTGTGATGGTTTGCCTTGGAAACAAGTCTAGATCATTCTGTCATTTTTGAGGTTGGACAAAAATCGTTCATTTGGACTCTTTTGTTGACCATGAGTGCTACTCCATTTCTTCTAAGGGATTCTTGCTCACAGTAGCAGACATAATGGTCATCTGAATTAAATTTGCTCATTCTCATCCATTTTTATTCCCATTGATTCCTAAGATGCTGATGTTCAATCTTGCCATCTATTGTTGGACTACGACTAATTCACCTTCATTAAACATGTTTTTTCCTGTGCCAGTCTCTGAGCTGTGTTTAAATGGAATCTTTAAATAATACTATTGCTATCCTTTTCAGAAAATGGAACTAAAATTAAAGAAATTTCAGTAACCTATCCAAGAAGCTCAGTAACAAAATTAGAATGTAAATCCTGAAACTAAATTCAGAACCAATTTTTGTTGTCAATCAGTGTAGGTTTGTGTTCCTGTGTACTTCTGCATACCTGTTGCTAGGGATTCAAGGACATGGGTTCTGCCTATATGAGTGGGAAAGTATTAAAAAAAAAAAAAAAAAGAAAGAAAAATAACCTTAATTACTTGCTTTGATGATTTTAAATCCAAATGTTTCACTAATATATATACTATCTAACTGATTGTTTTTTTCCTTGCTTTTTCTTCTCCTTTTTGTTTTCCCAAGCAAAAATATTGCCCGTGATAGAGACCAGAAAGAACACAAGGTTACTGAACTCTACTAGGAAAAATAAATCAATGCTGGTATGCCTAGATTCTAAATAATAAGTAATCAACACATATCTGCCAAATGTTCTAAAATTATAATCTCACAGTGCTGGGTATTTGGGTAAGTGATAGTCTAAAGAAGCAATATTCACATGTCATAGCTCACTAATAAATTTTAGCTATGCAGTCTAAATGCTAGGATTTTAGAAATACTTATTTACATTTTTCAAACTGGAGCATTGTAACAAACTAAAGCTGTGTGCATGTTTGCAAAAATTAATAAATTATTTTATTCACATTTTTTGTTTATTTATTAAAGTTTCTATAACTGATATTCAAGTACTGTAAGAGTAAATAAATCTTATGAATTCCTAATTTATGCCCAGGGATTAAGTTATTCACTAAATATGTCCAATATATTCTTGCTTAGAGGCTGTAACATATACAGGTAACAAAGCCTAATTTTTCTGTTATTTCTTATTAGTTTATCTTCATTTCCTTCCAATATCCTTATATTTCACTAATTATTTTTGCACTCAGTTATAAATCAATTTATTTTGATTAAGTAAAATAAGAGAATTCTTAGGTTATTTTCATTGATTGTCAACAAACATCTGTCTTACTAATGGAGACTTTGAATGACTAAGTAAAAGTAAAATGCTACCAAGTAATATTAATATAGATAACAGCAAGAATAGACACAACAGCAGGAAAAGAGAGCCTGGTAAATAATTTCTATGCCAGTATTGGTGAGAGGTAAGAAAAAAGTAAAGCAGATGCTTTTCGTTCCGTTAACTTTTCTTCCCAATGGGAATAAATAGCCCCATAAAATCTGTTGTTTTGACAATACTCATTAGAAATCTTTTTTAAAGATGGTTTCTGAGAAGAATATGCTGGGAGATCTTAGAATAAATTATTTTAATGTTTTCTTATTGTAAAAACAATACTACAGTCAAAATTGATTTACTATCTTATTGAATCTTACTAGAATGCTTTTCTAAGTTGCTTCAGTTTATCATCTAGCAGTATGCTCTCTGCCCCGTTCTCCTCATTTCTTCTTTAGCAAAGAACCACTTCTGTTCATAGATCTTCAACCAGAACAAAAGCTTAGCCTAAAATCGTTTGGATATAATTCAGACAGTAGAGGCAGAAAGTACTGTGATCTTTTAAAGCATTTTCACAACAAAAATGCACATTTCAAATTGGAAATTTCTGTAAGATAAGATAAGGCCCATAATGTTCTTTTATTGATGCAGTGTACAATGCAATTTTTATACCCTCATATCTTCTATAATAGAAAATATGACCTGGAGCTACACATAACATCGGTATTTGGAACCATTTTAGGCCTTTGTAAAGTGTATTATGCCTTGGTGATACATTCAGGAGAAATCCAGAAGCATATAAATCTAACGATTGCCCTTAAACTACACCTTTGGGTGAGATTTCAAGTTTTCAGACTCTGAATGCTTCTTAGCTTGTTAGAATTTTAGAACAATTGGCTATTCCTTAAATGAATGCTTGACCTCTCCCCAGATGGGAACTGGAAGGGATAAGAGAATAGCATATAGGAAAGCTATTTTTATAATAGAGGCACCACAGTAATATTAAAGAATAGATCATCCAGACATATAAGCATGCATGTGCCCCCCACACACATGCTCATAAAAACACACATGCATAAAAATCCTTTATCAACTTTTTTTTCATTTTGCCCTGATTTACTTTTCTAAATATCACTTCTTGCCCTTGATATATTGCTGTTTAGTCGCTAAGTCGGGTCTGACTCGAATGACCCCATGAACAGTAGCCTGCTAGACGCCTCGGTCCATGGGATTTTCCAGGCAAGAATACTGGAGTGGGGTACCATTTCCTACTCCAGGGGATCTTCCTAAACCAGGGATCTAACCTGCATCTCCTGCATTGGCAGATGGATTCTTTATCACTGAACCATCAGGGAAGCCCCTTGATATATTGAATATGTATTAATATGTGATTTGTCTTATTAGCCTATGTATCTGTACTGCACAGAATAGCTATTAAATAAATATCTATGAATAATCAATAACTGTGTACAAAAGGAAACCATGTTACATCTTATTGAACTGAATTGTCTCTCAAAACACAAGCTCAGCATGAATTTGATTTTTAAGCATCTTAACATCTATGTACCTACTAGTTGCCTAGTAGATGAGCAATACTTCCTTGGTACTTCTGAGGCTGCAAATAAGAGTATAACAAGAAACTGTCATACATATTGCTTTTCTGAAGTCTCTCTTCCTTTTGAATATCTCATTTCATGTTTTCAATGGAGAACTAACCATCATTACCAATGTTACAAATACAATTTTCTTGCTTAATAAGGAAAATAAATAAATAAACAAAATGGGTTAGCTTTTTTTTTTAAATACATAAATGCATGTGGGTAAGTTTATATAAATATGTAATTAATACAAGTTTTACTGGTACAGAAATATATATGCAGAATCAGATTTTGTATAAGAAACGTAATGATAATTATAAAGCAACATTTTAATGCTTTCATTCAGATGAATTTCTAGATTAAGGGAAAAATTTTAAAACCTTTAGTTTATAGATAAATGTTTGTTTGTGACATGGAAACTGCAAGTATAACTTGATATGTTACACGTGAAATTAGAAAGAAGACTGTCCACCTTAAATGGAATATTTAGGTACACTTATGACCAGAGGCAGAAGCTCCATTTTTTAAGAAAGATCATTTAAGGATTCTTCCATACTATCATTCAGTTATTATTAGGTTAAGAATTTCCTTTTCATTATTGACATATTATGCTATTCATTACCCAAATATATTTGTATCTTTCTGAACATAATGCCAGCATATAGTAGATTCCAAATTTTACTACCATAGTTTGACATACATCTATGAGTTATATTGTAATTATGCTATAAATACCATGCAAACTATAAATATTTAACTTTTTACAGAATATTTTGAAAAAAGTTATTATTTGATAATGCTTATTAATATACTAATGTAATCGATCATATAATTGTAAAATAACCTCAGTTCAGTTCAGTCGCTCAGTCGTGTCTGGCTCTTTACGACCCCATGAATTGCAGCACGCCAGGCCTCCCTGTCCATCACCAACTCCCGGAGTTTACTCAAATGCATGCCCATCGAGTCGGTGATGCCATCCAGCCATCTCATCCTCTGTCACCCCCTTCCCCTCCTGCCCCCAACCCCTCCCAGCATCAGGGTCTTTTCCAATGAGTCAAGTCTTCACATGAAGTGGCCAAAGTATTGGAGTTTCAACTTCAGCAACAGTCCTTCCAGTGAACACCCAGGACTGATCTCCTTTAGGATGGACTGGTTGGATCTCCTTGAAGTCCAAGGGACTCTCAAGAGTCTTCTCCAAAACCACAGTTCAAAAGCATCAATTCTTTGGCGCTCAGCTTTCTTCACAGTCCAACTCTCACATCCATACATGACTACTGGAAAAACCATAGCCTTGACTAGATGGACCTTTGTTGGCAAAGTAATGTCTCTGCTTTTTAATATGCTATCTAGGTTGGTCATAACTTTCCTTCCAATAAGCAAGCATCTTTTCATTTCATGGCTGCAATCACCATCTGCAGTGATTTTGGAGCCCCCAAAAATAAAATCTGACACTGTTTCCACTGTTTCCTCATCTATTTCCCATGAAGTGATGGGACCAGATGCCATGATCTTAGTTTTCTGAGTGTTGAGCTTTAAGTCAACTTTTTCACTCTCCTCTTTCACTTTCTTACTCAATTAAAATAAATGCTATAAATTTGTATAATTCTAGATTAAATGCAGTTATTAAAAACATTTCCCTGATTTTCCTTTCATTTTGTTCTATGATGCCATTTGTTTTGAAGTAAATATTTTAGTATAATGAGGTCTTTACATTTGTTTTAAAAATAAGGAAAATATTTTTAAAAACATTATTTTAAAATATTTTAAGTGATTATTAATAAAATGGTCAAATTTCAGAATTGTGACTGAACTCATTTAAATTGATAGGGTTTCACCAGTTATATAATGACTCTGAGTCTAAGGACTGCGTTTAAAAATAGAAAAATAACACAAAATTGTATTTTTAAAACATTTTTATGGGGCTTCCCTTGTGGCTTAGATGGTAAAGAACCTGCCTGCAATGCAGGAGACCCAGCTGTCAATCCCTGGGTCAGGAAGATCACCTTGAGAAGGAAATGGCAATCCACTCCTGGATTTTTGCCTGGAGAATCCCATGGACAGAGGAGGCTGGTGGGTTACAGTCCATGGGGTCCGAAAAGTTGAACATGACTGAGTGACTATCACATACATTTTCACTTTCAAGACATATTTATACCTTCCCCACTAAATTATATTGTAAGCATGTTACTAAAAAATATTGAGTTGGAAATAAAATTGCTAGCATCAACTAAAAGAACACTGAGATCACAATCTGTGTGAATAAGAATTGCAAAGCATGCTTTTACAAGTGTCAACATTTTGCATTGCAGATAGAAACACCTGTGAAGTGTTCCACACATGATATTCCTTTTTGTGTGCTTTCTTAACTCTTCAGACTGTGTCTAAAATAAATGGAAAGGTCAAAAAAAGTACAAAATAAAAGATTTCAGAGTACATTATGCTGCTGCCACACATGTGCTAACAAATTGTCCTATGCACCTCTTTGAATTAGCAGAGAACATTGGTGTACAAAAGGCTAAGGAATATATAATTCAATTTGTATATTATTCCAGGCAGCTTCAACGCTAGCATTGTTCACTGTTTTTAACTCTACTTTTTTTTTAAAATCTTTTGTATAATTGATCGTTTGAGAGTTGCTTTTCATAAACACTTTGGAGATGTTAAACTGGTGTTTTTCTGGTCCGTTTGCACTCCTTGTGTAGCGTGTGTTTATGGTCAGTTGTGTTCAACTCTTTGTGACCCCGATGGGATATAGCTCTCCAGGCTCAGTCCATGGAATTTTCCAGGCAAGCATACTGAAGTGTGTTGCCATTTCCTTCTCCAGGTGATCTTCCTGACCCAAGTCTCTTCTGTCTCCTGCCTTAGCAGGCAGATTCTTTACCAATCAAGCCACCTGGGAATTGGTGTAGGAATTGACATTCCTTAATAAAAGTCAATTGTCAACCAAATTTCTCTTTTTCCTTTCCCTTTCCTTCCCCTCTCCTTCTTTCGCAGTCTGTCTCTTTCTAGTTTTCGTTGTTAATAGTTTTTATTTTTTAGCAATATCAAAGGAGGGTGCAAGTTCCCATCAGTGTTTCCTTTGTGACAAGTGAAGGAAATGAGAAGCGATTCTTCACAATATGATATCTACTGGAAGAATACATATAATGGAAAAATATATCCAGTATTAATTTAATGTTCTAGAAAATTAATTTGCCCGCCAGTGTTGGAGACACAAAAAACATGGATTCCATCTCTGGCTTGGGAAGATGCCCTGGAGCCAGAAATGGTAATCCACACTAGGATTCTTTTTTTTTGGGGGGGGGGGGCGGGATTTATAGATATAACTCCATGGTTGATTCTTGTCAATGTATGACAAAACCCACTGCAATGTTGTGAAGTAGTTAGCCTCCAACTGATAAAAATAAATGAAAAAAATAAAATAAAATAAAGAGATAGTACACACTAGGATTCTTGCCTGATAAATCCCATGGACAGAGCAGCTTGATGGGCTTCCGTGAGGTCACAAGAAGTTCAACACAACTGGGCTGCTGAGCACACACACACACAGACAAAGCATTGCAGGAATGTTTAACAGACTATTTCAAATGTAGAGATCAGCGTGGATAATCATTACCTTCTAGATCCCTTCCTACTGTTTGAAAAGACTCAATGGGCATGAATTTGTCTTTAACCTACAAAATATTATTTTTTGTAAATAAATAGCAGCAAAATGTACTAATAACAAAATAGCAACCTGTTCAATGTATTGCAGGGTTAGAACATTGTCTTTCTATTTTTGTTCAAAATGTTTCATTAGAAGAATATAATTATCTTAAATTTTAAGAAGTCAAAAAGAGAAAATACAGACTTACAAAGTTTTATACTTGTATTGCTAAATCATTCTGTATTTTTTAAAAATAATCAATGCAAGAGAAATTTAAGTGGAAATTTTATTTCAGGCTTTTGAAATACTTTAATATTTTTTTTAGGAATGATTTACCCACATCCTTAAATGTACAATTAGCTTTCAAGAGTGAGATGTGGTCTGTCTTCTATCACAAGGATTGTGTGGAAGGAAAATAACTACAGATGCTCAACAATCGCTAAAATAATGTGACACATAACATAGGAAAAATAAATAAATAAATAAAAAGATTCCAAGTGGAAACAAATGTGTTACTTGAGTTTGTAAGGAAAGAAGAAATTATAATAGCAAATTAACAAGAAATGTGGCATATCATTAAGAGAATTTATGGTTAAAAGTAAGATGAAAAACAAGCTATGAAGTATACTAATATAGAAAGAAAATTCTAAAATCTTCCTTTGTTAAAACAAAACAAAACAGAATTTGTCCTGTATAACTTAGATGTTAGCACTTAGTGAGTGATAGTTCTTTGATTGTTAGTTGAAAATACTTTTAATGTAAAAGAGATGTATAAGATAGAAATTTAGACTGTAGGAAAAAAATGAAAAGGAAAGTAAATATCATGCTAAGCCAACGGCTTGCAGTTTATTGCTAACATTTTAACAAGTACATATATACACCAAATTAATAAATATCAGGAATGTAAACTGGGGCAAATACAACTATTTAGAAAGACACAAAATAGTCTTCAATCTTTTTTAAACAGATTCTCCAGTCACAGTTATAAATTTTATTTATGTAGACAGTAATCTTTTCTTCATAATATTCTTATATCTTGCATATTTTTTCTGCTTTTGCAAATGCCTTAGTTCATTACACTACCTAACTTTTTATGTCAAATAAATTTATTTATTTATATATATATTACATATTAAAATTCATTGAGGCAATTTTTGTAATTCAAATAAACTAATACAATTTTATTTAGCCAAGTATTCAAATTTATTAAAGTAGTGTCATTTAAAGTTTTTCCTTATTTTTTATTATTCATATCTTTTAAAAAACAATATTAATTGTCTATAACTTAGTGTGTTTATTCATTTTTTTAGTTAGCTTTTTAGTTGGATATGTTGATCAACATTTTTTCCTGCTTACTTATTACTTCTAACATAGATTGCTGTTCAAACATTACCTGTGTTCATCATGTGGTTCAATTAACATTCAGATTTTTCTTTCTAACATTTATCAGAGGTTGATGTTCTCACAACTTTGCACCTTGTGAAACTCACAATTTCATTATCTTGGCTTATGTGGTATTCTAAAAATGAATCCAGTGGTGAAGAGAGTACAATAATTAAATGATACCAGTCTTGTACAACTCTCAGATTGCCAGTGAGCTAATGGGAAGGAATCTCTGAATGGCATTCTTAGACAGTTACGTTCATAGAAGAGTATTTCAATTTCCATTGCATCTTTTTAATCATTTATGAAAATATGATATAAAGTAAACTCTCAAGATAAACATGAAAATAATAGAGGTAACATTTTGATCTTATTCTATCTAGATACAAAGTAATTCTTTTACAGATACATGTCAAATTGGGCTCAAAAGAGCTACTCTCTGTGATAATATAAGGCTCACATACTTTCTTATTCTAGGGAATTGTAAATTGGTAATGTGATGGCTTGTCTTAGTATCTTTTCATGAATTAAATTTAAGCTATCAAGTCTAGAATAATTAAACTATTCCTACTTATCTTCTAATATTTAAAATATGCATACATATACATAGATATTAAAAATTAATGTAGAGATAGAAGATAAACATACCTACAATTATAGATTTTTTTCACAAACCAGATATTATTTTGAGTCACATATTTAATGCACATATTAACTCATTTCTGGAAGAGGAAACTAAGGCACAGAGTTTACATTGCATGTCTAAATTCACAATGTTGAAGCCAGAATTCTAGCCCAGTAATCTGGTTCTAGAGAGAGTATTCATAGGCACCATAGTATACTACTCCCAATGTAGTCACACTTTACAGTCATCAGTCTATTGTTATTCAAAATCATATAATATTCATTTTGTTTCTTATTTTAATACATTAGAAAAATCTAGGAGTAGAAAAATCCACCAGAGCATAAAACTCAAGAAAGTATTTTTAAAATGATGGCATCACATTTGCCAAAATATTTAATTACAAATATGGATTTTATTAATGCTGCTGCAACATACTTGGGATATGTTTACACTGAAACAGATTTGCTGTTTGCCTGAAATTCAAATTTAAATATATATCTTATATTTTTGTTAGCTAAATATGGCAACCTTAATTTCATAAATTAACACGTAAGATCATAAGAAAGCAACTTAATTTACCTTAAAAGCTGATGTATTATACTGCATAGTCTTAACTTTTATAAACTCAAATATTTTCCAGTTATATATTCCAAAGCTTTTAATGATTATAAATTAAATAACAAGGAAATTCTAAATCAGTGTTCAACTCTCATTCACAGCAAAAGACATAGAAGGTAGTTTTGGTATGGTTTATAGCTCTCAGAGAGAAATAAAATTTAAAAATCCAGAAACATATGTGTATATGTAAATGTATATATGAACAGGAACATGTATAAAAACATGCTTGTGTGTGTCTTAAGTCACTTCAGTCATGTCCAACTCTTTGTGACCCAATAGACTCTAACTCTTCATGATCCTCTGTCCAATAGATTCTCCAGGCAAGAATACTGGAATGTGTTGCCACGTCCTCCTCCAGGGGATCTTCCCAACCCAGGGATCATGCCCACATCTCCTGTGGTTTCTGTGTGGCAGGCAGATTCTTTAACTCTTTGTCACTGTGGAAAGCCCAAATACATGTATATGTACATTCAAAGCACATAATTGAACTAAAGAAACAAACTGAATGTCTCCACAGATCAGAAATGGAAAAGACATTCTAAATTTCAATGCAAGAGAGATCAATATCATCTATGCCTCACCTCTGGAATCTACTGATATGTAGTCACTAAAAGTGCTGTATGTAAGAGAGGAAAAAGCATGGAACATAAGAAAGTATGTTGTTCTAACTCACTGGAAGCCAAAAAAATGCAAATTAAAATAATAACAACAACCTAAATGTCCTTCGGCAGGAGACTGAAGAAAGCAGATGTAGTATATACATGCAGAGTACTATTACTCAGCCATAAAAAAGAATGAAATAATGCCATTTGCAGCAACATGGATGGACCTAGAGATTATCATACTGAATAAAGTAAGCCAGAAAGAGAAAGATAGATATCATATTGATATCACTTGTCTAAAATTTGATACAAATTTTAGAGTGGAGTCTAAAAATTGATACAAATAAGTCTATTATATATATATATATTAATAAAACAGAAATAGACCCACAGACACAGGAAACAACACAAAACTGATGATTACCAAAGAGAAAAGGGTTGGAGGAGGGATAAATTAGAAGTCTGGCATTAACATACACACACTACCTGTGTGTGTGCTGCAGTCCATGGGGTCACAAAGAATTGGACATGATTGAGTGACTGAAATGAACTGAATGGAACTAATCTGTAAAATAGATAACAAATGAGGACCTATGGTATAGCACAAGAAACTATTATTTTGAAATAACTTATAAGGGAAAAGAATCTGTAAAAGAGTATATTTACATATAAGCTGTATTGTGCATATTGACTCAGTTGTGTCTGATACCTTGCAACCCCATGGACTGTAGCCCACCAGGCTCCTCTGCCCATGGGGATTCTCCAGGCAAAAATACTGGAGTGGGTTTCCATAATCCTTTTTCAGGGAAGCCTCCCAATCCAGAGATCAAACCCAGGTCTTCTGCATTGTGGGCAGATTCTTTAAATTCTGAGCCCCCAGGGAAGCCCAAGAATACTGGAGTGGGTAGCCTATCCCTTCTCCAGGGAATCTTCCTGACCCAGGAATCGAACCAGGGCCTCCTGCATCACAGAGTGTTCTTTACCAGCTGAGCTATCAGAGAAGTCCATACACATATATATGTATCACTAAAGCACTTTGCTGTACTCTTGAGACTGACACAACACTGTAAATCAGCTAAAGAAAATAAATAAATAAATAAATAAATAAATAAATAAATTTCAGACCAGAACTTATCTAAGAATAGGAAATGCTTTTAGTATATAATATCATAATTTTAAAAACAATTACCATGTACTGATAACTATATATATTGTCTTAATGCAGCCTTTCCTTATAGTTTTCTGACACTGAATAAAACCTGCTTTTTGAATAAAACAAACAAAAAATAATCATATGGTATTTCAGGCCCTTGACATGGGCAGAATTTTAAAATGAGAATATAAAGTGTTGGAAAAGATATAGAATGAAAGCAATTCCCATATACTGCTGATGAAGCTGAATTGGAAAAATCTCTGAGAAGAGCAGTTTACCAATATCTAATGTTATTGAAAATATGCATACTCTTTGATCCATTTCCTTATGGTAGGATAGCTATAATGCAACTATAATTCCAGAACATATTTTTTGACTAGTAGGTAAATGGGCTTATACAATAATATTTTAGAACCTTTTTGAATTCTGGAATTGTTTGATAATAATTATTGAAAATTAAAAAAAGTTAAAAGTGAAAAATTTGTTTTTAAACTATGGAGGAAAATTCTTTTAAATCTAACTGAATTTTCAGAATCAGGGGAAGCTAGAGACAACTGAGCAATTTTGAGGGAAAAGTACTTCCACTCTAGAATTCTAAGCAATAAAGTATACTTTTATTACAAAGTATGAGTAGAAATGCACAATATATAATATTATTTGCAATATCATATATTAACAATTTTACCCAGGAAGACAATGCATATTGTGTACCAGTAAAACAAGGATATGAAAAATCATGAAGGGGAAACACTTGGAAATGCAAAAAGCAGGATATCTAAAACAGGTGATAAGTGAAGCAAGCTCTTAGGATGATGATATCAGGAAAGTCCTAAGATAAGATTTGTGTAGTGAACACTGAGTCTAAATTAGAAAAAAGAAATCATAGGGCTCTAACAGTGAGGTTTCTAGAAAAAAGAAAATTGAGTTAATAGATAATAGGATGCATTGCTTAAGAATATTTTCAGAACATTGGGGTCAAGTGGTTAAGAGAGCACATAACCCCAAACCCACATAATTAAATAATTTAAAATTAAGAATGGGAATTATACAGTAGTGGTTAGCTATGTACAATATTTACATATAAAGATATTGACACGGAACACTATTTAGAAAAAGAGAATTGATTGAATGTAACAAAATGCTTAAGGGCTTCCCTGGTGGCTTAGTGATAAAGAATCTGCCTGCACTGCAGGAAACGTAGGTTCAATTCCTGGGTCAGGAAGATCCCCTGGAGAACAAAATGGCTACTCACTCCAATACTTTTGCCTGGGGAATCCCGTGAACAGAGGAACCTAGCGGGCTACAGTCCAAGAGGCCACAAAAGTTGGAAGCTCTAGAGGCAAGGAAGAATTCTCCACTGCAAATTTCAGAGGCAGAATGCTCCTGCCAACACCTTGATATCACAGGCTGCTTTCAAACCTGTAAGACAATACATTTCTGTTGTTTTAAGCCACTCGATGTGTGGTGCTATGTAACAGGCAGCCCTAGAAGTATAAGTTATACATAAAAGGAGTAAAGAGAGGATATGATGGGGATAGAGTAGTAATGAATGACAGGGAATGGGATTGGTTAAATGGATGCAGATATTAATACTGCTGAAAATTTGCTCAGATGAACATAGTTGCCTAAGGGTAAATTATGAAATTTGAAATTTTGGAGTAGGGACCCTAATTAATGATGACAAAACACAAGGCATTGGGGGAGGGTACTAAATAGGAAGAAAAGAAAATGTTAATAAAATAGGTTAGGCTGATAAAAAGGGGGGAATAGAGCAAACGTCGGTGATTCACATACTGAAGATTTTACTGATAGAAAGGGATGACTGGAAATTCTAATGATTATTCATTTGGGAGGAATAAGTTACTGTATATTTTGATACTATCTGCTTCACAAGAGCAATAGTTTAAGAAATAAGAAAGAAGATAAATTACATGGAGTCAGCAGTAGTGAGTATATTAAGGCATTGCATGACAGGGTATTGCAAAGAAGCTGTCTTCAGTAGATTACAGGAGAAACTTTGTCTTCTGATAGCAAGTCTTCAGTTAATTCAAGCAACTTATGTGGTTAGGAAGACTTTGGTATAGTAGTCCTTGGGCTCTAGGGGCCACCGCAGAATGATTTGGAAAGTTCTGAAGGACTGGAGATTGGATATGAGCAAAGCAGCATGCGCATATGACAACAGTTACTTGTGACCTGAGAAGCTTTCCCTTATGTTGATGATT
Source organism: Muntiacus reevesi (assembly GCF_963930625.1). Classification (NCBI taxonomy): domain Eukaryota; kingdom Metazoa; phylum Chordata; class Mammalia; order Artiodactyla; family Cervidae; genus Muntiacus; species Muntiacus reevesi. The sequence continues at coordinate 5,115,195 of NC_089259.1, read as the reverse complement.
GAGTATTCTATGTCTTGACAGATTTACTTCATTTCGTAAGAGATTCAGTCAGAAAAATAGTCATCAATCCAGAATACTTAGTTGGATACAATGGGTCCTGTTGGTGATTGCATCTTTTTTCAGTCAGAGATAATTCTGATAATGAGAATGTATGGCTCAGGATACAGCTTTTTCACCACAGTATGGTTTGAAACCCTGAGGGGGTAGGGAGATACTAACTCTGAGGTTATTTTCTGTTGTTGTTGAAAGAGCCAGTTTCCTAAGAGTAACGTGAGATGTCAATGTAGAAACTCATGCTTAAATCTTGATCATATAATCTCTTTGAGCTGCCTTCCCAATAGGTAAGCCTACCCAATATAACATTCAAAATTCCATATACTTTTGTACAAAACAACTATTTACAAATATTTGTAAGATCATGCTATCAGTGCCTCAAGACATCTCCCCTACCCACACTGCGGGGAGCCGGCCTGACTGCTCAGGCCTCTTCTCCGCCCTGAGAGAGATCAAAAGGGTCTCTCTCTGTCCCGCCACCCCTGATTTATTAAAGTGCAAATTGGCCTTTCTCACCTCCCTCAAGGAAATTGCTGCAGACACCATTTGCCCATTCTCCTGACTCTGACAAGATTATCAAGCTCCTGTGAATCTTTAACTGATTGTAAGACGCCAGTGCCTTCCTCTGCTAGTCTTAAAGAGTTGAGATAAAATTCATGAGCTAAAACTAGTGTCTGCAGTTCTGCACGTATGCATGTCTTTGATCTAAAATTTGGTGAGTCCTGTGAGCATATATATGTATGTTACCCCTCAATAAATTTGTCGGAATCAGTCACAAGCTGACTCCGTCCCTCTCAACCCCATCTTTCCTAGTCTTTCATTTTCTCAGGTGCTCTGGTGATTGCGTCCTCAACCTGTTCCTTAGCCGGCTGGCCCAGCACCACACCAAACAAACACACATACACATACACAATTTAATTTCCAGGTTCTAAAGCAGCATCTAGTTTTTGCTAGGAAGATTTGTTTTAATAAAAGAATAAAACATGCCATGATGAAATCGCTCATGTACTTAAAAGAATGCAAGATAGATTTGGAGGGTTCAAAATCTTTGCTTATTTTGGTAGGTAGTAGGTGTGAGGGTCATTATACATGAATATAAATAAAAAGTTAATATGATTTGGTGTAGAGGTTGTTTGCTAAATCTAAGAATTGGAAGCAGAATATTTAAATATGTAATAGTAGAAAGGAAGGGAGAACAGGTATAGAGAACAATGGAAGTACTGAAATGCTTCATATTAGATAACCAAGAACTCTGATAACTTAGAGTTAGACATTTGACTTTTTGAGCCTCAGTTTCTGGAACTCTAAAGTGCACACAATATTGATTTATTGGCTGGTAGGTTGAGGATTGGGCTTCCCTGGTAGCTCTGGTAAAGAATCCCCCTGCAATGCAGGAGACCCTGATTCAATTCCTGGGTCAGGAAGATCCCCCAGAGAAGGGATCGGCTACCACTCCAGCAATTTTGGGCTTCTCTGGTGGCTCAGATGGTAAAGAATCTGCCTGCAGTGTGGAAGACCTGGGTTTGAGCCCTGGATTGAGAAGACCCCCTGGAGGAGGGTGTGTGACCCATTCCAGTATTCTTGCCTGGGGTATCCCCATGGACAGAGGAGCCTGGCAGCCTACAGTCCATGGGGTCACAAAGAGTCGGACACTGAGTGAGTAAGCATGGGACAACACAGCATGAGGACTAGAGATTGCATGAATCATGAGATCTAGCTTATCCTTGAGTGGTTTCCAAAAATATCAGAAAGTTTACAAACTTAATCAAATGGACACAATCACTAATTAGATTAATTATTGACTTATTCAACTCAAAAGGCCATAATCTCAATAAGTACGACAAAATTTTTTCTCAAAAATAGAAGTGTCTATCCAATAAGATTGAAATATATAGTTGGTCTTAACTGATGAATATGAAAACAGATTGAAGAAGATAAACAAATGAGAGTGTCATGGGACAACTGGCAAATCTATTCAAAAACGCTTGCTCAGCACTCCTAAAAGTGGAACAAGAGTTTATTCCTGCAAAAAGACGTAAATATAGCATACGTTGCCCTCAAGGGATATAAAGTTCGAACTGCAAGACAGGGTAGCAATTTCTTAAGTTGATACTGCTGTAATGATAACACAGAGCAAAGGAGGTGGATGCAAGTATAGCTTTCCAATGTATTGCAGCAGAATTCTTGCAAGTTAAACATATAGCCTGATCCAAAATAGGGAATGAGACTCGGATTCCCAAAAGGGTAAGGTCATGAGAGTCATTTTGGCACATCAGGACATATGGACTTTATCCACTCGAGAATGGATTCCCTAAGGCCATACGCATCCTATTATGAAAAAGTATTTGTCTGAAAAAAATGTAAAATTAAAAATTTTAAAATAAGAAATCATCTAGCGTGTTATCAATTGATTTTAAATACTGGTAATAATGTATAATTTATTTTAATTTATATTTTGACTTTTTATTTTAAAATTATCTTCTGTAATTATTTACATGCAGCTCCTCCAGTCTTTGCTAAGAACAGTTTTCATTCTTTTAAAAAATTAGCCTACAAGAATCATTACTTATGTGCTTAGTGGGCTTGATTTCTATTTATAACGTGTCCTTTAAAATTGTGCATGTATTTCCAAATTTTGAAGAAATTATCTCAACCATGAGAGGAAAAATTCAATGAGATACTACCTCACACCAGTCAGAATGATCATCATTAGAAAATATACAAACAATAAATGCTGGAGAGGATGTAGAGAAAAAGGAACCCTACTTCTGTGTTGGAGGGAATGTAAATTGGTACAGCCAGTAGGGAGAGGAGTAAGGTTGCAAAGAGTCAGACACAACTGAACACAGGTGCACACACACGCACAACACACATACATACACAGAGGTTCCTTTAAAAAAAAAGCTAAAAATAGAACTAGCATATAACCCTGGGCATAAATCTGGAGAAAAACATGCTTTGAAATGATTCATGCACCTCATGAAATGCTATTTATAATAGCCAAAACATGTAAGCAGCCTAAATGCCTATTCACAGATAAAAGGATGCAGACGTTGTACATGTAGACAATGGAATATTAGCCTTGAAAAAGAATGAAATAAAGTCATTTGCAGCAACATGGATGGAACTGGAAATTATCATACTAAGTAAAGTCAGTCAGACAAAGACAAACATCATATGATATTGTTTATACGCAGTCTTTAAAAAAAAAAAGGTACAAATAAGCTTATTTGAAACAGATTCACAGACTTAGAGGACAGATTTATGATTACCAGGGGGCAGTGGTGGGTGAGGGATAGGAGGTTGGGAGTCTGGGATGGACATGTACACACTGCTATATTTAAAATAGATAACCAACAAGGACCTACGGTAGAGCATAGGAAACTCAGCCTAAATGGATAAATATTTTGAAAAAGAATAGATATATGTATCTATATAACTGAATAACTTTGCCATTCATCTGGAACTGACACACCACTTTTAATCAGCTATACTCCAATATAAATTAAAAATTTAGAAAGGGCATCTCCTTTCATGAATTTTGTTTAATCTGGTTAACCACACAATAACATAATAATCATATATCTGTGTAGTTTTATAACAACTTTGAATCACCTTCCACTACAGTGATATCTATTTTGCTCAACTATTGCCTTTAGATATTTTAGGTTAGCTTATTACATTATTTTAGAATTAGTTTACCCAAACCATGATTTTATACTGTATTTAAACATAATATTCAAAGTATAAGCTCATTATTTTATATTTTGTGTGTAGGGATTAGAGTGTACAGGTGTCTGAAAAAAATTCAGTCTTGATAGTCTTGCTTCCATATATAGAAAGTTATTCCTAAACTGATGACTGAACTTCAAATATGTTTTTGCTTTTTTTTCACATTAAGTATTGTCTTTATTTAATTCTACTTGCACAAAACAACTTTGAATATCTTCTGCTTTGTGCAATAGATGTTTCTTGAACTCTCAGTTTCTCAGAATACTTTCCTATCACCTTGGGGGAGTGACCTAACTTCAGTGTGCTTCAATTTCCACTTCATATGATAGCACATAGATAATAAAGTTCACACAGAAGCTGTGAAGATAATTGTATAGCACTGTGCAAATGTAAAGTGTTGTATAAATATGATAAAAATGAGTTACTGGGTTATTTAATTTCATTCTGGCTTTCCCATAAATGTACTCTTGCTGAAGTGTTGTTATAGCCTCAAGTGGATACAATAAAATTGCTTGCCAGCAGACACTTAAGCAACTAAGGAGTTATTGTCTTAAGGGGTTTAAGCCTATATGAAAGGGAAATAAAGTAAGAGATTGGTAGAATGTCAGGAAAAATAAAGATTTTTTTCTCTAACTGGGAGAGAGCATAGGTAACATACATACCTTGCCATACGTATTCCTGGTATAAAGTAGAAAACAAACTGAGATGTATGCCTTTATTTATTTGTAAGACAATGTTCTGTGTTATACAAAAAGAAAGTTTTGGATTCATAGAAATCTAAATTTAAAGCACTACTTAGTTACTCTCTGGTGTTGCAAACTTGAATGCTATATATATATATATATATATATACACACACACATATATATATGTATATATATATACATATATATATATGATAACTGCTATTGTAAATATTTTCTAACATAAAGTAATAGGCAATTTTAAGAAACTGTATTAATTCTGTTAAACTTTCTATTATCCAAAATATAATTGAAATATGTAAGCATCATTAATACTTAACATCTGGCTTCCACATTTCTGATTTTATCTTTGGACATTAAGAAACGTACTATCAAATTTCTTCTAACTTCTTGAACATAACAAAATTGATCAAGATCAGGATCATACTAGGGAATTCTAATATTTCAATATTTCAGATGATGACTGCAGCCATGAAATTAAAAGACACTTTCTCCTTGGAAGAAAAGCTATGACTAACCTAGACAGCATTTTAAAAAGCAGAGACGTTACTTTGTCAACAAAGGTCTGTCTAGTCAAAGCTATAGTTTTTCCAATAGTCATGTATGAATGTGAGAGTTGGACCATAAGGAAAGCTGAGCACAAGAATAAATGCTTTTGAACTGTGGTGTTGGAGAAGATTCTTGAGACTCCCTTGAACTGCAAGGATATCAAATCGTTCATTTCTAAAAGAAACCAGTCTTGAATATCCATTGGAAGGACTGATGCTGAAGCTGAAGCTCCAATACTTTGGCCACCTGATGCGAAGAACTGACTCTTGGAAAACACCCTGATGCTAGGAAAGATTGAAGACGAGAGGAGAAGGGGATGACAGAGGATGAGATGGTCGGATGGCATCACCAACTTGATGGACATGAGTTTGAGTAAACTCCGAGAGTTGGTGATGGACAGGGAGGCCTGGCGTGCTTCAGTCCATGGGGTCCCAAAGAGTTCAACATAAGTGAGCAACTGAACTGAACAAGCAGTTTAAAACCTGAAATTATTTTAGGCCTAATTCACTTTTTTTCCCAACACTCCTGTCTTAATTAATTTTATTTATAGAATGATTCAATGTGTGTTCCTTTATTCAATGACCTGATGAACTCCCCAATGATGCTTGAAAGAGGAACTAGAAGAGCAACAAAGTTTGTCTTTGGCAAATTTCAGTGCCTCTAGAGAAGCCTTATGAGACAATAGGCAAGTTTTTCAGTGAAAGCCTCCTTCTGGAATCACTGTCTTCGAATCCAGTTTTGTCTCTGCAGTCTGTTCACTCCTGCATGAAAACTATGCCGTTGCCAGGATTTTTTGTTAACACTTCACCCTGAACCACTTTTTAAGGTTCAATAGATGTTCATTCTGAATATAATTTAGCGTGCTTATTCTGTTGCTGGGATGAGAGGAAGACAAACTAGATTGAAGAAGGTGTAAAAGGCTTTTTTACTAGCTATTGTTCTTGAAGGGTAGCTGTAGCGAGGATTTCCAAATGAACTGTACATTTCTGTCCTCATTTTTATGTACTCAAAATGAAAATGAACAACAATAACTTATGAGATAATTTTTTTCCTCATCGAATTGGTCTTTGTTGGCTGAAAAAATAAATTTTCAATTGAGATGACACAGGGACAAGGATTTTCTATGTTAGAAATTTATAAATTAGTTAATTGAAATGTACATATCTAGAGAGATTTTCCTTCAAAGAAAACTATATAAGTATTCATTTTCACACATTCTGCTCTTTTTTTTTTTTTTTTTTCCAAGAAAGAATGGGAAACACACAGTTCTTAGTCAACTTTGAGGGCCTAAACTTTAACAAATTTAGCTTAAACATTTCTGTTTCTTTTTCTCATTCTCTGTGTGTCTTTCTCTCCCCTGCACATGTAGACATGCTGTACTCGGCACAATATCTTGTTACTGCCTCTACTGAATAGTTGAAAGAGCTTAAGCAGATGTGTCTGGGATAAAAGCATATCTTCAAAATTTTCAATACTCTTTGCAGTAGTTCTTGTAGAGTAATGCACGACATTACAAAGTACTTCCCCGTGAGAAGCAAAATTCACTAGAACAGCTGTTGGCCAGTTCTCTAGAGACTTCTGGTTCCTGAGAAACTTACCTGTGAGATACTACAAAATAAGATAGAAGAATAACTTTCAAATATTATATCTTCAACTTAGTTTTATAGGATAAAAAGAAAAAATGCTTAACAGCTACTTTAATTTAGGGTTAAGGAACATCCAACGTAGCATTCATGATTTATTAGATATTTAATTTCTACTCTGAGTGACATGTGCTTCACTATGTGTGAAAAAAAAGTTATTTATAACTTCTGCCATCAAGCAGTTTAAAATCTAGTTGAGTGCATTTTAAGGTAAAATGCAAGATGTTAAAAATAAACTAGTGATATTATGATATTTTACACTTTTAATGGACATCAGTGCCTTCCACAGGACCCCGCATTCCAGTATGTGATGATTTCTAGTACTTTCCACCTTCTTAATGCCTCTTCTGCATAGTTCTAGCTCTTCCAACTCCTCATTGTCACTTTTAATTTTATTGGATTTACTAATGTACAAATCAGATTAAACAGAAAAAAAAAAACAAAAAACGACAGTTCTCACCTCTCTTGAATGAGAGGATTAATTTCAACAAATTACAGTTGTTTTAATCATAATCCACATAGGACTGCCTACAAAAGACTTTTTAATGAAAACATTTTCCTCAGCAAATTTGTACTACTTTTTATTTAGATGCTCTTAAAAATCATTAAAATGATTCCCATGATTTATACATACTTCCAAATTCACTAGAGTAATTTGGAAGAAATGTTAATGTGTGTTCAAGCTTAAAGATCAAGAAACAAAATTGACAAAATAAAAATATCTAAATATCTATTCCACTCTTTCTCCCACTGGATTATAATAATTTTGACAAACATGGATGTGAAAATCCAGTTAATTCATGCCAGCTCTGCCCTGTTGAAGCTCCCTATTTTTGCCACTTGCTGAAATGGCGTGTTTCATTTTCTCGGCCTTTTATTCATGATGCATTTTGCAACATATATGTTGGTGACTCTAAACTAGCACTAAATATACCACAGATTGTGTTGCTCTTTTTGCTTTATCTTCAAATACATACCCTATAGATTAATCCATTTTAGATTTTAATAAAAGGTTCTATTACTAGGAAATCAAAATAACTATTGAGAAACTATATATTCTGAAATGCTAAAAAATTCTGTCTCTAGAAATACTCAAAAAAGTAGGAGTAAGTAAAGAGAACAGCATAATAATTTAGGTTTTAGAAGTATAATTTATCTTTAAAAACCTAAGAGATTAAATATGAGTAAATAATAAGATACAAGTTACTAAATATTTGAGCAATATGTATAATAAGGAAGTAATGATTATATAATCTACTGTGGATTAGGGGAAAAGTGAAATATTAATGAAAATTTCCATTGTTCATTAATAAAATCATATATCTTGAGCACATAACAAACTCAACATTGAATAAATCATTAAATGAAACATTAATTCTACACAGTGCATTAATATTGTAAAGATTTTACAGAAATTGATAAATGAATAAATAAACACCTCCCTGAACTATTTACCTCAAACCTAGATTTTAAAATAAGATAATATAGCTATGATCACAAAGGAGCTTATGGTCTCTTTAATTAGGGGGAAAAGAAAATCTATATACAAGTAAGCAGTTTTTTAAAAGTTTAAAAAACAAAAGATCAAATAATAATATAGAACAAGGGAAATGAAAGAATATGATTCTTAAGGTCAATTTATTTATTCAATATTGTTTGCCAGGCACTGTTGTGGACGCTAGAAATATAGTATTGAGAATAAAAGAAAATAACCTTTTCCCTTGTAGAACACTAAGCAAGAACAATACATGCTAAGAAAATATATAAAAGAAGATAGGAAATGTGCTAGAATGGGTTCTAATATTATAATGTGTCCAAGAAGAGTCTTACGGATTGTGTCATAGGAATAATGACCTGAAGGAGGAAAAACAGCAAGTCATGAATGTGCCTAGAGGAAGAGCTGAAGAAATAGTAAATGCCAAAAGCCTCAACAATAAGGTCCTAATGTGCAGCCTCAGTACTGTATTCAATATCCTGTGATAAACCACAATGAGAAAGAATATGAAGAAGAATATAAATATATATACATATATAATGTGTGTATGTATGAATCACTTCGCTGTGCATAAGAAATTAACACAATATTGTAAATCAACTATATTTCAATAAAATAATGTTTCTCTCTCTCTCTCTTTTTTTTTTTAAGCCCTAAGAGGAAGGGCTTGTTGGTCTGTTTTAGGAACAGTGAGAAGGTCAATGTAACTTGAAATTAGAGTATGAGTGCAGTGCAGTATGATGAAAAAGAATAATACGAGAAAATATTTTTTAAAGACGTACCAAATTTTCGACCTAAGCAGCTGAAGATGTGAGGTTCCATTTAGTGAGATGCGGCTTACTGTGAGGGAAGAGGTTTGATGACAAGATTAGGAAATAGTGGAAAGAAAGACGGGGTTCTGTTCCAAGACGGTGAAATAGCGGGCTCCTAGGGCACAGCCACACTTGGAGCAATTCCCACCAAAATATTTCCAGAAAGTCTGTGAGTAACTCATACGCATCAGCTGGAGGAGAGATTGTTGTTCTGTCACCCAGTCGCGTCCAACTCTTTGTGACCCCATGGACGGCAGCACACCAGGCCTCCCTGTCCCTCACCACCTCCGGAAGTTTGACCAAGTTCATGTCCACTGCATCGGTGATTACCCACCTCGAAATGGGTCCAAAAGGCCCAAACGCACTGTCACCTAATCCTCGTCCCCAGCACAACATCGTACAATCAGAAGGGGATTCACACTCTCAGCTTGAACTTGAGGAGCAAAGGGATTGGACCCAATATCTAGCACCTCAACTTATACAACTCCCACCTGAAGCTCTGAAACCCAATAAGGCTGATGTCCAGACCCACGGTACAACTGCAAAAAAGAAATATTTCTTAATTAGTGCCCAAGGACTCTTTCTGACTCCTTAGCACAGAGTTTCAGGCTGAGCACAGAGGCAGTAGACAGAAACACCCCATTTCCAACCTTTCCCTGACTGAGGCTCATTAGCATCCTTCAGAAGGAGGCCCATTTGCATGCTTCAGAAGATGCTGCAGGGGGGTCAGGCTTCTAAGTCTACGTCCAGGAGCTGACCATGACTATCCAGAGAGACTAATGAGGCCGGTGGGTCACCTCCACGTTCTCCCTCAGACCCGCTCCAGGGTGTCAGCGTCACCCTAAGGAGTCTGCACTTTTAAGTTGCCCAGCAATTTCTGTTTCAACAAGTCTACCACGTTATTTTTCTGTATGATAAATATTAGAATCACCATTCTAAAGGATTGCTTCAAAAGGAAGCAACTTTGCATAAAACTGAAATACAAGAAAATATGCAATGTTTGGATGGATTTTATGAAACATGGACTATATAAAACAATGATAAGTTAATGTCTAATTTGTAGGATTAAACAAGAGAGAAAGAAAATAGAACAAAGATAGTATATCTCTCACAGGATGAGTGAATGGGTAAAAGAATACATCCTTTTGAATGCAGTGTTGGAAATACATATAGAATCCTGTGTATGTTAAAATTTCAAAAGTAATAGTTAAAATAGAATGCATGTACTCTAAACCAATAGAGAAGAACTAAGGTGATTAAAAACCAACTTATTGGCAAACCCTCAAGAGGAAAAGGATATTCACAATACATATATTTGACAAATACAAAACATATGAAGTTCTCCAATAAATCAATTAGAAAAAAGTTCAATTAAAAAAAAGGAGGAAAAAAGATATAAAGATTTAAAAAGATACTTCACCAAAAAGATATCAAAATACCTAATTAATATAGGTAAAAGTATTGTTCAACTTAATCAGCTATCAATAAAATCACACCACGACAATGCTCTAAACCCCAGAATGTACCAAATGAACAGATGAAAAATATTAATTGTTGGTAAGAATGGGGAGCAACCAGAATTCTGTATACCATTTGTCAGAGTATACATTTGTACAACCAATTTGGAAAATTATTTGATGATTTTACTTAAAGGTGTATCCTCAAATTTAATGTGGACTTGGGTTTAACAAAAGATTTGAACAGCAGTACACACATAATCACATAATCATCTGAAACTGTTAACTATTCAAATGCTTTTAAGACATAGAATGAGTAAGTTAACTCTGGTAGATTCACAAAATGTGATAGAGCCACAAGACATAAAGTCTGCAATACATGGAAAATAAGAATGATTCTTTATCACATTTTTGAATGAAGAACCAGAAAAAAAATGACACATATTCTATAAATCTATTCAACTAACATACCAAAAAGAAAAAGAAACCTTTCTCTATGCTGCTAAAAAGTCTGTATAGTGGTTCCTCGTGATTAGCTAGAGACTGGTAGGGAGCATGACCACATTGGGTGATGGTGACAATCCTATTTCTTAATCTGAGTGCTGGACATAGAGGTATGTTAAACTTGTGAAATTCACTGATTTTTACACTTATGTGCATTTTAATTTCTATATTATATTTTGATAAAAAGTTTTTAAAAACTCTAAAAACTTTCCTTTATCAATATAAAAGAATTCAGGAAAGAATAGAATGAGAAAGAGAGATAGTCAGCATATACAAAAGTGTTCCAAATATACCAAGCACCATGGTGAATTTAAACAGATTAACTATTTAATTAAAATATAAAAATAAAAACATAGGCAATAATTTAATGAAATGCATATATAAATCATAAACTCACAATAGGATTGAAAGTAAAATAAAGTAAAGTTATACAAGAACATGCTAATCAAAGTGGAAATAGAATGGCTACATCAAGGTTTCACAATAGTGACACTATTGGTATTTCATGCATAATTCTTTGTTATAAAGGTATGTCCTTGCAGGTTGTTTAGCAACATCCCAGACCTATACACAGTAGATGCCAGTAGCACTACACTCCTCCTGTTGTAACAATCAAAAATATCTCCAGATATTATAAAATCACCCTTAGATTACAACAGCACCCCCCCCCCAGCCAGGTGAGAAGCCCTGGGTTACACTGCACACTCAGTCACTTCAGTAGTGTCCAACTTTTTGTGACCCTATGGATTGCATACCACCAGGCTCCTCTGTCCATGGGATTTCCCAAGGGAGGATACTGGAGTGGGTTGCCATTTCCTTCATCACCCCCAGTTAGGAACAACTGTGCTACATTAATATAATATCAATTAGATTTCAAACCAAAGCTATTAATAAAGAAAGCTATTGGGTAGTGTTAAAATATTTAATTCATATTTGTTCTTCAGTAAATATTTATTAAACTCCTACACCAGGGATACAATAAAGCAGAAGCAGAAAAAATTCTAGTTGTTACAGAGCTCATATTCTAGTGGGGATCAACAATGGAAAACAAATAAATAATTCATTGATGAGAGCTAGAAATGAAAATACAGCATAGTAAGTGAATGGATTTTGATATAGTGAAATACTATTTTATATAAAGTTCCCAAGGAAGATTTATTAAATAAGTTGGCATTTCAAAAGACAGTTTAAGAAAATCATGTTTAGTCAAGATTGTTCAGAAAGAAGGCAAAGCAAGTAATTGCATAAGGTCTAAGAAAGGAGCTAGGTATGTTCCACATAACAAAGGAGAGGAGAATGTGGCTCAAGCAGAGTAATAGAGAGGAACTGAAATAGGAGGTAAAGTCAGTGTTGGTTTGTCAAAAATATTTAAAGTAATTGGTTACAATTATTCTCACTTAATATTAGCTAAAAACAAACAACAAAAACACATATAACTATTATACTATTATTAGAATTTCAAACAAGTTTATGAATATCCATAACGGCCCTTGGAGCTTTTCAAACACCTCTCTCAGCAACTAAAAGGTCAATCTGACAGAATATTATCAAAAAAGAGAAAAGTTAAATAACATAAATAAATGACTGACTTCATCTAATAGACATATCCATAAATTTGAAAATAAATCCTTTATCACCCTATATTGCTAATCTTGGTAATTAGCATTATCTGGGTCATATTAGGACCAAATTCAGAAACCTGTAATTATAGCTGAATCTTATCCCACCCCTTTCCATCTCCCATATCTATGAAACTGAGTCTATCTTAATTGCTCAAATTTATCTTCAGAACTACACACACAGACTTTCCTTCCTTTCCACCTGTGTTGCAAAATTCCATAAATCTTTCATCATAATTTGCCTATAACATAGCTTCTGGAGAGAAAGACTGATCTTTTCAAAGCTATTTGTGCTAACAAGGTAACTGTTTTATATATATATATATATATGAACACAATTAATTTAGAATGTTGTGTTAGTTTCTGCTGTACATCAATGTGAATCAGCCATTTGTATGCATATATTCTCCCTCTCTTAAGCTTACCTCCTACCCACCCCATCACACCCCTCTAGGTCATCGCAGAGCATACCTATACAACCTGTGCTTTAAACTAGGCTCCCACTAGCTATCTGTTTTACACCTGGTAGTGTATATGTCAATTGAAGGCGGAAGAAGAAGGGGGCGACAGAGGATGAAATGGTTGGATGGCATCACCAACTCAATGGGCATGAATTTGAGTAAACTCCAGGAGTTGGTGATGGACAGGGAGGCCTGGCGTGTTGCAGTCTATGGGGTCACAGAGAGTCGGACACGATTGAGCGGCTGAACTGAACCAAACTAAGTATATATATGCTAATGCTGCTCTCTCAATTCATCCCACCCATTTCTTCTCCCACTGTTTCTAAGTTTGTTCTCTATGATTGTGTCTCTATTCCTGCCCTACAAATAGTTTCATCAAGACCGTTTTTCAAGATTCCATATATATTTATTAATAAACAGTACATGTTTCTCTCTTTCTGTGCTACTTCATTCTGTATGACAGAATCTAGGTTTAAAAAGCAACTAAGATCATGCAACTTTCATACTTAAATCTTTCAACCAATCCCAGGGTAAGGCCCATATTTACAGCAAACTCTCTTTCTAATTCAGGCCAAATTCATTTTTCCCATTTGGTTCTTAGCTTAAATGTCACTTCCTCAGAAAAGATTCCCTTCAGTTCAGTTCAGTTCAGTCGGTCAGTCATGTCTGACTCTTTGCGACCCCATGAATCGCAGCACGCCAGGCCTTCCTGTCCAACACCAACTCCTGGAGTTTACTTAAACTCATGTCCATCGAGTCAGTGATGTCACCCATCCATCTCATCCTCTGTCGTCCCCTTCTCCTCCTGCCCCCAATCCCTCCCAGCATCAGGAACTTTTGCAATGAGTCAGCTCTTTGCATGAGGTGGCCAAAGTACTGTAGTTTCAGCTTCAGCATCAGTCCTTCCAATGAACACCCAGGACTGATCTCCTTTAGGATGGACTGGTTGGATCTTCTTGCAGTCCAAGGGACTTTGAAGAGTCTTCTCCAACACCACAGTTCAAAAGCATCAATTTTCCGGTGCTCGGCTTTCTTCACAGTCTAACTCTCACATCCATACATGACCACTGGAAAAACCATAGCCTTGACCAGATGGACCTTTGTTGGCAAAGTAATGTCTCTGTTTTTTAATATGCTATCTAGGTTGGTCATAACTTTCCTTCCAAGGAGTAAATGTTTTTTAATCTCATGGCTGCAATCACCATCTGCGGTGATTTTGGAGAACAAAAAAAAAGTCTGACACTGTTTCTACTGTTTCCCCATCTATTTGCCATGAAGTGATGGGACCAGATGCCATGATCTTCGTTTTCTGAATATTGAGCTCTAAGCCAACTTTGTCATCCCCCTCTTTCACTTTCATCAAGAGGCTTTTTAGTTCCTCTTCACTTTCTGCCATAAGGGTGGTATCATTTGCATATCTGAGGTTATTGATATTTCTCCCAGTAATCTTGATTCCAGCTTATACTTTTTCCAGCCCAGCATTTCTCATGATGTACTCTGCATATAATTTAAATAAGCAGGGTGACAATATGCAGCCTTGATGTACCCCTTTTCCTATTTGGAACCAGTCTGTTGTTCCATGTTCAGTTCTAACTGTTGCTTCCTGACCTGCATACAGGTTTCTCAAGAGACAGGTCAGAGGGTCTGCTATTACCATCTCTTTCAGAATTTTCCATGGTTTATTGTGATCTATATAGTCAAAGGCTTTGGCATAGTCCATAAGGCAGAAATAAATGTTTTTCTGGAACTCTCTTTCTTTTTCAATGATCCAGCAGATGTTGGCAATTTGATCTCTGGTTCTTCTGCCTTTTCTGATTTCCTTACCACATCTTAATTTAAAAGTTTCTTACTAATTCTTCATTCTAGCTATCTGAATTTCCACTTATTTTTCTCTGGGGAATTCTTATTTTTATAATTATTAGTAAAATTAATTCTTTAGCATCAATCTTTCAGCTAGACTGAATATGCTATACCTTTATAGACATATTCTATTTTGTTTACTCCATAAATTTAGCACAACAGCTGAGTGAATGAATGACACCCTAGAATATCCAATGTTGTATCACCCTAGCCCATCATAATCACATTCATCTTTCCTATCCACTTATTAAAATATTATCACAGTCTCTAAATTTGTTATTTCACAGTTCTGTGTCTGCCCCCACCCCCCTCCTCCCCAGGAGCCTCATTATCTTTTCCTTCAAATAACCTTAATGAGGACTTCCAGGCTGTGCTACTGGTAACAAAACCATCTGCCAATGCAAGAGACACAAGAGACAAGGGTTTGAACTCTGGTTTTGGAAGATCCCCTAGAGAAGCGCACCACAACCCAGTATTCTTGTCTGGAGAATCCCGTGGACAGAGGCCTTTGACGGGCTATAGTCTGTGAAGTCACAAAGAGTCGGACATGACAAGTGATTTCGCATACATGTATGCACCCTTAAAAATGTTTACATGGTTAGCCTGTCAAACACCTGTAAGTTTTTCAGGAACCAATTACAAATCATCCCTTTAAGTCATTTGGCCCTCCTATCTCCATTTTACTGACCATAGAATGGATGGTGTCCATTTCTTTTGATTCCCTCAGTTTGTATCATCCAGAACTCAGTTTGGGCATAGAAATCACAGCAATTACTTTAGCAAAGAATATTTAATATACAGACTTGTTAACTATGTATTGAAAAAATGAAAAAGCAAATAATGTAGATGAAAGTGTTTTCTTAGGTAGACAGCAACAGGAAATAGCTATACTTCTAAGGCTGGAGGAGAAAAGGGGTCCAGTCAGTTCAGTTCAGTAGCTCAGTCATGTCTGACTCTTTGAGACCCCATGGACTGCAGCACACCAGGTTTCCCCATCCACCACCAACTCCTGGATCTTGCTGAAACTCATGTTCATTGAGTCAGTGAGGTCATCCAACCATCCCATCCTCTGTCATTCCATTCACCTCCTGCCTTAGAAGGCAGCAGCAAGAAATAGCTAAATCTCTAACACTGAAGGCGCAAAAGGGATTAGAATTTTTAAATCTTAAGAAATTTAGAGTAGGAGCCCTTCAAGCTTTAACTCAGATGTTTGAGGAGAAAGTCCCCCTGCATTGGGTTCTATGATTCTGATTTCATAAATGTTGTGGAGGTTGCTAATAATGGGACAAAGTGCCATGGTTAGGAAAGCCATCACTACATTCTGCTAAGGTGATGGCAACAGAACCAGGAAAGAGACCACAACAAAATGCTGCATATTCCTTCTTTCTCTTTCAGCCTTCTAGCTTCCATCATGCCCTATTGCAAAGACTTAGCAGAGAATTATCTTACCCAAGAAAACATGCTCTACAGAGTCGAGAATATAGAAAATGTGTTTAAGGGAAATAAGATAGTAATTTAAAACTTTGCAAATAGTTCTACATTGTTCATTGTAGTTATTTTTGCAAATTTTTCTTCATTTTCTTTTTGGATAAATGTTGATTGTTAGTTCCCTCTATCAGGTTCTGCAGCTAGTGATGAATAGTAATTATGGAGTTCTTGTCCTTACAGTGCTTATCATCTGAGTTTTCTGTTCCACTAAACTCCATGCACTTTTATTCAGAGAACATATCTTTAAAACATATCTATTTTAAAATGTAGAACATATTAAGTATACAGAATGTAATAGGTATCCATGACTGCATTGACCCTGGTCTCTCTAGAACAGTGGTTCTTAGCTGGAGATGATTTTGCACACAGATGATGTTTGACAGTGTATGCTAATGATCAGCAAACTACACGCTAGTGGCCAAATCTTGCCCACCACATTATTATAAATAAAATTTTATCAGAACACAGAGAGACTCAATTATTAACTGTTTATGTCTGCTTTTGTGTTCCACCAGCAGAGGTATGATTTTGACAGAGACTGGATGACACACGAAGTCTGAAATATTTAGTATTTGACCCACTAGAGAAAAAAAATGCCATTCTTTAGAACACACAACTAAAATTTAGTATAAACACTTAGTACCACTAATACTAGTCATAGGAAATACCCTTTTTAAACAACACAAGATGACTTTATGCATGGACTTCACCAAATGGTCAATACCAAAATCAAACTGTTACTTTCTTTGTAGCTGAAGATGGAGATGCTGTATACAGTCATCTGGATCTGACTGTGGCTCAGATCATCAGTTTCTCATAGCAAAATTCAGGCTTAAACTAAAGAAAACCAGGAAAAACAATATGACAGCCAGGTATGACTTAAATCAAATCCCATACGAATTCACAGTAGAGGTAACAAAGAGGTTCAAGGGGCTAGATTGAGTTAAGAGTGTGCTTGAAGACCTATGGACAGAAGTCTATAATATTGTACAGGAGGCAGTGAACAAAACCATCCCAAAGAAAATGAAAAGAAGGTAAACTGGTTATCTGAGGAGGCTTTACAAATAGTGGAAGAACAAAGAGAAGAAAAAAGCAAGGGTGAGAGGGAAAGGTACATCCAATTAAACTCGGAGTTCCAAAAAATACCTAGAAGAGATAAGAAGGCCTTCTTCAATGAACAATGCTTGATAATAGAAGAAAAAAACAAAGACGAAAGACTAGAGATCTCTTCAGGAAAACTGGAAGCATCATGGGAGCATTCTGCCCAAAACTGGGCACAATAAAGGATAAAAATGGTAGAGACTTAGTAGACACTGAAGAGATCAAAAAGAGATAGAGAGAATAGATGGAAAAACTCTATAAAAGAATCTTAACGAACCAGCTTACTATGATGGTGTGGTTAGTCACCAAGAATCAGACATTCTGGAGTAAAGCCAAGTGGACCTTAAAAATCACTGATCTTAATATAGCTAGTGGATGCGATGAAATTCCAGTAGAACTATTTAAATCCCTAAAGAAAGATGCCATCAAGGTGTTGCATTCACTATGTCAGCAAATCTGGAAGACCCAGCAGTGGCCACAGGGCTGGAAAATGTCAATCATCATCCCAATCCCCAAGAAGGTTAGTACCAAAGAATGTGTTAATAATCAGACAAGTGCACTAGTCTTCTGTGGTAGTAAGGTCATGCTTAAAATCTTGCATGCTAGACTTCAAGATTATGGGAAACAAGAACTTCTAGATGTGTGTCCAGGGTCTAGAAAAGGAAGAGGAACTAGAGATCAAATTGCAACATTTGCTCGATTATAGAGAAAGCAAAAGGATTTCAGAAAAATATCTCTTGTTTCATCAACTATGCTAAAGCCTTTGACTATGTGGATCATGGCAAACTGTAGAAAGCTCTTAGAGAGAGGGGAATACCAGACCAACTTACCTGTCTCCTGAGAAACCTGTATGTGGGTCAAAAAGCAACAGCTAGAACCTTGTATGGAACAACTAGTCGGTTCAAGATTGAGAAAGGAGTATGACAGTGCAGTCTGCTGTCATCCTGTTTGTTTAACCTATAGGTGGAGCACACCATGAGAAATGCCAGGCTGGATGAGTTACAAGCTGGAATCAAGATAGGCAGGAGAAACATAACAACCTCAGACATACAGATGATACCACTCTAATGGCAGAAAGAGAAGAAGAACTAAAGAGCCTCTTGATAAAGGTGAAGGAGGAGAGTGAAAGAGCTGGCTTAAGACTAAATATTAAAAACAACAACAACAAAAACAACTAAGATCATGGCATCTGGCCCCATTACTACATGGCGAATAGAAGGAGAAAAGGTGGAAGTAGTGACAGACTTCCTGTTTTTGGGCTCCAAAATCAATGCAGATGGTGACTGCAGCTGTGAAATCAGAAGAGGGTTGCTTCTTGGCAGGAAAGCAATGACAAATCTAGACAGTGTGTTGAAAAGTAGAGATGTTACTGTGACAACAAAGGTCTGTATAGCCAAGGCTGTGGTCTTCCCAGTGGTCACATATGGCTGTGAGAGCTGGACTGGAGGACGCAGAATGCCAAAGAATTGATACCTTTGAAATGTGGTGCTTTAGAAGACTCTTGAAGGTCCTTGGAGAGCAAGGAGATCAAATCAGTCAATCTCAAGGGTGATCAACCCTGAATATTCACTGGAAGGACCAATGCTGAAGCTGAAGATCCAATACTCTGGCCACCTGATGTGAAGAACTAACTCATTGGAAAACTCTCTGATGCTGGGAAAGATTGAGGGCAGAAGGAGAAGAGGGCATCAGAGGATGAGATGGCTGGACTAAATCACACCAACACAATGAACATGAACTTGCTGAGGGACAGTGAGGTCTGGTGTGCTGCAGTCCATGGAGTTGCAAACAGTCCAACTTGACTGGGTGACTGAACAAGAACAACAACCAACACTTAGGGCTTCCCTGGTAGTTCAGTTGGTAAAGAATCTGCCTGCAATGCAGGAGACCCTAGTTTGACTCCTTGGTCAGGAAGATCCCCTGGAGAAGAGATTGGCTGCCCACTCCAGGATTCATGGGCTTTTCTGGTGACTCAGACAGTAAAGAATCTGCCTGCAATTTGAGAGACCTGGGTTCAATCCCTGGGTTATGAAGAACCCCTTGAGGAGGGCATAGCAACCCATTCCAGGATTCTTGCCTGGAGGATCCTCAAGGACAGAGGAACCTGGCAGGCTACAGTCCATGGACTTGCAAAGAGTCAGACATGACTGATCAGCTAAGCATTACACAGCACAGCACCAACATTTAAGAGATTATTACATAGAGGATTTCTTTTTTAATATAAGTAAATATATGCCACCAAAATTAACCAGAGGAAATTTATTAATTTATTCTTGAAATTGGAATAAACTCTGTGTAAATTACCAAACTTCCTTAGAGCACTAAAGCATTCAATTTTCAGATTTTGGTCTAATTTAAAGCATTTTCAAGCATTTTTTTCAAGGACACTTAAGGGTGGTATAACTGATACAAGTTTTGTTTGTTCATTTGCTTTTCAATGCCCTTTGCTACTCAAAAACTGTATCTTATTAAGCTCACTAGATAAGAGACATATGTTTTCCCCAGGGGTAGTTGAACTTAGTAGTATTTGGCAAATCAATTTTCACTGGAGATTCAATGTATAAGATTGTAGTTTTAGTCCCCCTTATGTGCCTGGTGCTTCTGCAAGGGCAATATCTGTTTTGTTTATTAGCACATTGGTAAGTCATCAAAACATACTGCAGTAAAAGATATATTTAGCAAACATTAAATAGAGTCTCAATCCATAGATGAGCAAAATTTCTGTGAACCTACTAATTTAAAATGTTTTTCATTTGACTTGATAGTCTTCTAGCCTATGCAAAAGAATTTAAATCAATTGAAAATTTAGCATAAATATATAAACAAACTCAACTAAACAGAAAAAAATCCCACTGTGTTGCTTTTTAATTTTTATTATTTCCATATGTTCAGAGACAAAGTATTACTCACTGAAAAGTATCTCTCATTTGAACTATCATTGAAATTATAAAATTGTTTTGGGGTGTTACGTTAAATATTTAATTAATTTGAATTAAAATTTTGTCTCAGACTTCTCTTTTACTCAAATCATTTCACAAGACTATATATACATATATATATATATTTATTTATTTATTTTTTAACTTTTGTTTTTTAGAAACTAGTCACATTTTTCTCTGTCCAAAAGAAATATTTTCTCTTTCACAAGTTTTATGAAATAGAAGCACATATCATCTTTGCCCTTTCAAATGTGAAAAGGTAAAATCCTTCAAAATATTCTCTTCTAATTGCACGTGTCTTACTTCATATTTTTTTTATGAGAAGAATATAATAAGCTGACCTTCCCTAAAGCTGAAAATCAACTCATTCAAATGTCTCAGTCATTGTATAATTTACTGCCACTGAAACAACAAATAATTAATGAGCATTTGCTATCTGCTAGGCACTGTTTAAGGCTCATTTTAGGTTGTTTGGATATACTTGATGGAAAAGAGGAGATGTTTGTTTTCAAGACTTTTTTAGCATAACAAAGAGTCTGGAAAACTGACAAAACATGGTTAACTCTAGCACAATAGTACAAGATTAGAAAAACTATAGTGTAAATACAAGATAGCAAATGAGAGTCAGAGTAGACTTGAAGAAGCAACACTTGCATAAATTGTTATAGAAATACTTTTTTCAATAAATATAAGTACAGAGGAGGAATAGTCATTTCTGGTTGTGAGAAAAGCATGTGGAAAACTTTATTTAGAGAGTCTATTTAAAGAGTTAAATGCTCATTTGTGTTTTTGGAATAATACATACAATGCTAGAAAATGAGGGCTATGAAAAATATGTCAAATATGACTGCATAAAACATGTTGAGGTGTGATTGTACTTTGAAAGACAATGAGGAGTCATAAAGTAATTTTGAGCAAAATATAAACATTAAACATTAAATATAGCATTAGGATAATATAAGTAATGATGAAGATAAACATACACATAAGACAGATAATTAAGAGCTTGAATCTACACATCTTATTTAATTATTAGATAAGGGACATGAGGAAGGGGAGGAATAAAAACTATTGCCAAATAGCAGGTGTGCTTCTGGCTTCCCTGGTGACTCAGTCAGTAAAGAATCTACCTGCAATGCAGGAGACCACCTACAATGCAGGAAACATGGGTTCGATCCCTGGGTCAGGAAAATCCCTGGGAAGGAAATGGCAACACACACTAGCATTCTTGCCTGGAGAATTCCATGGACAGAGTGGCCTAGTGGGATACAGTCCTTGGGGCAAAAGAGTCAGACACGACTGAGCAACTAACACACGCACACAAGGCTACTCAGTAGAAATTTATGAGTCTCTTAGCATTAGGTGAACTCATTTATGTATGTGTTGTTTCCCAGGAACAGTGTATGAGGAGTATAGAAGAATATTTGGAGAACATATATATTTATAAGGGAAATATAATTGAGGGAATATAGTTGAGGGAAAAGCATTTCATAAAAAAGGAAACAGTTTCGGAGTTTCTTACAAAATTAGACTATAATACACAGCAATTCCACTTATAAGTATTTGCACAACTAAGTTAAAAACTTATATCCATAGAAGAACCCTCACACAAATTTTTATAGCATTTCTATTCATAATTTTTAAAACTTAAAGGTAACCAAGATGTCTTTTAATAGGTGGATGGGTATTCATATATTAGAGTATTTTTCATCAATAAAAAAGAAAAAGTCTATAGAAATAGAAAAAATATAAAATCTAAAATCACTTTAAGTGAAAGAAGCTGATCTGAAGAGGCTACATACTGTATGAATTCAATTATGTGACAATTTGGAAAAGGCAACCCATGGAGAATGTAAAAAAATCAGTGGTTGCCGGGGAGTTAAGGGGAAGGAGGTATGAATAGGTGGAACAAAGATTTTTAGTGTAGTGAAATTATTCTATATGATACAGAAATGATGGATATGTGTTTAACATTTGTGAAAACCTATAGAAGTTACAATATAAAGCATAAGCCCTAATGTAAAGTATTGACTTTAGTTAATGCATCAGTATTACTTCATTAATTATAACCAAAGTTCAACACTAAAGCAAAATTTAAATAACAGGAGAAATTTTTGTGTCAGAGAGGAATTACATGGGAACTCGTGGTACTTTCATATCAATTTTCTGTCTGATAAAAATTTAATATAAAAATAAATAAATAAATATCATAAAAATATTGAAAGACAGAATGAAGGAAACAAAAGTGACCTGAAATTTCTTAGAGGAAATGAAAAAGAATCTATTGGCCTTTATATTTGAAAAGTCATTAATGAATAAGTATAATAGCAAAAGCAATGATGATTACCCATTGCAAGATAAGGAAATAATGTATACAAGTAGACTTCACCATCTGGTAGCTTGTTTTACAGTACATAAGTGGACAAGATTATAAAGGCTGAACATTAAGAGGAATCATGACATTATTTATTTTGCTAGAGTATTTAAAACAATTTTAAAAAGCATTTCTAAGATATTCAAATATTTTCTTTCCTTAAGTGAACAACTATGTAACACTTTGAACAACTAATATTACTGAGTAATTATGCATTTCCTGTCAATGTTAAATTTCTTTTTTAAAATTAGTTTACTTATATTAATTGGAGGATAATTACTTTACAATATTGTGGTGGCTTTTGCCACACATTGACATGAATCAGTCACTGGTGTACGTGTGTCCTCCATCATGAAACCCCCTCCCACACCCCTCCCCATCCCATCCCCCTGGGTTGTCCCAGTGCACTGGCTTTGACTGCCCTGTTTCATGCACCTATCTTGGACTGCTCATCTCTTTCACATATGATAATATACATGTTTCATTGCTATTCTTTCAAATTATTCCACCCTCAACTTCTCCCATAGAATCCAAAAGTCTGTTTTTTATATCTTTTACTCTTGCTGGTTTGCATATAGGGTCATGGTTACCATCCATCTTTCTAAATTCCATATATAGACATTAATATACTATATTAGTGGTTTTCTTTCTGAGTTAATTCACTCTGTATAATAGGCCTCAGTTTCATACACCTCATTAGAACTGATTCAAATGTGTTCATTTTAATAGATGAGTAATATTCCATCATGTATATGTACCACAATTTCTCATTCATTTGTCTGCTGATGGACATCTAGGTTGCTTCCATGTCCTAGCTATTGTAAACAGTGCTGCAATGAACATCGGGGTACACATGTCTCTTTCAATTCTGGTTTCCTTATTGTGTATGCCCAACAGTGGGATTGCTGAGTCATATGGCAGTTCTATTTCCAGGTTTTTTCAGGAATCTCCACATTGTTCTCCAGGATGCCTGTACTGTTTGCATTTCCACCAATAGTGTAAGAGAAGAGTTCCCTTTTCTCCACACCCACTCCAGCAATTTATTGTTTGTAGACATTTTGATGGCAGCCATCCAGACTTCCATGAGATTGTACCTCATTGTGGTTTTGATTTGCATTTCTCTGATAATGAGTGATGTTGAGCATTTTTCATGTGTTTGTTAGCCATTTGTATGCCTTCTTTGGAGAAATGTCTGTTTAATATTTTGGCCCATTTTTTTAATTGGGTCATTTATTTTTCTAGCATTGAGTTACATGAGCTGTTTGTATATTTTTGAGATTAATTCCTTGTCAGTTTCTTCATTTGTTATTATTTACTCCTACTCTGAAGGCTGTCTTTTCACCTTGTTTATAGTTTCCTTCATTGTGCAAAAGCTTTTAAGTGTAATTAGTTCCCATTTGTTTATTTTTACTTTTATTTCCATTACTTTGGAAGGTGAGTGATAGAGGATCTTGCTCTGATTTATGTCAGAGAGTGTTTTGCCTCTAGGAGTTTGACTGTTTCTCATCTTACATTAAGATCTTAAATCCATTTTGAGTTTATTTTTGTGTATGGTGTTAGAAAGTGTTCTAGTTTCATTCTTTTACAGGTTCTTGACCAGTTTTCCCAGCACCACTTCTTAAAGAGATTTTCTTTTATCCATTGTATATTTTTCCTCCTTTGTCAAAGATTAGGTAGCCATAGGTGTGTGGATTTATCTCTGGCCTTTCTATTTTGTTCCACTGATTTATACTTCTGTCTTTGTGCCAGTACCATACTCTCTTGATGACTAGAGCTTTGTAGTATAGTCTGAAGTCAGTCAGTTTGATTCCTTCAGTTCCATTCTTCTTTCTCAAGATTGCTTTGGCTATTCAAGGTATTTTGTATTTTCACATAAATTGTGAAATTATTTGTTGTAGATCTCTGAAAAATACCTTTGGTAGCTTGATAGGGATTGTATTGAATCAATAGATTACTTTGGGTAGTATACTTATTTTCACTATATTGATTCTTCCAATCCATGAACATGGTACACTTCTCCATCTATTTGTGTCATCTTTGATTTCTTTCATGAGTGTTTTATAATTTTCTTTATATAAATCTTTTGTTTCTTTAGGTAGATATATTGGTAAATATTTTATTCTTTTTTTTTCACAGTGCTGAATGGAATTGTTTCCTTAATTTCTCTTTCTGTTTTCTCATTGTAAGTGTATAGGAATTCAAGGGATTTCTGTGTATTAATTTTATATCCTTCAACTTTACTATATTCATTGACTAGGTATAGTAATTTTCTGGTGGTGGCTTTAGGGTTTTCTATTTAGAGGATCCGTCATCTGGAGTGAAGAGTTAACTTCTTCTTTTCCAATCTTGATTGCTTTTAATTATTTTTCTTCTCTGATTGCTCTAGCTAAAAGTTCCAAAACTATGCTGAATAGTAGTGGTGAGAGTGGGCACTCTTGTCTTGTTCCTGACTTTAGGGGAAATGCTTTCAAAATTTTGCCATTTAGGATAGTGTTCTCTGTGAGTTTAACATTTATGGCTTTTTATTATGTTGAGGTATGTTCCTTCTCTGCCTGCTATCTGGAGAGTTTATATCATAAATGGGTGTTGTATTTTGTCACAGGTTTTCTCTGCACCTATTGAGATATTCATATGGTTTTATCCTTCAATTTGTTAATAAGATGTATCACATTGATTGATTTGTGAATATGGAAGAATCCTTGCATCCCTGGGATAAAAACCACTTGGTCATGATGTATGATCTTTTCAATATGCTGTTGGATTCTGTTTGCTAGAATTTTGTTGAGGATTTTTGCATCTAGGTTCATCAGTGATATTGGCCTGTAGCTTTCTTTTATGTGACATCTTTATCTGGCGTTGGTATTTGGGTGATGTTGGCCTCATAGAAAGAGTTTGGGAGTTAACCTTCCTCTGCAATTTTCTGGAAGACTTTGACTAGGATAAGTGTTAGCTCTTGTCTAAATTTTTGGTAGAATTCACCTATGAAAACATCTGGTCCTGGACTTTTGTTTGTTGGAAGATTTTTGATTACAGTTTCGGTTTCCATTCTTGTGGTGTGTCTGCTAAGATTTTCTATTTCTTCTTGATTCACTTTTGGAGGGTTATATTTTCTAAGAATTTCTCCATTTCTACCAAGTTGTCCATTTTATTGGCATACAGTTGCTTATAGTAGTCTCATGATCCTTTGTATTTCTGTGTTGTCTGTTGTGATTTCTGTATTTTCATTTCTAATTTTGTTGATTTGATTCTTCTCTCCTTTTTCTTGAGGAGTCTGGCTAATGGTTTGTCTATTTTATTTATCTTCTGAAATAATCATCTTTTAGTTTTATTGATTTTTGCTATAGTCTCCTTTATTTTTCATTTTACTTGCTCTAATTTTTATGATTTCTTCCCTTCTACTAACCCTGGAGTTCTTCATTTTATCTTTTTCTAGTTGCTTTAGGCATAAAGTTAAGCTGTTTATTTGATATTTCTCTTGTTTCTTGAGGTAAGTTTGTAATGCTATGAAGTTTCCCCTTAGCACTGCTTTTACTGAATCCCATAGGTTTTGGGTTTTTGTGTTATTTCCAAATGTCTCTAACATATTTTGATTTCCTTTATGATTTCTTCCATGATTTGTTGGTTACTCAGAAGCATGTTATATAGCCTCCATACACTTGCATTTTTAATATTTCTTTTTCCTGTAGTTGATACCTAATCTTATTGCATTGTGATTAGAAAAGATGTTTGAAATAACTCCATTATTATTATTATTATTTTTAATTTACCTAAGCTGTATTTATGACCCTGGATCAGCTCTATCTTGGAGAATGTTCTGTGTGCACTTGAGAAAAAGGTGAAATTCATTGTTTTGGCGTGAGATGTCTTATAGATGTCAGTTAGGTCTAACTGGTACATTGTGTCATTTAAAGTTTGTGTTTCCTTCCTAATTTCTGTTTGGTCGATCTATCCATATGTGTGAGTGGGGTATTAAATTCTCCCACTATTATTGTATTACTTTTAATTTCCCTTTTCATACTTATTAGCATTAGCCTTACATATTGAGCTGATCCTATGTTGGGTGGATATATATTTATAGTTGTTATATATTTTCTTGGATTGATCCTTTGATCATTATGTAGTGTCCTTCTTTATCTCATTAATTCAAAGACTATTTTATCTGATATTAGTATTGCTACTCCTGCTAACTTTTGGTCTCCATTTGCATGAAATATCTTTTTCTATCCCCTCACTTTCACTCTACATATGTCCCTTGGTTTCAGGTATATCACTTGTAGAACATCATATATGGGTATATAGGGGTCCTGTTTTTGTAACCATTCAGCCAGCCTTTGTCTTTTGATTCAGGCAATCAACCCATTTGCACTTAAGGTAATTATTGATATGTTTGATCCTGTTTCCATTTACTTTACTATTTTGTCTTTGTTTTTATAAACCTATTCTGTGTTTCCTGTCTAGAGAAGATCCTTTAGCATTTGTTGAAGAGTTGGTTTGGTGGTGCTGAATTCTCTCAGCTTTTGCTTGTCTGTAAAGCTTTTGATGTGTGGATCACAATAAACTGTGGAAAATTCTGAAAGAGATGGGAGTACCAGACCATCTGATCTGCCTCTTGAGAAACCTGTATGCAGGTCACGAAGTAACAGTTAGAACTGGACATGGAACAATAGAATTCCAAATAGGTTCCAAGAGGTTCCAAATAGGAAAAGGAGTACATCAAGGTTGTATTTGTCACCCTGCTTATTTAACTTATATGCAGAGTACATCATGAGAAATTCTAGGCTGGAAGAAGCACAAGCTGGAAGCAAGATTGCCAGGAGAAATATCAATAACCTCAGATATGCAGATGACATCACCCTTATGGCAGAAAGTGAAGAGGAACTAAAAAGCCTCTTAATGAAAGTGAAAAAGGACAGTGAAAAAGTTGGCTTAAAGCTCAACATTCAGAAAACTGAGATCATGGCATCTGGTCCCATCACTTCATGGGAAATAGATGAGGAAACAGTGGAAACAGTGTCAGATTTTATTTTTGGGGGCTCCAAAATCACTGCAGATGGTGATTGCAGCCATGAAATGAAAAGATGCTTGCTTATTGGAAGGAAAGTTATGACCAACCTAGATAGCATATTAAAAAGCAGAGACATTACTTTGCCAAAAAAGGTCTGTCTAGTCAAGGCTGTGGTATTTCCAGTGGTCATGTATGGATGTGAGAGTTGGACTGTGAAGAAAGCCGAGCGCCAAAAAATTGATGCTTTTGAACTGTGGTGTTGGAGAAGACTCTTGAGAGTCCCTTGGACTGCAAGGAGATCCAGTTAGTCCATCCTAAAGGAGATCAGTCCTGGGTGTTCATTGGAATAGCTGATGCTGAAGCTGAAACTCCAATACTTTGGCTACCTCATGCAAAGAATTGACTCATTGGAAAAGACCCTGATGCTGGGAGGGATTGGGGACAGGAAGAGAAGGGGAAGATAGAGGATGAGATGGCTGGATGGCACCACCAACTGGATGGGCATAAGTTTGAATAAACCGAGAGTTGGTGATGGACAGGGAGGCCTGCCGTGCTGCCATTCATGGGGTTGCAAAGTGTCAGACATGACTGAGTGACTGAACTGAACTGAACTGAAAGATTTTGATTTCTCCTTCATATCTGAATAAGATCCTTCCTGAGTATAATAATCTGTGTTGTAGGTTTTTCTCTTTCATCACTCTCAGTATGTCCTGCCATTCCCTTCTGGCCTGAAGAGTTTCTATTGAAGGATCAGCTGCTATCCTTATGGGGATTCTCTTGTGTATTATTTGTTCCTTTTCCCTTGCTGCTTTTAATATTTGCTCTTTGTGTTTAATCTTAGTTAGTTTATTATGTTTATTGGGGTGTTTCATCTTGGGTTTATCCTGTTTGGGACTCTCTGGGTTTCTTGGACTTGGGTGGCTATTTCCTGCCCCATTTTAGGGAAGTTTTCAACTATTATCTCTCCAAGTATTTTCTCATGGCCTTTCTTTTTGTCAAATCATAGGGATTCCTATGATTTGAATGTTATCGCATTTAACATTGTTCCAGAGGTATCTGAGGTTGTCCTCATTTGTTTTAATCCTTTTTTCATCTCTGCTTCATTTATTTCCATCATTCTAACTTCCACCTCACTTATCCTCTCCTCTGTCACAGTTATTCTATTATTGGTTCCCTCCAGATTGCTTTTGATCTCAGTTATTGCATTATTCATTATTGTATGGTTCTCCTTTATTTCTTCTACATCCTTGTTAAACATTTTTTATATCTTCTCAATCCTTGTCTCTAACCTACTTATCCATAACTCCATTTTGCTTTTAAGATTTTGGATCATCTCTGCTATCATTATTCTGAATTATTTTTCAGGTAAATTCCCTATATCCTCCTCTTTTGTTTGGTGGGCATTCATCATGTTCCTTTACCTGCTGAATATATTTATATCTTTTCGTTTTTTTTTTTTTTTTTATGATTGCTGTTTGTAGTGCCCTTTCTGCAGACTGGAACTTTGGGGTCCCTCTATATTTTGGAGCCTGCTCCCTGTGGGTGGGGTTTGACTAGTGACATGTCAAGGTTTCCTGGTTAGGGGGGCTTGCATCAGTGTTCTGGTGGGTGGAGCTGGATCTTATCTCTCTGGAGTACAATAAAGTGTTCAGTAGTGAGTTTTGGGGTGTCTATGAGTTTGGCAAGGCTTTAGGCAGTCTGTCTTTTAATGCTCAGAGCTGTGTTCCTGCTTTGCTGGAGAATTAGCATGGTATGTCTTGCTCTGGAAGTTTTTGGCTCTTGGATGGAACTTGGTTTCAGTGTAGACATGGAGGCTTTTGGATGAATTCTTGTCTACTAATGTTCCCTATAGTCAGGAGTTCTCTGATGTTCTCAAGTTTTGGAGTTAAACCTCCTGCCTCTGGCTTTCAGTCTTATTCTTACAGTAGCCTCAAGACTGCTCCATCTGTCACTTCCAGAACAGTTCTCTCTTCTTTGTTTATTTTTGCTTCCTCTGTTTGCAAGTCTCTTTGGTGTCTTATTTTCACTCTGACACAAGAGGGTGAAGGGAGTCACTTATTTAGGTTCACTTGTTCAGTTGTATTGTGGGGAGGGAGGAACACTGCAAAAAAATATCACTGGCATGTGCGGGGAGTGCCCGCAGTATATTGACCACACTGGGTTTGCCCCAGTTCACAGTGGTGCGTGTTTTCCAGGTCCACACTGCTCAGGCTCCAGCGTTCTCTTCAGAGAACTGTCCAAAGCAGGCCCTGAGTTTTGTTCACTTCCCAGGTCTAAGCCGCTTGCTTTCAGGTTCTTGGGCACCTGCAAGGGCACAGATTTGGCCAGGCATGCGTTTTGTGCCCATCCCAGGTCCAAGCAGCTCAGGCAACCAGGTGCTTGCGAGCACACTGTCCCAGGCAGGCTGTGCATCTTAATCACCTCCCCCGTCCTGGCCGATCAGTTTCCCCGAGTGCCACGAGAGCACCAACTCAGGTGTGCCATATGTCTCTTCTGGGAGCTGTTCTCAGACTGTGAACCTCCTGGTAGATATCAACCATCCAGGATCCCAGGAAGATGTGGTTAGCAACTGGGAGTCTGCTCACAATTTGGTTGAAAATGCCATCTCTGAGGCCGAGATTGGAGCAAACCTTTGCCTTCAGGCTCTGGCTGGTGCAAGCCTGCCTCTCTGCCTCCAGCGGTGGGGAGGGTCCTGTATGCATCTGGCTAGTTCTCCTTTTGTATTCACTCAATGCTTTGTTCTGTGAGTCGGCCAGGCTGTGGCATTAGAACCTTTGCAGGAAAGTTCTCTGTCTGTTTTTTTGTTTTGTTTTGTTTTGTTTTTATCCTCTCAGCAATCCCACAGTTTGGATTGCTATCTCAGGTTAGCTCCCTCAGATTGGGCATTCAGGGCATTCAAGCCTGGTCCTTACCTTAAGGACTGATGATGCCATCCTCACCTTCCTGCCCATCCTCCGCTCGCTGGTGGCTTATGTGAGCTTCTGGGCTACTTCTCGTCTGGCAGAGGTGGTTAGGCACCTATTCTGTGGGGGTTTTTTGTTTGTTTTTCTCTGGGTTATGTTGCTCGCTGAGATTCCAAAACTCCCCACAGACACACCTGTGACAGTGTTCCCTACAGTTTGGAAATTTCTCCTCCTTCATGACTCCCTCCCCAGGATGGGTCTTCCCCCCTGCCTCTTTTGTCTTTCTTTTTGTTTTTTTATGTTTTATCCTACCTCCTTTCAAAGAGAATGGGCTGCCTTTGTGTATGCCTGGTGTCCTCTGCCAGGGTTCAGAAGTTGTTTTGTGGAAGTTGCTCAGCATCCAAATGACCTTTTGATGAATTTGTGGGGGGTGAAACTGGGTTCCCTATCCTATTCCTCTGCCATCTTAGGACCATCCCCAATGTTAAATTTCTTGAGATTTAGTTTTCTCAATATTTCTATGAAACCTGAGGACTTTTGTGATCTATCAGTTTCCTTTTTCTTCTTTAGTTTTTTTTTTTTGAGATTCATAATGTATACTAATAATGACACAAGAACAGCAGGATAATAACATACCCTCATTCATTCATTCAAAAGTTTGTACTAAATTTCTGCCATGTGCCAGAATTTACTAGGAATGAGGGAAAATAAAAGCAAGATGCTGTTTATAAATTTAAATATCAAAATGTCTTATAAACTAATCTCAGTTAAATCTTGTAATAAACTGTAGGAATTATTGTTATTAGTTTAAGAGAGAAAAAGGCATATACAGCTAGAAAGGAGTAGCTGAAATTCAAACTAATAGTATATTATTTTAAATCTCACATAAGTTTCATAATGATGCAGAGATTTCTAAATTAAATACCGAGAGAGTTAAGTGCTTTTCTACTTGTCAATACATTTGACTACATTCTGTTGTTTTTCTGCAAACTCAAAATTTATACAACACAGCATATTTTGTAATTTTTGACTGATATATTTTAAGGATATTTATTTGTCCACTTGGTATCAAAGATTTCATTAAATACATGTGAATCACTCTTTATAAATGCTGTCATTCTTAAAAATTTTAAATAAGCAATATTAATATCTCTGCTTAGAAACAATATGACTTAGAGGTGAGAAAAGAGTTATGACTGGTGAAGAACAGAATGTGATAACATGATTATATTCTGGTGTCTCTCATTTCTCCTCAAGATCTGAATTTGTTCCTTAAGTGTTTCCTCTAAGAAACACTAAGCTAGTCCAACTAAATAATTTCTTGAATAAGCTACCCAAAGCACAGGCAACTAGAACTAAATAAACAGAACTATCTTACATAAGAAGATTATACACAGTAAAGGAAGTAGTCAATAAATTGAAAAGGTACCTACATAATGAGAAAAATGTATGCACAAAACACACATTTGTTAAGGAATTAACCCCAAAATGTATAAAGAATCCATACAACTCAAAATAAAAAGCAAATACTCCAAATTAAAAGGAAGCAAATGATCTGAACATTTTTTTTTTTAAAGAAGACATACAAATGGCCTATATATAAGGTTGAACATCATTATTCATTAGGGAAATGCAAATTAAGACCCCAGTGAGATATCACCTTGTACCTATTAGAATGGCTTTTATCAAAATGACAAGAGCTAAGGATGTGGAAAAAACAGATCCCTTTTATCCACTGTTGCTGGATATACCAATTAGTACCACCATTATGGTGGGGGGGGAAGTATGATGGTTCTTAAAAAAAGAAAAAAAGGACTATAAATTGAGCTACAATATGATCAAGCAATACTACTACTGGGTACATATTCAAAGAAAGCAAAATCAGTATCTCAAACAGATAACTGCACATCCTTTTTTATTGCAGCATTATTCACAGTAGCCAACATATGAAAATAGCCTGAGTGTCCAGAAATGGTTGAAATAAAAAAGATATGGTATATATGTACAATGAAATATTAGTCATGAGAAAGAAGGAAATCCTGTCATTTGTAAAAACACAAGTTGAGTCTGAGAGCATAATGCTAAATAAGATAAGCCAAGCAGTGACAAAACTGCGTGATATCACTTATATGTGAATATGAAAAATATGAATTTGTTAACAGTGTAGAGAAGTGGTTACCAAAACATGGAGGAGAGGGAGAAATGGAGATGTTCTTTAAGGGTATAAATTTACACCTTGTATTAAAGAACTTCTAAAGATCTAATGTAAACATATTTATTATAGTCAACAATACTATATTATATACTTCAAAATTGCCAAGTTGCTAAGAGATCAGATGTCAGCTATCCTCAACACAAAAAGAGATGATAATTATGTGACATGAAAAAGGGGTTACAGATGTATCATACCAAGACATAATACACTTTAAACATACACAATGTTGTATGTTAATTATATGTTCCTTTTAAAAAAAGGAAAGAAGCTTAATTATATGGAAAATAGTTTGTAAGAAACTGAGGACATGCATATCTAGATGTCCTTAACTAATGATTGATGTCTTCCAGTAAAAAATTCAGATTCTTTCAATATTAAAGTTTTAGTTGGGCTCCAAAGTTATTGCAGTAACTGCAGCCATGAAATTAAAAGACCCTTGCTCCTTGGAATAAAAGCTATGACAATCCTAGACAGTATATTAAAGAGCAAAGACATCACTTAGCCAACAAAGCTTTGTGTAGTCAGATCTATAACATTTCCAGTTGTCAAATATGGATGTGAGACTTGAACCTTATAGAAGGCTGAGCACCAAAAAATTGGTGCTTATGAACTGTGGTATTGGAGAAGAATCTTGAGAATCCCTTGAACAATTTCTCCCCCACATATTCATCAAAATATCATTTGAATGTTGAGCAACTTCCACAAAACAATTTCTGAACACTGGTGGAGGACACCAGGCACCCAGAAAGGAAGCCCATTCTCTTTGAAAAGAGGGAGGACAAAATACAAAAGACAGAAAGAGAGACAAAAGAGCTAGGGACAGAGACTGTCCTGGGGAGGGAGTCATGAAGAAGTTTCCACACAGTAGGAAACTGTCTCACAGGAGAGTCTGTGGGGAGTTTTGGAATCTCAGAGGGCAACATAACCAGGAGAAAAAATAAAAAATAAGAAAACGACACAGAATATGCCCTAACTGCCAGCAGAGGAGTATGATCATGTCATGAGCTCAGATGCTCTTGTCTGCCACCAGTGAGTGGGGGCTAGGCGGGGAGGTGTGGGCTGCATCATCAGTTCTGAAGGTAAGGACGGGGCCTGAATGCCCTGAGGACAGTCTGAGGGAACTAACGTGAAATAACAACCCAAACCTTGGGATTCACACACACACACACACACACACACAAGAACTTTCCCGCACAAGTCTCTGATGTTGAAGCCTGACACACTCACAGAACAAAGGATTGAGTGAATACCAAAGGAGAGCTAGCAGGCTGCAATATAGGCCCCTCTCCTGGGGGAGGCAGAGAGCCAGGTGTGTGACAGCCAGAGTGGGTAGGTAAGGGACTGCTGCAATCTCAGACCCAGAGATGGTGTCTTCCATCAAACTGTGAGCAGACTCCCAGTTGCTAGCCTTGTCTTCCTGGGGTCCTGGATGGTTGACATCTGCCAGGAGTGTTGCAGCCTGAGATCAGCTCCCCAGAGGAGACACAGGGCACACCTGAGACAGTGCTCTCACAGAACACCCAGGAAACCGAGTGGCTGAGACCCAGGAGATGAGTAAGACACACGGCCCACCTAGGACTCTGTGATCGCCAAGCACGTGGTCGTCTGAGCTGCTCGGGCCTAGGAAGGGCCCCAAACACCTGCCCAACCAGTCTGTGCCCTTGTGGATTACCCAAAACCTGAGCGGTTTGGACCTGGGAAGTGCACAAAACTCAGGGCCCATTTGGGACAGTGCCCGTGCAGAACACCCTGGAGCCTGAGCAGTGTAGACCCAGGAAGCACACACAGCCTTGGCCTGTGGCAAACCCACTTTGGCCCATAAAGTGTGAGCACCCCTAACACACACCAGCAATATTCATTTGCAGTGTCCCTCCTTCCTCACAACACAACTTGGATAAGTGAACCTAAATAAATGACCACCTTCACCTACTGGTGTTAGGGTGGAGGTTAGACACTGAAGATATTTGCAAACAGAGGAAGCCAAAATGAACAAAGAAGAGGAAACCACCCTGAAAGTGACAGGTACAACAGATTAAAAGCCTCCAGTTAATATTGACTGTGCATTAGAGGGGGCCTATAGACCTTGAATGGAGAAGGCAATGGCAACCCACTCCAGTACTCTTGCCTGGAAAATCCCACGGACGGAGGAGCCTGGTGGGCTACAGTCAATGGGGTTGCGAAGAGTCGGACAAGACTGAACGACTTCCCTTTCACTTTTCACTTTCACTCATTGGAGAAGGAAATGGCAACCCACTCCAGTGTTCTTACCTGGAGAATCCCAGGGGCAGCGGAGCCCGGAAGGCTGCCTTCTATGGGGTCGCACAGAGTAGGACACAACCGAAGCGACTTACCACCACCAGCAGCAGCAGCATAGACCTTGAAAACAAGTACAAGCTGGAACAAGGAACTGTCTGTAACTGAACTGACCCCACACTACCCACAACAGGCCCAGAGAATTTCTAGATTTATTTTTTCTACTAACATTTTTTCTTAAAAAAGTTGACTTCTTTATTACTCCCTTAATTTTCACTTTTATAACCTACTATTAACTTACAAAATGATCATATTTTCAAAGTAAATTTCATATATATGTATATTGATTTTTGTGATTGATATTGGTTTGTATTTTTATATTGTATTTTTGAGAGTTTAACCTGTATTCTAGATGCTCAATCTTTGCTTTTTAGTATTTTGTTATCAATTTTGTTCGTTTAAGAATCTAATCTTCAGCATCCATTTTCACTTAGGGATGTGATTAAACTGGCTTGATTGCTATCTACACTTTTGGCTCTCCCTTTTCTCCTCCAGGTCGCTTCTGTCTCTTTCCTCTCCCTTCTATTCTCTACTTAACTCTGTGAATAGCTCTGGGTGTTCCAGGATGTGGAGAACACAGGGTACTCATTACTAGCGAGATTGGTCTCTCCCTCTTTGACTCCCACTCTTCTCCTCCTGGTCAACTCTATCTCCTCCCTCTTCTCTTCTCTATGTAATTCTGTGAATCTCTCTGGGTGTTCTAAGCTGTGGAGAGCACTTAGGATATTGATTACTGCCTAAGTTGCTCTCTCCGCTTTTGATCTCCCCTCTTTTCCTCCTAGGCACCTCTATCTCCTTCCTCCCTCTTCTCTTCTATATGTAATTTTGTGAACCTCTCTGGGTGTCCCTTGCTGTGGAGAACTGTTTTATCATTAACCTAGATGTTTCACCATCTGTGCTGTTTGGATGGAGAAGTCTTGAGGCTACTGTAAGAAAAGGACTGAAAGCCAGGGGCAGGAGGTTTAAATCCAAAACTTGAGAACATCAGAGAACTCCTAACTCCCTGGAATTAGTAGACAAGAGTAGACAATTAGTAGACAAGAGTTCATCCAAAAATCTGCATACCAACACTAAAACCAAACTCCACCAAAGAGCCAACAGGATCCAGTGAAAGGCATACCATGCTAATTCTCCAGCAAAGCAGGAACACGACCTTGAGCATTAAATTACAAGCTGCCTAAAGCCATGCCAAACCAATAAACACCAAAACTCACTACTGGACACTTCATTTCACTCCAGAGAGAAGAGATCCAGCTCCACCCACCAGAACACAGACACAAATTCTCCGAACCAGGAAACCTTGACAAGCCACTAGTCTAACCCCACCCACAGTGAGCAGACTCCACAATAAAGAAGAACCACGAACATCTGGCCAACAGAAAGGGCACCCCAAACACAGCAATCTAAACAAAATGAAAGGCAGAGAAATATTCAGCAGGTATAGGAATATGATAAATACCCGTGAAACCAAACAAAAGAGGAGAAGATAGGGAATCCACCTGAAAAAGAATTCAGAAAAATGATAGTGAAGATGATAAGATGATCCAAAATCTTGAAAACAAAGCAGAGTTACAGATAAGTAGATTAGAGGCAAGGATTGAGAAGATATAAGAAATGTTTAACAAGGACATAAAAGAAATAAAGGAGAGTCACAATGATTAATGCAATAGCTGAGATCAAAAGCACTCTGGAGGGAACCAACAATAGAATAACTGAGACAGAAGAGAGAATAAGTGAGGTATTGGATAGAATGGTAGAAATAAATGAAGAAGAGAGGAGGAAAAGAAAAAAAAATAATTAAAAGAAATGAGGACAATCTCAGAGACCTCTGGGACAAATTTAAACACCCAGCATTGGAATCATAGGAGTCTCAGAAGAACAAGGCAAAATGAAAGGCCATGAGAAAACACTTGAGGAGATAATAGCTGAAAACTTCCCTAAAATGGGGGAAGGAAATAGCCTCCCAAGTCCAAGAAACCCAGAGAGTCCCAAATAGGATAAACTCAAGATGAAACACCTAATAAATATATTAATAAATTAGTGAAGATCAAACACAAAAAACAAATATTAAAAGCAGCAAGGGAAAAGCAACAAATAACACACAAGGGGATCCCCATAAGGATAACAGCTGATCTTTCAATAGAAACTCTTCAGGCCAGAAGGGAATGGCAGGTCATACTCAGAGTGATGAAACAGAAAAACCTACAGCCCAGATTACTGTACCCAGCAAGGATCTCATTCAGATATGAAGGAGAAATCAAAAGCTTTACAGACAAACAAAAGCTGAGAGAATTCAGCACCACCAAACCAGCTCTTCAACAAATGATAAAGGACCTTCTCTAGACAGGAAACACAGAAAGGTTGTATAAATGTGAACCTAAAACAGCAAAGTAAATGGCAACGGAACCATACATATCAATATTGCCTTAAATGTAAGTGGGCTGAATGCTAGCTGAATGGATATAAAAATAAGACCCCTGTATATGCTGTCTACAAGAGATCCACCTCAAACTAAATGACACATACAGACTGAAAGTGCAGGGCAGGAAAAAGATACTTCATGCAAATAGAGACCAAAAGATAGCAGGAGTAGCAATACTCATAACCGATAAAACAGACTTTGAAAAAAGACTGTGAAAACAGACAAAGAAGGATGCTGCATAATGATCAAATGATCAATCCAAGAAGAAGATATAGCAATTATAAATATATATGCACCCAACATAGGATCAGCTCAATATGTAAGGCAAATGCAAACAAGTATGAAAGGGGAAATTAACAGTAACACAATAACAGTGCGAGAGTTTAATAACCCACTCACACTTATGGGTAGATAGATCAAACAGGAAATTAGCAAGGAAACACAAATTTTAAATGATAAAATGTAAGAGTTAGGCCTAACTGACATCTGTAGGGCTTTTCATCACAAAACAAGGATTTTCACCTTTTTCTCCAGTGCACACAGAACATTGTCCAGGATAGAACTGATCCTGGGTCACAAATCTAGCCTTGGTAAATTAAAAAAAAAAAAAAGTGATATCATTTCAAGCATCTTTTCTGATCACATTCTTGTAAGATTATATGTCAACTACAGAACAAAGCTAGTGGATGTGATTGAATTCCAGTTGAGCTATTTCAAATCATAAAAGATGATGCTGTGAAAGTGCTGCATTCAATATGCCAGTAATTTGAAAAACTCAGCAGTGGCCACAGAACTGGAAAAGGTCAGTTTTCATTCCATCCCTAAGAAAGGCAATGCCAAGGAATGTTCAAACTACCGCACAATTGTACTCATCTCACACGCTAATAAAGTAATGCTCAACATTCTACAAACCAGGCTTCAGCAATACGTGAATCATGAAATTCCAGATATTCAAGCTGGTTCAAGCTGGCAGAGGAACCAGAGATCAAATTGCCAATATCTTCTGGATCATCAAAAAAGCAAGAGAGGTCCAGAAAAATATCTATTTCTGTTTTATTGACTACGCCAAAGCCTTCGACAGTGTGGATCACAATGAACTGTGGAAAATTCTGAAAGAGATGGAAATACCAGACCACCTGACCTGCCTCTTGAGAAACCTGTATGCAGGTCAGAAAGCAACAGTTAGAACTGGACATGGATCAACAGACTGGTTCCAAATAGGAAAGGGAGTACATCAAGGCTGCATATTGTCACCCTGCTTATTTAAATTATATGCAGAGTACATCATGAGAAACGCTGGGCTGGAAGAAGCACAAGCTGGAATCAAGATTGCCAGGAGAAATATCAATAACCTCAGAAATGCAGATGACACCACCCTTATGGCAGAAAGAGAAGAGGAACTAAAAAGCCTCTTGATGAAAGTAAAAGAGGAGAGTGAAAAAGTTGGCTTACGCTTAACATTCAGAAAACTAAGATCATGGAATCTGGTCCCATCACTTCATGGCAAATAGATGGGGAAACAGTAGAAACAGTGTCAGACTTTATTTTTTTGGTCTCCAAAATCACCGCAGATGGTGACTGCAGCCATGAAATTGAAAGACGCTTACTCCTTGGAAGGAAAGTTATGACCAACATAGATAGCATATTAAAAAGCAGAGACATTACTTTGCCAACCAAGGTCCGTCTGGTCAAGGCTGTGGTTTTTCCAGTGGTCATGTATGGATGTGAGAGTTGGACTGTGAAGAAAGCTGAGTGCCGAAAAATTGATGCTTTTGAACTGTGGTGTTGGAGAAGACTCTGGAGAGTCCCTTGGACTGCAAGGAGATTCAACCAGTCCATCCTAAAGGAGATCAGTCCTAGGTGTTCATTAGAAGGACTGATGCTGAAGCTGAAACTCCAATACTTTGGCCACATGATGCGAAGAACTGACTCATTGAAAAAGAGCCTGATGCTGGGAGGGATTGGGGGCAGGAGGAGAAGGGGACGACAGAGGATAGATGGATGGATGGCATCACCGACTCGATGGGCATGAGTTTGAGTAAACTCCGGGAGTTTGTGATGGACAGGGAGGCCTGGCATGCTGCGATTTATGGGGTCACAAGGAGTTGGACATGACTGAACAACTTAACTGAACTGACAAGATAAAAGAAAGCATTAAAAATACAAACATGGAGGCTAAACTACACACTTGTGAATAACCAACAGATCATGGAATAAATAAAAAAGAAAGTCCAAATATGGATAGACACAAATGAAAATAAAACACAACAACCCAAAACCTATGGGATTTGATAACAGCAATGCTAAGGAGAAAGTTCAGAGCATTACAAGCCTATCTCAAGAAACAAGAGAAACATCAAATAAATAGCCTAACTTTACGGCTAAAGCAACTAGAAAAAAAAGAAATGAAGAACTCCAGTGTTAGTAGAAGTAAAGAAATCATAAAAATTAGAGCAGATAAAATGAAAAATAAAGGAGACTATAGCAAAAATCAACAAAACTAAAAGATGATTATTTCAGAAGATAAATAAAATAGACAAACCATTTTCTGGACTCCTCAAGAAAAAAAAAAAGGGAGAAGAATCAGATCGAAAAATTAGAAATGAAAATACAGAAATCACAACAGACAACAAAGAAATACAAAGGATCATAAGGGACTACTATAAGCAACTATATGTCAATAAAATGGACAACTTGGTGGAAATGGACAAATTCTTAGAAAAGTATAACCTTCCAAAACTGAACCAGGAAGAAATAGAAAATCTTAGCAGAAACACCACAAGCATGGAAACTGAAACTGTAATCAAAAATCTTCCAACGAACAAAAGTCCAGGACCAGATGTTTTCACAGGTGAATTCTATCAAAAATTTAGACAAGAGCTAACACTTACCTTAGTCAAAGTCTTCCAGAAAATTGCAGAGGAAGGTAAACTCCCAAACTCTTTCTATGAGGCCAACATCACCCAAATACCAACACCAGACAAAGATGTCACATAAAAGAAAACTATAGGCCAATATCACTGATGAACTTAGATGCAAAAATCCTCAACAAAATTCTAGCAAACAGAATCCAACAGTATATTGAAAAGATCATACATCATGACCAAGTGATCTTTATCCCAGGGATGCAAGGATTCTTCCATATTCACAAATCAATCAATGTGATACACCACAGTAACAAATTGAAGGATAAAAAACATATCTCAATAGATGCAGAGAAAGCCTTTGAGAAATACAACACTGATTTATGATATAAACTCTCCAGAAAGCAGGTAGAGAAGGAACATACCTCAACATAATTAAAGCCATAAATGATAAACCCACAGCAAACATTATCCTCAATGGTTAAAAATTGAAAGCATTTCCCCTAAAGTCAGGGACAAGACAAGGTTGTCCACTCTCACTACTACTTTTTAATATAGTTTTGGAAATCTTATCCACAGCAATCAGAGAAGAAAAAGAAGTCAAGTAATCCAGATTGGAAAAGAAGAAGTTAACTTTTCACTGTTTGCAAATGACAGGATCCTCTAGATAAGAAACCCTAAAGACACCACCAGAAAATTACTATTGTTAATCAATGAATATAGTAAAAGTTGCAGGATATAAAATTAACATACAAAAATCCCTTGAATTCCTACACACTAACAATTAGAAAACAGAAAAAGAAGTTAAGGAATCAATCTCATTCACCATTACAATGAAAAGTATAATATACATAGGAATAAATGTACTTAATGGGACAAAATACCTATATATAAAAAACTATACAAGACTGGTGAAGGAAATCAAAGATGAGACAAATAGATGGAGAAATATACCATTATCATGGCT
The DNA here is from genome assembly GCF_963930625.1 of Muntiacus reevesi. Lineage (NCBI taxonomy): Eukaryota > Metazoa > Chordata > Mammalia > Artiodactyla > Cervidae > Muntiacus > Muntiacus reevesi. The sequence continues at coordinate 5,073,714 of NC_089259.1, read as the reverse complement.
CAGAAGAATCAATATAGTAAAAATGAGTATACTACCCAAAACAATTTACAGATTCAATACAATCCCTATCAAGCTACCAATGATATTTTTCACACAACTAGAACAAATAATCTCACAATTTGTATGGAAACACAAAAACCTCAAACAGTCAAAGCAATCTTGAGAAGAATGGTACTGGAGGAATCACCCTTCCTGACTTCAGACTATATTACAAAGCTACAGTCATCAAGACTGTATGGTATTGGCACAAAGACAGAAATATAGATCAGTGAAACAAAATAGAATGGCCAGAGATGAATCTGCACACATATGGACACCTTATCTTTGACCAAAGAGGCAAAAATATACAATGGAGAAAAGACAATCTCTTTAACAAGTGGTGCTGCGAAAACTGGTCAAGTTCCTATAAAAGAATGAAACTAGAATACTTTCTAACACCATACACAAAAATAAACCCAAAATGGATTAAAAATCTAAATGTAAGACCAGAAACTATAAAACTCCTAGAGGAAAACATAAGCAGAACACTCTCTAACATAAATCACAGCAAGACTGTCTTGCTTGTCATCCACCTCCCAGAGTAATGGAAATTAAAGCAAAAATTAAAAAAAAAAAAAAAAAGAAAGAAAATTCCTAATTAAACTTACTTTTGCACAACGAAGGAAACTATAAGGAGAAAAGACAGCTTTAAGAATGGGAGAACATAATAGCAAATGAAGCAACTGACAAAGGATTAATCTCCAAAATATACAAGCAGCTCATGCAACTAAATTCCAGAAAAATAAATGACCCAATAAAAAATGGGCCAAAGAACTAAACAGACATTTCTTCAAAGACACACAGATGGCTAACAAACACAAGAAAAGATGCTCAACATCACTCATTATCAGAGAAATGCAAATAAAAACCACAATGAGATACCATCTCATGCAGATCCATATGGCTGCCATCAAAATGTCTACAAACAAAAAAGATAGGAGAGGGTGTGGGGAAAAGTGAATCCTCTTATCCTGTTAGTGGGAATGCTAACTATTACAGCCACTGTGGAGAACAGTGCGGAGATTCCTTACAAAACTGGAAATAGAACCTCCATATGATCCAGCAATCCCACTGCTGGGCATATACTCCAAAGAAATCAGAATTGAAAGAGACAGTGTATCCTAAAGTTCTAGATGTCCATTGGCACACAAATGGATAAGAAAGTTGTGGTACATATACACAATGGAATATTACTCAGCTATTAATAAGAACATGTTTGAATCAGTTCTAATGAGGTGGATGAAACTGGAGCCTATTATACAGAGTGAAGTAGGTCAGAAAGAAAAACACCAGTACATTATATAAAGCACATTTATGGATTTTCAAAAGATGGTAATGATGACCTTATATGCAAGATAGCAAAAGAGACACAGATTAAAGCAAACAAACAAACAAACAGCCTTTTGGACTCTGTGGGAGAAGGCGAGAGTGGGATGATTTGAGATAATAGGATTGAAACATGTATATTACCATATGTGAAACAGATGCCAGTCCAAGTTCGATGCGTGAAACAGGGCACTCAAAGCTGGTGCACTTGGACAAGCCAGAGGGATGGGATAGAGAGGGAGGTAGGTGGGGGGTTCGGGACACAGGGACACATGTACACTCATGGCTGATTCATGTCAACGTATGGCAAAAGCCACCACAATATTGTAAAGTAATCATCCTCCAATTAAAATAAATACATTAATAAAAATACATTTCATATTTGTAAGATTCAATTAGAAATGCTTGAAATATACAACTATATATATGCGATTAAAAACTCCAACATCAAATTGAATTTCTTACCTTTTCTTTGTGGTGTCAAACAGTAGCATTTCCTAATATAGCTTATAGTGAGGTCATTATTAAAAAAAAAAAAAAAAAAAAAGTCCAGATGCTAAGAAAGATTGAGGGCAAGAGGAGAAGGGTACTACAGAGGATGAGATTGTTGGATGGCATCACTGACTCAATGGAAATGAGCTTGAGAAAACTGAGGGAGATAGTGGAGGACAGGAAGCCTGGTGTGCAGCAGTCCCACGAGTCCTCAAAAAGTCAGAGTTGACTTAGCAACTGAACTACAACTCCTTCTTGATATAATAGACATTTTATTAACTATTTTAGACCAAGTTGATATATATACAAATTTACACAGACAGATTTCCTAAAGTAAATACTACTTTTTCATGTGAAAACACTTATACTCTGACTTCAGCTGTTACCTCTTAGGAAGTTCTACATCAACACATTTTTATACTCTATAGTGACCAACTACTTACAAATCCCAGAACACTTTGTTCTCTTTCATAATTGTAGACAAATTTCCCTCCCCCTTTTATTTTTTAAGAAAAAGGCTTTTTTTTCTACCTGCCACATACTCATTCATCGTATAAAATACAGACTAATCATTATGTGACCTATGAAGATTTCCCTGACTTTCCTTAATACCTTAACTCAATCCTCTTGTTAGTTCTATACTTTTCTATAGCATTTCTATTGGGTAGTGTGCGTGTATATGTGCTCCAGCGTGTCTGTGAGTGAGTGTGTATATAAAATTGAATTACTAGAGAGCATGATCACTTCTTTATTTACATTCTTTTTTTAATTGAAGTATAGTTGGTCTACAGTACTATATTAATTTCAGGTATACAACATAGTGATTCAATATTTTTATAGTCTATATTCCTTTTAAAGTTTTTACAAAATAATGGATGCATTTTCATGTGCTGTACAATATGTTTTTGTTGCTTATTTATTTTATTTTTCTTTTTATTATTATTTTTTTATTAGTTGGAGGCTAATTACTTCACAACATTTCAGTGGGTTTTGTCATACATTGATATGAATCAGCCATAGAGTTACACGTATTCCCCATCCTGATCCCCCTCCCCCCTCCCTCTCCACCCGATTCCTCTGGGTCCTCCCAGTGCACCAGGCACGAGCACTTGTCTCATGCATCCAACCTGGGCTGGTGATCTGTTTCACCATAGATAATATATATGCTGTTATTTCAAAACGTCCCACCCTCACCTACTCACACAAAGTTCAAAAGTCTGTTCTGCACTTCTGTGTCTCTTTTTCTGTTTTGCATATAGGGTTATCATTACCATCTTTCTAAATTCCATATATATGTGTTAGTATGCTGTAATGTTCTTTATCTTTCTGGCTTATTTCACTCTGTATAGTGGGCTCCAATTTCATCCATCTCATTATAACTGATTCAAATGAATTCTTTTTAACGGCTGAGTAATATTCCATGGCTTATTTATTTATACAATTGCTTGTATCTCTTAATTGCTTACCCCTACCAAGCCCCTTTCCCCATTTTTCTTCTCACTGGTAACCACCAGTTTGCTTTCTGTGCGACTATTTCCATTTTCTTATATACGTGGATTTGTTTTATTTTTTTAGACTCTACATATGTGACACTGTGAAGTTTTTGTTTTTGTCAGACTTATTTCACTGTGCATACTACCTTCCAAGTATATCCATGTCATTGCAAATGATAGAATTTCATTCTTTTCATGACAGATTACTCTTCTATTGTGTGTATATCACATCTTCTTTATCCATTCACATGACGGACACTTAGGTTGCTTCCATATCTTGGCTGTGCAAATATTGCTGCTGTGAACATAAGAGTGCATGTATTTTCACAAATTATTGTTTTAGGTTTCTTCATTTATTAGTTCTATTAGCTTTTTGGCAGAAACTCTAAAATTTTCTATATATAGCATCATGACATCTACAAATAGAATCAGTTTTACTTCTCACTTCCAATTATGATATCTTTGTTTCTTCTTCTGATTGCTATAGCTTAGACATTCAAAGCCAGAAATGCTAAGTAAAACTGGTGAAAATGAGCTACTTTGTCTTGTTTCTGATTTCAGAGGAAAGGGTTTCAATTTTTAATCTTTCAGTATTATGTTAGCTGTGGATTTTGTCATAAATGGTCTTTATTATGCTGAGATATGCTCCCTCTATACCTACTTGGGGGTTTCACTGATGGGTCAGCAGGTAAAGAATATGCTTGCTAGTGCAGGAGCTGCTGGAGACGTAGTTTTGATCCTTGGGTCAGGAAGATTTGGAGGAGGAAATGGCAACCTCCACCAGTATTATTGCCTGAAATATATGGACAGAGGAACCTGGAAGGCTACAGTTCATAGGGTTGCAAAAAATCAAAAAGACCGAGCATTTATCAACTTTGATGAGAGTTCTTAACATGAATGAATGTTGGATTTTGTCAAAGGTTTTTCCTCCATCCATTGAGATGATTATGTGATTTTGTCTTTTCTTTTGTTAATGGGGGATATCACATTGATTGACTTGAAAATATTAAACCATTCTTGGATCTCTGCATAAATCTAGCATGATACGGTGTATGACTCTTATTACTTATTGTTGCATTTTATTTGCTTGTATTGTGTTAATAATTTTTGCATCTGTATTCATCAGAGATATTGATATGTAATTTTAATTTTGGAGTGCTTTTGTTTGATTTGGGTAATAGGGTAACAAGTGACTTGTAGAATGAATTTGAGAGGGTACTTTTTCTCTTTAATGTCTTGGAAAAGTTTGAGAAGTATAGTCATTAGATCTTTATATGTTTGATAGAATTCCCCTGTGAAGCCATTCAGTCCTAGACTTTCATTTAATGAGAGGATTTTTTTTTTTTTTTTTTTACTTTTTGTTTTTATTGAAAATACATTTTCACAATTAGTGATTAGTATGTTTAGATTGTCTATTTCTTCCTGATTTAGCTTTACTGGTTATATGTTTCTAGAAATGTGTCCATTTTCTAAACTGAGTAAGCTGTTGGCAAATAACTTTATAGTATCCTCATGACTTTTTTTATCTCTGTATTATTGGTTGTTATTTCACCTCTGTTATTTCTTACTTTATTTGGATCCCTTCTCTTTACTTCTTGATGAGCCGAACTAAAGTTTTATTTATCTTGTTATTTAGGACCACTGTTTCCTTATTGATTTTACATTTAGATGATCTGCTCATTGGTGTGATTGGGGTGTTAAAATCTTCTACTATTACTGTATTACTGTCACTTTCTTCCTTTATGTCTGTTAATATTTTCATTACATGTTTTTGTGCTCCTGTATTAGGTGCACATGTGATAATGAGTGTAATGTCCTTATCTTATATTAATCCCTTTATCATTATAGGATGTCCTTTTTTGTTATAGGTTTTTTAAAAAGTCTTTATTTTCTGATATGAGTATTGTTACCCTAGCTTTCTGTCATTTCCATTTGCATAAAATATCTGTTTCCATCCTCTGATTGTCTGTGTATGCATCCTGTAAGTAGCCTATAGGTGGGTCTTGATTTTTTTTTTTTAATCCTATCAGCCACCCTGTGTCTTAGGGTGGAGCATTTAATCCATCAATATTTAAAATAATTAGTGATAGATATGTCCTATTGCCATTTTATTGCTTGATATCCCACTGTTTTTGAAGTTCTTTATTTTTGTTTTTTTTTTTAAGTTTCTCCCCTTGTGGTTTGATGATTTTCTTAATGGTATACCTGTATTCCTTTGTCTCTGGTTTTTTTGGTATCAATTACAGGTTTTTGATTTGTGGTTACCATGGTGCTTATATCTGATTGTATAATTTTTAATATTCTATCTTTCAAATCACCAAATCACCTGTGATATTTTGTATTATCTAGTCTGCTGCTCATTCATTTCAGTGGTTTTTTTTTTTTTTTTTTTTTTTTTTAGTTACTGTATTTGTCAGTTCTGAGTGGTTCTTCTTTTATATATTCTTAGTTTCTTGTTAAAATTCTCACTGTGTACATCTATTCTTGTCCCTAACTCAGTTAACATTCTTATTACAAATACTTTGAACTCTTTATCTGGTGAATTGTTTGTTCTTGTTTCATTAGGTAATTTTTCAGGGATTTTCTCTTGCTTTTTAAATTGAAAGTAATACCTGTCTTCTCATTTTGGTTAACATTCCTTATCTCTGAAGTTAGGTAAAACAGTGGTCTTGAAAAAGAGTCCTTATGCAGGAGTGTCCCTATGCCATCTGCAAATGTCCACTGTCTTTAATGAGCTGCATTTGACATGAACAGGGAGTCAAGCCTTTCCTCCAGGTATGATAGCAGCTGTCTTCTTGATAGGAGGTAGGGCTGGAGATGCAGGAACTAGGATCAGATTCAGGTGTGAGCTGGGATTCTCTTCTTAACTGGCTGTCATTGCCCTTTTGGGGTCTGAGTTGGTTCCCACATGGCTGGAGCAGAAGTCCTTAGGCTTGGTTCAAGCCAGGTCTGCTCCCTTACATGTGTGCTTCTTCCCCTCTTATCATCAGCACTCTCATCCCAGAGGGGAGTAGGACTGCAGCAAGATAGGCTTGTGTAATCACTTAGCATGGGTTAGGCATGAAAGTGAAAGTCGCCCAGTCCTGTCTGACCCCATGGACCGTAACCTGTCAGGCTCCTCTGTCCATGGAATTCTCCAGGCAGTTCTATCCATTCTTCAGGGGATCTTACCAACCTTGGGATCCAACCAAGTTCTCCTGCATTGCAGGCAGATTATTTCACTGTCTGAACCACCAGGGAAGCGCAGGAATATTGGAGTGTGTAGCCTATCCCTTCTCTAGGGGATCTTCCTGACCCAGGAATCTAACCAGGGTCTCCTGCATTGCAGGCAGATTCTTTACCAGCTGAGCAACCAGGGAAGCCCCAGTTAGGGCATGCACAATAGCTTTCATCTACTGATGGACTGCGTCTTAAGTACTGCCCGTGTAAGAGCCAGTAATGCTGCTCTTGCTCTGTTCAGATGCTGCCTCAGCCTGAGCTGCTTGTCCCAAACTAGAGTTCTTTTTGACTGTAGCAGCCTTTGTTCCAGTGTGGAAATGCTTTGTGAAGTAAGTGCTGCAGGAATGGTCACTTGATTCAGCTGGACTTAGGCGTGGCAATCATGGGAAGCTGGCCAGGCACCTCTGTGAAGTTATAATCCACCCTCTCTGCCCTTTTTGGGAGTAATAAAGCATATTTGCAAACCTCCCCAGTAAAATCCTGGCTTCTCACAACCCTCTTGTTCGTCCCACCAGTCTTCCAAACAAGTAAGAAGATTTGTCTTCCTCATGTTGGATCCCAGGGTGAAAAGTGAAAGTGAAAGTCGCTCAGTTGTGTCTGACCCTTTGTGACCCCTCGGACTATACAGTCCATGGAATTCTTTTGACCAGAATACTGGAGTGGGCAACCTTTCCCTTCTCCAGGGGATCGTCCCAACCCTGGGACCGAACCCAGGATCTCAGGGTGGGAATACTTAATATAGGTGTCAAATGGTTCTTTCCCCATGGACGATCTCCACCTATGTAATCTTCTCTCTCTTCTGAGTCCCTTCCTGGGGTCAGAGGTCCCCACCTTACTGCTTCTTTTCCCATCCTACCTGATTTTGTATAGACTTGTTTCACAGCCTTAGTTGTATAGGAGTCCTTTTTCCAGGCTTTAGTTAATTTTCCATGAGTGTTGTTCCACATGTGTATGTATTTTTATTGTGTTTGTAGGGGAGGCAAATTCCACTTCCTCCTACTCTGCCTTCTTAATCCCTGGTTGGCCCCTAAAAAAAGGGGATCTTAACCAGGGAGTCCATAATCAATGTGCTTATTATTATTTTTTTAAGTCCCATAGCTATATTAAATCGTCATCTAGGATAATGAAAGAGTTAAACCAACTCCCAAGTATCTAACCTAATTTCTGAGTGTAATTTTAGTTTTGGAGATGCTAGAGAAATTCAGTAATTAAAAACTACAGACATTTTTGCAGGTAAAAAATAGTGTTTCAGAATTAGTAAGTTTAAGTAAAGTTTAACAATTTGTGAGATTAATATACAATGTTTTGAATATTTAAGACCTTTTATCATACTCTGCTTTCTTTAACAAGGCTTTACAAAGTAGTGCCTTGTAATATTGCTGTAATAATTCATAGTGTTATCTCTGGCACCCAGTATGCAAGAAACTAAATAAGAAAATAGATGAATAGAATAGGATGATCAATAATTTTTTTGAAGAATTTATATCTTCTAAAATTTATTAAGGACCTATTTTGTAGTAAATAAATAGAATAGATAAATTGGAAGCTCATTATATTTTAATGATAGCTGTTTTAAATATGTGCTGCTATATTTCAATTCATTATATCTAAACATTAGCTCTGTAATATGTTTGGAAATCAGGACATGTGTGGCCTCTAGTGTTGTTTTCTTCTTCCAGATTTTTTTTTTTTTGGCTGACCAGGGTCCCTGTGATTCCGTAGGTGTTTTAAGATTTTTTTTTTTTTTTTTGTATTTCTCAAAAAAAATGACATTGGGCTTTTGATAGGGATTTCAGTGAATCTACAGATTACTTTGGGTAGTGTAAGCATTTTAATAATATTGTCTTCCAATCTATCAGCCTGGGATGTCTTTCCATTTACCTGTGTCTTTTTAAAATTTCCTTCAGTAACGTTTTGTAATTTTCAGTGTACAATTTATTTACTTCCTTAGCTAAACTTTTTTCCGAAGTATTTTATTCTTTGTGTGCACGTTATCATAAAGGGGGCTATTTTATTAATTTGCTTTCAAATTGTTCATTGCAAGTGTATATATGTGCAACTGATATTTGTGTGCAGTGACATGCTGTTTTTCAACTTTGTTGCATTTGTTTATAAGTTATAAAAGCTTCTTCTAGGATTTTTTAAAATTTCCTACGTATGAAATTATGTCACCTGTAAACTGAGATGCTGTTTTCTCCCTTTACTGTCTCAAGGCTCTCTATTTCACCTGTCCAGTTGTTCTGGCTAGGACATCCTTCCAGTACTGTATAAAACAGAAGTGCTAAGAGCGGCATCCTTGTCTTGTTCCCAATGTGAGATGAAAAACTTTCAGTTTTTCACTGTTAAAGTCACAGTTGAGGGACTTTTCATTATGGCCTTCATAATGTTAAGGTAATTTTCACCTATCTCTAGTTTGTTGGATTTATTTTTTCTAATATGTAACGAAGGGATAGAAGACTTTGTTAAATGCTTTTTATGCATTACTTGAGATGATCATATTGTTTTGTCCTTCTTTCTGTCAATGCAATATATTATCTTATATATTTACACATGTCAATCATGACTTTTTAAAGTCACTTAGAATTTAGACCCTTGCTTCACATGGGAACTTATAGTTATGAATCTCAGGAAATGTCCTAATTATCTGAAATCTGTATCACATAGCTAGGTAATTAAAATAATGTGTATTTTAAATTTTATACCCTTCTACTTATCTTTAATCTTATTTCTATCAGTTTTCTATAATATAATATTTAGAAAATTTGAATATGCCATCTACTTGTACGGAGATAAGATTTACATGCTGAAGTATAATATCTTTCTATAAGACTCAATTACTATTAAAGAATAATCTCTAACACTACATACAAAAATAAAATTAAAAGTATTAAAGTTATAAATGTATTAAAGACCAGATACTATAAATTTCTTAGATGGAAACATGGGCATAACACTCTTTCACATAAATTGGAGCAATAATTTTTTGAATCTGTCACCTAAAGCATGGGAAATTAAAGGGAAAAAATGGACACATAAACCTACTTAAACTTTAAAACTTTTGCACAGCAAAAGAAACTGCAGGCAAAAGACAACCTATTAAGGGGAATATATTTTCTAAATAATATGACTGATAAGGGATTCATGTTCAGCACATATGAAGAGCCCATTCAACTCAACATCAAACAACAACTTGATTAAAAATGGGCAGAAGACCTGAATAGACATTTTTCAAAGAAGACATACAGATGACCAACAGACATATAAAAAGATGTTTTATATATATATATGTATATATATAAATATATATATGTATATTTATATATACATATAAAAAGATAGCCATCAGAGAAATGCAAATTAAAACACATTGAGATATCATCTAACAATTCTCAAACTGTTATCAACAGAAATAATACAGTAAATGTTGGTGAGGATGTAGAGAAAAGAGTACACTCACATACAGTATTGATGAGAATGTAAATTAGTGCAGACACTGTGGAGAACAGTATGGAGTTTCTTGAAAAGCTAAAAATATAGCTACCAAATGATTCAGAAATTTCATTATTGGGTATATATACAAAGAAACCAAACACAGTAATTTGCATGTACCTTAATGTTCATATTTACAATTGCCAAGGTATGGAAGCAACCTGTGTCCATCAACAGATGCATGGATAAAGATGTGAGATATATATATATATCAGGTTCCTCTGTCCACGGGATTTCCCAGGCAAAAATACTGAAATGGTTTGCAATTTTCTTCTCCAGGAGACCTTCCTGATGCAGGGATTGAGCCATCATCTACATTGGCAGGCAGATTCTTAACCACTGAGCCATCAGGACAGCACTACCTCAGTGTTAAAAAAATAATGCTATTCATAAGCTTAAAATGTGAAAAAGTAACCCTTTAATATTTTTATCTTGATGCTATTTTAATTATAAAAAGTTCACTAAATTATATACTGTCTTAGAAACAAGACATAGATTTGAAAATGAAATGCACATGCTTGATAAGTAGCTTCAGTCTTATCTGCCTCTTTGTGACCCCATGGACTACACCCCACCAGGCCCCTCTGGCCGTATAACTCTCCAGCAAGAACACTGGAGTGAGTCGCTGTGCTGTCCTCCAGGGGATCTCCCAACCTAGGGAACCTGTTATTTCTTTCTGCGTTGGCAGGCAGAATTTTTTTTTAACCACCAGAATCACCTGAATATGGAATAAAAGAGTGTAAAAAAATCTCCACTTTATTATTGAATATACAATAAACATTTTGGAAAAGAGATATAGAAATGTATTACCTTTTCTTTTCTGAATAAAACATTTATCATTAAATAATTAAATAAGCATTATGCATGTATTTATCTATTGCTTGGGAAATTTAACATAAGAAAAGTAAATAATGCTTAGAATCAAGAAAAACAAAAATTTATTGGCTATTGAAGATTACTGAAGTGTAGAACCCACACTGTTTTGAGAATCTCTCTCTCTTTTTTTTTTTTTTGAACTGCATTCTTAGATAGATCACTTCTTTTTTGAATCATTTAATGCAAAGTCACTTGTGATTTTTCTTTCTTATGGACATCTGCTTCTACAAAACAAAAACAAGCAAAAAAGTATACTTATTTGTTATCATTTCACAACATTGCCCATATGCTTGAAATAGCCATAAGTTAATTATACTTATATGAAGATAGTATATTATAACTTATGAATCTGATCTCATCAAAGTTCTACTAATCAGAAAATCTTCATTTATATTTTCAGAAGGCCACACTAGTAATTTCCAATTTGAATTTCAACAGTATAATAATTGAGGTATCTCTTTCAGGTGAGGTAATAATTTATTAGAGCTAAAGTGACAAGGGCTTCCCAAGTGGCTTCAGTAATAAAGAATCTGTCTCCCAGTGCAGGTAGACAGATGGTGGTTCAGTCCTTAGGTTGGGAAGATTCCCTGCAGGAAGGCATGGCAAACCATCCCAGATTTCTTGCCTGGAGAATCCTATGGACAGAGGAGCTTGGTGAACTATGGTCCATAAGGTCACAAAGATTCAGACAAGATTGAAGTAACTTAGCTCGCAAAATGATATTATTATTTCTCCACTTGTTTGCCCTTTTTTTGTTTTAAATGAAATCAAGTTTAGGGAATGTCATAGTTCTTAAGTTTCTGGTAAATCTAAAGAACAGTGGAAATCTTAAGAAAACCCAAACAGATTTAGAGTTTTTATAGACTTTGGATTATTTTTCAGTTGAGGATAAACTAAAACTTGGGGTGACTGGAAGTTGGTAAAAATTATACTTCTTTTGCCATGCATTATTTAAAGATAAAAACATTTTGTTCAAGATTTTTGGTTTAGGATACTTGGAACTTTATAATACAAATAGCTAAATTAATGGATATCATGTAGAAAATCTAAGCTTCCTCTTTCTGTTTTTATTGTTAAAGTAAGAAAAAATCCACCAAATTCTTCAAGATTGTAGTAAAAAAAGCCATTGGACTTTCCCCAGGGAAAAGGAAAAAAAAATTGTCTACATGCCACTTCTGTCATCAGTTTATGTCATCCAACTATCTCATCCTCTGTCATCCCCTTCTCCTCCTGCCTTCAGTCTTGCTCAGGATCAGGGTCTTTTCTAATGGGTCAACTCTTTGCATCAGGTGGCCAAAGTATTGGAGCTTCAGCTTCAACATCAGTCCTTCCAAAGAACATTCAGGACTGGTTTTCTTTAGGAGGGACTGGTTGGATTTCCTTGCAGTCCAAGGAACTCTCAAGAGTCTTCTCCAACACCACAGTTCAAAAGTATCAATTCTTTGATGCTCAACTTTCTTTATGATCCAACTCTCATATCTATACATGACTACTGGAAAAGCCATAGCTTTGACAAGTCTTCTGTCATAGGGTAGTTTGATTTTGCCACCTCAAACCCAGTGCTTCCTCATTAAGGATAATAGTTCCTCATCTTACACACAGACCTAATAATCAAGTGAATAGCATCACCAAAACCACAGTTCACCTCAAAAATGTGTTATGATATTTTGTAATTTCATTAAATTAGAGTAATATTTAAGGACTCTGAATAGAAAAGGTTATTCATATTTGGATGTTTTTTCTAATACGTTTAGTGAGTCAAAATATATAATGCTCCCTGGGTTACATGAACTAAGAAGCCCATCCTCCACACTCATCATTGATAGCTCCTGCAATTCACAGTTTCCACAGGCAGTATGTCAGGCTACACCAGATGCACAAATTTTGTCAAAAGGAAAAGCCCTTAGTATTTTATATCTTTAAAACATTTTATGAATAGATTCAAACTTCTTTAATAATCCATAATGAGGAGTTTCTGCCTACCTTTAAATGACTACACTGTATCATGCTAGACTTTACTGTAAAAATATGTATTATTTACATAGCAGAGGTGTATAGTCAAGAGTGAAGTCAGAGAAAGGAAATTTTTAACTCTGTCACATTCTAAAGTAGCTAGAATTCTGTACTATCTTCTTTTTTTTTTCCTACCTAAAAATACCAAACTTTTCATGAATGCAGCAGCATCTCTTTAATTCATTTATCTCTAAGCACAACCATATTACTTCATATATTATCAATTTCATTAATAATGATTCTAGTGGTTAACATATTCTTTCAAGTCAAACCAAGTTCATATTCCTTTTTTTTTTTTTTTGATCCTACAGTTAAGAGAAAATTTAATTGTTACATTTGACTTTTGATAATAGTTACACAAACTGGGAGCCTCTCATTAAATTGCTTCAAATTTACCTTCCTGTAATTTCATATATTCCATCTGAAACGTTCTCTCACATTTAGGTAATAACTATTATTAGTGATGAAGATGTTGATGGTGGTAATATTGTTGATAGTCATAACACAATCATGATGTCTTAAGTGATTTAACTTGATTGACAATCTGCTAAGATCAGGGTCATTATTTCTTACTCTACTTTATAACACTAATCTGATTTCTAACTTATATTTTCAAAATTTATCATTTAAAAATTTTAATATTAATTACCTCTATTAATTTTACTCTGTATGATATAATGTCTCCAATCTAAAATACAGAAACAATCTGTAACCTAACAAACTTCATTTGATATTTTAGTGACTACCCACATATTACTTTGCCATAATCACATAAATGAACATCATGTTTCATTTATTAACTATGTGACTTCTTGAAAGTTCAATTATAAAATGTACATGAAACCATATAGAAAAATTTCAAGATATTATAAAAAATTAAAGTTAAAATATAATTAAAGAGATATTAGTTAAAATCTATTTCATCATCAAACAATGCTAATATAGTCCTCATTTTCCTAATTTTCACTAAATCAGAATAATACAGTTAAATGTCTCATGTAGAAAACATATTTTAGAAATACATTTTTAAATGCAAATACTTGAAAAAAATTGAGCACATAATGGGAGTTATATTTAAAAAATTATAACCATCAGTTTATTGACACAATAAAAATTAATCATTGTCTTTTGTTAGTATTTCATCTTGTCATAACATTTGGCTAGCAACAATATGGGGTTTCAATCCACTATCTAAAAAAAAGTCCCATTTTCATACTATTAAAGTGATTTTCAAGTCATTTCTCCACAGATAGTTTAAGTAGACTACTTGAGATAAGTGTTCATATCGCTCAAACAAAAATTAATAAGGTTTTATTGGACCCTTTGCACCTGGATATAGACTAAAGAAAAGACTGATCAGAGTATTCCTGATAATGCAGTGATTTGTTGCCTATTCTGACACCAATCAGTTTACAAAGGCATTTTTTTCCTCACTCCCCTCTCTGGACTTGTATCCATGATAATTGACAGATGTTTAGGGAAGGACTTAAACAGTTCATACTGGCATGAGGATTAACCTACAACAAAAAGAAAAGTCTCTACTCTAGAAACAATGAAACTGTATAATATTCCTAATTCTGTTGAGACCTTTTCTAAGCCCCATTTTGATGTCAGTTTATAGATGGCTTCATTTTCAATTCCATTCTTATCTTTTTAACAACAGTAGTAGAAAACATAAGTGATTATTGGGTTAGAAGAATGAAGTATAAATATATAGGAATAAATGTATTAGTGTTATATATTTAGAAAATCTGATACCTGAAAAAATACAACGTCTGATTCTGACTTACAAATGTTGGAGAGTCCACAAATAAAGAAGAAAAAATGAAATCATATAAAAAGTTCAAAAATTAATAGTGTAGTTTGAAAGAAATGCACATATAAACAAGTTTGGTTCAAGGAAATAACTCACAAATTATGCATTAATACATATTCAGAAACAGTCCAACTTTGAAAGCATCAGTAGAAACTGTATCTATGTGTTAACGTTTATTAAGTAAAAAGTGTAAGAATAAATGCAGAAAATTAAAGGATAAGTCAGAGATAGATTCTGAAGTCAAGTCCTTACAATATATCAGGTTTTAATCATTAGATTTTATTGGGAAAGTAGCATGTCAAGGCTGTATATACTCACCCTGCTTATTTAACTTATACGCAGAGTACATAATGAGAAATGCTGGGCTGGATGAAGCACAAGCAGGAATCAAGATTGCCAGGGGAGATATCAATAATCTCAGATATGCAGATGACACCACCCCATGGCAGAAAGTAAAGAAGAACTGAAGTGCCTCTTGATGAAAGTGAAAGAGGAGAGTGAAAAAGTTGGCTTAAAACCAACATTCAGAAAACTGAGATCATGGCACCTGGTCCCATACCTTCACGGCAAATAGATGGGGAAACAGTGACAGACTATATTCTTGGGCTTCAAAATCACAGCAGATGGTGACTGTTAAAAGATGCTTGCTCCTTGGAAGAACAGCTATGACCAACCTAGATAGCATATTAAAAAAACAGAGATATTACTTTGCCAGCAAAGGCCCAAAGAGTAAAAGCTACGGTTTTTCCAGTAGTCATGTATGGATATGAGAGTTGAAACATAAAGAAACCTGAGCACCAAAGAATTGATGCTTATGAACTGTGGTGTTGGAGAAGACTATTGAGAGTCCCTTGGGCAGCAGGGAGATCCAACCAGTCCATTCTAAAGGAAATTAGTCCTGAATATTCACTGGAAGGACCTATGCTGAAGCTAAAATTCCAATACTTTGGCCACCTGACTAGTATTAACTCATTGGAAAAGACCCTGATCCTGGGCAAGATTGAAGGCTGGTGGAGAAGGGGATGAAAGAGGATGAGATGGGTAGTTGGATGGCATCACCAGCTCGATGGACATGACTTTGAGCAAGCTCTGGGAGTTTGTGAAGAACAGGGAAGCCTGGAGGGCTGCAATCCATGGGGTCACAAAGAGTTGGACACGACTGAGAGACTGAACTGAACCGAATTATTAGATTTATAAGGTAAGTACAAGTACAGTACGTATAACTATACTAAGCAAAATAATGTGGTACACATAAAAATAAAAATAAAGAAAGATGACACAGCAGAAAGACACTAAATCACCTCCCATGAGCACACCAAAATTATAACCATTTATAGAGCAACAATCTATGAGAACAAATTGAGGACTAGCAGAAAATATTTTCTAAAACTAAAGGCTAAAAGTAAGAATCACAATGAGATGGGTAAGAGGCACATAACATTCAAGACCAATACCCTGGGTAGGCCACTTAAATTTGGGAAGGTAATCTGTGAAAAGAAGAGAAGCGAAAAGCAATGGAGGAAAGGAAAGATATTGCCATTTGAATGCAGAGTTCCAAAGAATAGCAAGGAGAGATAAGAAAGCCTTCCTCAGTGATCAGTCCAAAGAAATAGAGGAAACAACAGAATAGAAAAGACTAGAGATCACTTCAAGAAAATTAGAGATACCAAGGAAATATTTCATGCAAAGATAGGTTCGATAAAGGACAGAAATGGTATGGACCTAACAGAAGAAGGAGATATTAAGAAGAGGTGACAAGAATACACAGAAGGACTGTACAAAAAAGATCTTCATGATGCAGATAATCATGGTGGTGTGATCATTCACCTAGAGCCAGACATCCTGGAATGTGAAGTCAGGTGGGCCTTAGAAAGCATCACTATGAACAAAGCTAGTGGATGTGATGGAATTCCAGTTGAGATGTTTCAAATCCTGAAAGATGATGCTGTGAAAGTGCTGCACTCAATATATTAACAAATTTGGAAAACCTGGCAGTGGCCATAGGACTGGAAAAGGTCAGTTTTCATTCCAATCCCAAAGAAAGGCAATGCCAAGGAATGCTCAAACTACCACACAATTGCACTCATCTCACATACTAGTAAAGTAATGCTCAAAATTCTCCAAGCAAGGCTTCAGCAATACAAGAACTGTGAACTTTCAGATGTTCAAGCTGGTTTTAGAAAAGGCAGAGGAACCAGAGATCAAATTGCCTATATCCTCTGGATCATCAAAAAAGCAAGAGAGTTCCAGAAAAACATCTATTTCTGCTTTATTGACTATGCCAAAGCCTTTGACTGTGTGGATCACAATAAATTGTGGAAAATCCTGAAAGAGATAGGAATACCAGACCACCTGACCCACTTCTTGAGAAACCTATATGCAGGTCAGGAAGTAATAGTTAGAACTGGACATGGAAAAACAGACTGGTTCCAAATAGGAAAAGGAGTACATCAAGGCTGCATATTATCACCTTGCTTATTTAACTTATATGCAGAGTACATCATGAGAAATGCTGGGCTGGAAGAAGCACAAGCTGGAATCAACATTGCCAGGAGAAATATCAATAACCTCAGATATGCAGATGACACCACCTTTATGGCAGAAAGTGAAGAGGAACTAAAGAGCCTCTTGATGAAAGTGAAAGAGGAGAATGAAAAAGTTGGCTTAAAGCTCAACATTCAGAAAATGAAGATCATGGCATCTGGTCCCATCAGTTCATGGGAAATAGATGGGGAAACAGTGGAAACAGTGGCTGACTTTATTTTGGGGGGCTCCAAAATCACCGCAGATGGTGACTGCAGCCATGAAATTAAAAGACGCTTTCTCCTTGGAAGGAAAGTTATGACCAACCTGGATAGCATATTAAAAAGCAGAGACATTACTTTGCCAACAAAGGTCCATCTAGTCAAGGCTATGGTTTTTCCAGTGGTCATGTATGGATGTGAGAGTTGGACTGTGAAGAAAGCTGAGCACCGAAGAATTGATGCTTTTGAACTATGGTGTTGGAGAAGACTCTGGAGAGTCCCTTGGAGTGCAAAGATATCCAACCAGTCCATCCTAAAGGAGATCAGTCCTAGGTGTTCATTGGAAGGACTGATGCTGAAGCTGAAACTCCAATACTTTAGCCACCTGATGCGAAGAACTGACTCATTGGAAAAGAGCCTGATGCTGGGAGAGATTGGGGGCAGGAGGAGAAGGGGACGACAGAGGATGAGATGGCTGGATGGCATCACCGACTCGATGGACATGAGTTTGAGTAAGCTCCGGGAGTTGGTGATGGGCAGGGAGGTCTGGCGTGCTGCGATTCATGGGGTCTCAAAGAGTCGGACACGACTAAGCGACTGAACTTAACTGAACTGAACTGAATCCCTTTTACAAACAATCTCCAAATTTCCAAGAAGTGAGAGCTATAAACCCCACATTAGGCTGCCTAATGTCAGGGTTCTATAACAGGAAAATGAACCACCAGATTTTATGTCTGATTTTGAAAGTCAGTGGGGCTTGCATTCAGGAGAGTCAGAGCACTATAAAAAAAAATTTAAAAAATTAAAAAAAGAGAGAGACTTCATTTTTCAAGGGTGCAAACACAATCTTACATGCTTCAGGTGCCAGCACAGAGAAGAAATTTGAAAACAGCCTCAGTCAGAACTGATCTACTTGCTTATCTTGAGAGAGCCTCCTGAAGAAGCAGGAAGCAACTGCAATTATTCCTGGGGACAAAGGTGCTGGCAACAGGCATTTTGGGAGCTTTTTCTACCAGTAAGACACTGCTCTTAGCAAGTAATATTTTTGAAGTTCTTCCTCTAACATATTAGAACTGGAAATTATCTACCCATCAACAGGCCAGCACAGCCCCAGGCAATCCTAGCCCCTGCATCCAGCCACCCTTAGATCAGACCCAACCTGACCCACTAGTAGGCCAGTAGAGCACCAGATCTCCCAGGCCACACAGCAAACTGGTCCAGGCCCAGTCACGCATACTTGTGCACCCACAGTGCTCAATTGTGATACAACAGAAGGCTCCCAACAACCCCACATAAGAGTACTTAAATAACACATAGCTCTGATGATCAGAAGCAAACATACATTGGGCCCCATAGGTCATTTTCTATATAAGACTATCTAAGTTTGGGACACATAACTGACATTTCTAAAACACAGAAAAAAAAAAAAAAACTGTAAATAGGTAAAATGAGGATACAGAGGAATATATTACACATTAAGGAAAAAGACAAAACCTCAGAAAAATAGCTAAACAAAATAGAGATAAGTAAACTACCTGATAAAAATTTAAAGCTGACAATCAAAGATGTTTATCAAACTTAGAGCAAGAATGTATGAACACGGTGAGAATTACAACAATAAGAAAATATAAAGAAGAGCCGAAGTATGCAATCACTGAGATTAAAAAAAATACCCTAGATAGAATTAACAGTAGATTAGAGAGGAATGTATCAGTAACTATAAGAGAGAGTAGTGGAAGTCACTCAAGCTGAAGAAAGGATTTTAAAAGATGAGACACCTAAAGAGACCTCTAAGACAAACAAGTATGCTGACATTTGTATTATAGGGGCCCCAGAACAGAGAAAGTGTTAAGAAATTATTTGAGGACGTAATAATGAAAATGTCCCTTACCTGGGAAAGAAGATAAATATCCAGGTCTAGGAAACAGAGAGAATTGCAAACAACATGAAAACTCAAAGAGATCCACACAAATCACATTATAATTAAAGTGAGAAAAAATAAGGATAAAGAGAATTTTAAAAGAAGAAAGAGCAAAAGCAACCAATTATACACAAGAGAATTTTTGTATGGCTGTTAGCCATCTTTTCAGCTGAAATTTCACAGACTAGAAGAGAGTGGAATTATGTATTTAAAGTGAGGAAAGGAAAAAAAAAAAAAAAAACTTACAATCAAGAATACCCTACCCAACAAGCTTATCATCCAGATTTGAAGATAAGGAGTGGTGCGTGTGTGTTTGTGTGTGTGTGTGAATAAGTTAAGAGATAATCATCACTAAACTTGTTTTACAAGAAATATTAAATGGATTTCTTTAAGCAGAGGAGTCCAGAAGTAAAAATACAAAAATTACAAAAGGAAAAGTATCATAAGTAAGGACAACATACAGGCAAAAATCTGATTGGTAAAGGTAGCAGATTAACCACTTAACATATAGAAGAAATATATTTTTTAAAAGTAATAAAATTCTCTATATACTTAATAGCTATTTAAGAAATATACAAAGTGCAAAAAAAGGCATAAAATATTATGTTAAAAATATTATGAGTGGAGGCATGGGGAATTAAAACACCAGAGTTTCTGGTATGCCATTACACTTAAGAAATCATCAATTTGCTGTGATTTATGTCGGAGAGTGTTTTGCCTATGTTCTCCTCTAGGAGTTTAATAGTTTCTGGTCTTACATTTAGATATTTAATCAATTTTGAGTTTATTTTTGTGTATGGTGTTAGAAAGAGTTCTAGTTTCATTCTTTTACAAGTGGTTGACCAGTTTTCCCAGCACCACTTGTTCAAGAGATTGTCTTTTCTCCATTGTATATTCTTGCCTCCTTTGTCAAAGATAAGGTGTCCATAGGTGCATGGATTTATCTCTGGGCTTTCTACTTTGTTCCATTGATCTATATTTCTGTCTTTGTGCCAGTACCATACTGTCTTGATGACTGTGGCTTTGTAGTAGAGTCTGAAGTCAGGCAGGTTGATTCCTCCAGTTCCATTCTTCTTTCTCAAGATTACTTTGGCTATTTGAAATTTTTTGTATTTTCATACAAATTGTGAAATTATTTGTTCTAGTTCTGTGAAGAATACCGTTGGTAGCTAGATAGGGATTGAATTGAATCTATAGATTGCTTTGGGTAGAATAGCCATTTTGACAATATTGATTCTTCCAATCCATGAACACGGTATGTTTCTCCATCTGTTTGTGTCCTCTTTCATTTCTTTCATCAGTGTTTTATAGTTTTCTATGTATAGGTCTTTTGTTTCTTTAGGGAGATATACTCCTAAGTATTTTATTATTTTTGTTGCAATGGTGAATGGTATTGTTTCCTTAATTTCTCTTTCTGTTTTCTCATTGCTAGTGTATAGGAATGCAAGGGATTTCTGTGTGCTAATTTATATCCTGCAACTTTACTATATTCATTGATTAGCTCTAGTAATTTTCTGGAAGAGTCTTTAGAGTTTTCATGTAGAGGATCATGTCATCTGCAAACAGCGAGAGTTTCACTTCTTCTTTTCCTATCTGGATTCCTTTTACTTCTTTTTCTGCTCTGATTGCTGTGGCCAAAACTTCCAAAACTATGTTGAATAGTAGTGGTGAGAGTGGGCACCCTTGAAAAAACTCTCCGACATAAATCACAGCAGGATCCTCTATGACCCACCTCCCAGAATATTGGAAATAAAAGCAAAAATAAACAAATGGGACCTAATGAAACTTAAAAGCTTTTGCACAACAAAGGAAACTATAAGTAAGGTGAAAAGACAGCCCTCAGATTGGGAGAAAATAATAACAAATGAAGCAACAGACAAAGGATTAATCTCAAAAATATACAAGAAACTCCTGCAGCTCAATTCCAGAAAAATAAATGAACCAATCAAAAAATGGGCCAAAGAACTAAACAGACATTTCTCCAAAGGCAGACAGATGGCTAACAAACACATGAAAAGATGCTCAACATTATTCATTATCAGAGAAATGCAAATCAAAATCACAATGAGGTACCATTACACGCCAGTCAGGATGGCTGCTATCCAAAGGTCTACAAGCAATAAATGCTGGAGAGGGTGTGGAGAAAAGGGAACCCTCTTACACTGTTGGTGGGAATGCAAACTAATACAGCCACTATGGAGAACAGTGTGGAGATTCCTTAAAAAACTGGAAATAGAACTGCCATATGACCCAGCAATCCCACTCCTGGGCATACACACTGAGGAAATCAGATCTGAAAGAGACACGTGCACCCCAATGTTCATCGCAGCACTGTTTATAATTCCCAGGGCATGGAAGCAACCTAGATGCCCATCAGCAGACGAATGGATAAGGAAGCTGTGGTACATATACACCATGGAATATTACTCAGCCATTAAAAAGAATTCATTTGAATCAGTTCTAATGAGATGGATGAAACTGGAACCCATTATACAGAGTGAAGTAAGCCAGAAAGATAAAGAACATTACAACATACTAACACATATATATGGAATTTAGAAAGATGGTAATGACAACCCTATATGCAAAACAGAAAAAGAGACACAGAAGTACAGAACAGACTTTTGAACTCTGTGGGAGAAGGCAAGGGTGGGATGTTTCAAGAGAACGGCATGTATATTATTTATAGTGAAACAGGTCACCAGCCCAGGTGGGATGCATGAGACGAGTGCTTGGGCCTAGTGCACTGGGAAGACCCAGAAGAATCGGGTGGAGAGGGAGGTGGGAGGGGGGATCAGGATGGAGAATATATGTAAATCCATGGCTGATTCATGTCAATGTATGACAAAACCCACTGCCATGTTGTGAAGTAATTAGCCTCCAACTAATAAAAATAATGGAAAAAAAAAAAAAAAAGAAAGAAAATGAGATGGAAAAAAAATAAAATAAAAAATAAAATAAAATTAAAAAAAATAAATCATCAACTTAAAGTACTCATATATGTATGTATATTGGTAATTATATATGGAGTTCATGGTAACCACAAATGAAAAACCAGTGACAGGCACACACGTAGGAAAAGGAAAGAAATTAAAACATAAACCTAAAGATAGTCATCAAATCAGTAGGGAATCAAAGAAAAGAAAAGAAAAGAACAATAAACAAATAGAAAAGCAAGAAAATGTTTAACAAAATGTCAATAAGAAACAAATAAATAAAAATAAAAAATAAATTAAAAAATATCAATAAGTATGCATCTACCAATAATTAACTGTAAGTAGTCTAAATGCTTAAATCAAAAGACAAAAAAAAAAAAAAAAACAGAGACTTAATGGGCAAGAAGAACAAGATTCACATATGTGCTGCCTTTAAGAGACTCATTCACATCCAAGGACACATGCAGAATGAAAGTAAAGAAATAGGAAAAAAAAAATATATATATATATATATATTCCTTTCAAAGGGAAATAAAAAGAAAGTTGGTAGAGAAAAATCTGTGTCAGAAAAAATTAGAGTTTAAATTAAAGACTGTAACCAGAGACAAAGAAAAGCATTGCACAGTAATCAATGGACCCATTGTAAATATATTTGCACTCAACATGGGAGCACTTAAATATATAATGCAAATATTGACAAAAATAAAGGGAAAAGCCTGTAGTGACACATTTATAGTAGGGAATTTTAACACCCCATTACATCATGGACAGATCATCCAGAAAAAATCAGCATATAGTGAATATTCCACCCAAAAGCAGCAGAAACACTTTATTTGTAACTCACACAAAATATTCTCCAGGAAAGATCACATGCTAGGCCATAAAACAAGTCTGAATGAATTTAAGAAGATTGAAATGTAATCAATCATCTTTTCCGATCACAAGATTATGAAACTAGAGACCAACTATAAGAAATAAACTGCAAAAAATGCAAAAATATGGGGACTATACAATATTCCACTGAAAAACCAATGGATCACCAAAAAATCAATAAGGACATCAAAATGTACTGGAAATTAAAATTGAAAATTGAAATTAAATTTTAAATTGAAATTTAAAATTTCAATTTAAAATTAAAATTGAAACTCTGTTGGACACCACAAAAGTAGTTCCTTAAAGGAAGTTTATATTTACACAAACTTACCTAAAGAAATAAGAAAAATCTTATGCAATCTAACTTTATAAGCCAGTAAACTAGAAAAAGAAGAGACAAAGCCAAAGTTTGTAGAAGAAAAGAAAAAATAAACATCAGAGCAGAAAAAAATGAAGTAGAGACTGGAAATTAATATATTAGAAGAAAAAAAAAAAGTCAGTGAAACTAAGAGCTGGTTCTTTGAAAAGATAAGCAAAACTGATAAACTTTTAGCCAGACTCATCAAGAAAAAAAGGGAGAGAGAGAAGTTACAACTAACAAAAGCTAATTCTAAAGTTAAGGGATTGCTATGATATATAGTCCTTTGGACAATAAGGAGATAAAACAAGTCATTTCTAAAGGAAATCAACCCTGAATATTCATTGTAAAGACTGATGCTGAAGTTGAGTCTCCATTACTTTGGACACCTGATGTGAAGAGCTGACTCACTGGAAATGAGCCTGATGCTGGGAAAGATTGAAGGTAGAAGGAGAAGAGGGAGACAGATGATGAGATGGTTGGATGTCATCATTGATGCAATGGACATGAACTTGAGCAAACTCCAAGAGATGGTGTGGGACAGGGAGGCTGGCTTTGCTGCAGTCCATGGGGTCATGAAGAATTGGACACAATTTGGAAACTGAGAAACATGAATATATATGTGCTAATAAAATGGACAACACAGAAAAAAAGGATAAATTTCTAGAAAAGTACAATTTCTCAAAATTGAATCAGTAAGAAAAACAAAATATGACAGATAAGTCACCAATAATAAAATTGAATCAGTAATTGAAAAAGACAATATATGACAAACCTACAGGCAATGTCATAGCCAATGATGAAATGTTGAAACCATTTTCTCTAAAATCAGAAACAAGACAAGGATGCTCACTCCCTATCACCATTTTATTCAGCAAAGTATTAGAAGTCCTTGCCACAGCAATCAGACAAGAACAAATGAAGAGATAAATAAATGGAAGCCAAATCAAAAAGAAGTAAAACTGCAACTATTTATAGAGGACATGATCCTACAGACAGAAAATGCTAACAGCACCACCAAAACATCAATATATTTGACAAAATTTCAAGATACAAAATCAATACATTTAAATCTGTTGTGTTTTTATATATTAACAAGTAATCAGAAAGAGAAATGTCATATCATTATGCAGTGCACCAAAAACTAACATAATATTGTAGACCAACTGTATTTCAATAAAAATTAGCACTATAAAAATATAAACCATTAAAACAGTTTTAATGAATTCTATAACATTTATTAGTGCCAGTCTTTGTTCCACAAACTTTATATCTATCCCATCATTTAGCATTTACTATAACCTTGTATTAGTTCTGAAAGTTTAAACTACAAAATCAGAGACTCTTAACATTTCAAGACCTAGAGTAGAAGAAATTAATTTGTTTATGCGTGTAACATTTCAAGTCAATGAAGGACTTACTTCATAGGGTTATTCAGGGACTTGGGCTGATGAAAACGTTATCATCCTCAACTGATAATTTGCAATAATGCTACTGTCATTTTCATTCCATTCATCCAGAAGACAGAAGTGAAATAAAGCAACATTAGAAAAGGTTATTGTCTAGATCTAGAAGTGGCACATATTGCTTCCAATTACACCCCAATATGTAAATAACTTAGCTAGAAAATGAAAAATTGGATAACAGGAAAGCAGAGTCATGGTGTGCATTAAAGTAGTGAACAGTTCAAGAAAAAGCTGTAAAGCGGGATCAGGAATATATCTCTAGATAAATTATCAGATAAATTAAAGGACCTTACAAATCATATTAATGGACTTTTGATCCAAAACATAGCACAAGTAATAATTTCAACAAAAAATGATAAAGTTTTTTTTGTTCTAAAATATTTTTCTGAATTTCTTCAAAATAAATGTTTTAGACTAGATTTATATATCCAAAAAATTTTGAATATAATATAGAAATTTCTTATATAACTCATACCCATTCCCCCTATTTTCAGCATGTTATATTAGGATGGTATATTTGTCAAAATTAAGTCCAATTTACATTTTTTCCCAAGGGTTGTGCTTTTCGTGTTTATCTAAACACTCATTTAAAAACCCACGATTGCCTAGCTTTTCTCCTATATTATCTTCTAGATTTGGTACTGCAAGGCGAAATTGGATGTTTCCATTAGGAGAAATATGATAATGGTTTGAAATAGGCTTGTGGTATTGAAAAAGAGAAAATGGACATATTTGGCCTGCACTAATTTGCTGACAAACTGTTATTGTATGTTTGTTCATTACTCAAGATATTTAAGTGCCAATAGAAGCAGGCATTTAATTATTTACATACATATAATATTGTCACCCTGCTTATTTAACTTATATGCAGAGTACATCATGAGAAATGCTGGGCTGGAAGAAGCACAAGCTGGAATCAAGATTGCCAAGAGAAATATCAATAACCTCAGATATGCAAATGACACCACCCTTATGGCAGAAAGTGAAGAGGAGCTAAAAAGTCTCTTGATGAAAGTGAAAGAGGACAGTGAAAAAGTTGGCTTAAAGCTCAACATTCAGAAAACTAAGATCATCTGGTTCCATCACTTCATGGGAAATAGATGGGGAGACAGTGGAAACTGTGTCAGACTTTATTTTGGGGGGCTCCAAAATCACCACAGATGGTGATTGCAGCCATGAAATTAAAAGACTCTTGCTCCTTGGAAGGAAAGTTATAACCAACCTAGATAGCATATTAAAAAACAGAGACATTACTTTGCCAACAAAGGTCCATCTAGTCAAGGCTATGGTATTTCCAGTGGTCATGTATGGATGTGAGAGTTGGATTGTGAAGAAAGCTGAGTGCCAAAGAATTGATGACTTTGAACTGTGGTGTTGGAGAAGACTCTTGATAGTCTGTTGGACTGCAAGGAGATCCACCCAGTCCATCCTAAAGAAAATCAGTCCTGGGTGTTCATTGGAAGGACTGATGCTGAAGCTGAAACCAATACTTTGGCCACCTCATGCGAAGAGTTGACTCATTGGAAAAGACCCTGATGCTGGGAGGGATTGGGGGCAGGAGGAGAAGGGGACGACAGAGGATGAGATGGCTGGATGGCATCACTGACTTGATGGACATGAGTTTAAGTAAGCTACGGGAGTTGTTGATGGACAGGGAGGCCTGGCGTGCTGCGATTCATGGGGTCGCAAAGAGTCGGACACGACTGAGTGACTGAACTGAACTGAACTGAAGATGAGTGACTGAAGGGGAATATTTGAAATGTATCAAAGCTTCCCAAATTATACTTTTAAAGTTGTCTTTCATTGAATAAAATCCAGACTCCATGAGGACTAAGAGCAAAATAACAATTTCTTGGAGAGTAGGGAATTTATGTTCCCAGAACAGATGGAAGAATCCAGCTGATCATTCTTTATTACCTGTAAAGAACTTTTTATTTTAGTTGATGAATTATTAGAATTGTAGTCTTTTTATTATTCCTGTAAAGAAATGCTTCCCTGTTAATATCCTTACTGCTAACAACTATGTTGCATTTTGACTTTCATATTGTAAAAGTAGTAAGGAAGGAAAAGAAACATAGCCGAAGAAAAATGAGGAATAATAGGAAAAGTGTAAAAATTTAATATTACTGGACATAGATCTCTGGTTCATATTACAGTTTATTTCACAATGAAATCAATGAAGGGAGTCAAATTTGTTCCACTAAACAAATATTTGTCTTTTCTTCAATTAATATTCATCAGGTATATTATTTTAACAAATATATACTCAGAAATAATATTAAGCAGTCAATTATAAATACTGATGTGAAAATAGGTACAAATATAATGGTATCAAAATTATTCAGGAGGAAAATTAGTATGGCTAACTGCTGAAGCAGATAAGTCATGGACAGGGGGATGGTCAGGCATTACTTTGAATAGTACAGAAGAATGTCCTTGAATTTTCTAAGCAAGAGGCCATCAGGAACTTTACCTATGTGGGGAACTTGTTCATATTTATTGGCTGATCTAATTCCCTCCTTCCCAACTGAACTCAATCTCCCTTCCAGTCTCTCTCTCTTTCTCCGGCCTTCAAAACACAGGAGCACACGTATGCGTGCACACACACACACACACACACACACTATTCTATTGCATAAAGACCAGAGATCATTGGTAATCTGGAAGTTGCCCTGAAAATATCACTAATAAGCACATACTAGGTGCTTGAATCTCACTCCTCTCTCAGTTAGCATTTGACAATGTTAAATGGGCTTGTCTAACATTTATTTTGTATTTTTTCCCTAAAGTCTAATTTTATCCATTCCCCTCATTCCTCTGATCATCTATACCCCATAATAAATATAAAGTACTAATATTTGTTTGTAGCTATAGCATACAAAAATTTACAAATAAGGAAAAATTGCACCAATTACCCTCTAAAGAGTTTAAAATTGGAGCACTTTTTCAACACATTCACACTGAGTCTGTTTTTGACATTTTTTCAGTTAGACAGGAAAAATTTGTCTCCTTGAGCTTTCATTCAAATATGTTTATTAACAAAGAGTTGACTTCAAATCTTGCTAGCAAAATATCTTTCTGTTTTTATTTCAACAAAGTAATATTTAACAAGAAAATAAATATAAAATGTTTAGAACAATGTGACTAAATAAACACAAAATAGATGTTACTTTTCCAATATGGAAACTGGGAAATTTACTCTTTCTTGTAGCATATCCTAATTAATTTGTTCACTCTTTCTGGGGTCCTGAGCTTGAAAGTAGGAGTGGGTAAAGGGAAATTATATCTTAAATATATTATGTCTTATTTTATCTTAAATCTTGTGCATTTTTATTTTGTAAAATTTATCATCATTTTCTTATTGGCTTTTCTACTTTTTCTGTGCTTACAAACTCCTTCCTTAACTATATGTACATATTTGCAATTACTTTCTTCTACTAGATTGCTGTTAATATTATTACATGTTTTCTGTTGTGTACAATTTATTATTTTAAATTCTAATTATATCAACAGTTGCATATAATCTTTTCATTTTTCATTTGTAATTATGCTTCCATGATTTATTAAATTATTAAATATTTCTTTGAATCAAGTTTTTAAGAGATTATATTCTACTATTCAGTCTATCTCTGATTTAGCACTATTTCTATTTATTTTTATATAATCATTCTGCTATCCCAAGAAATGTTATTGTCTCTGGATTTTTGTTCTTGCCTTTGTCACTTGATGATTTTCATTGATTCACTCATGTTCCCATTCATTTTTAAGTACCTACTTTATACCAGGTACTGTGTTGAGTACTAGGTAATAGATGAAGGCTTCAGGCACTAGAGCTATGACAGGCACAGCTAGAGGAACAGTTCTCATAGTGACTTCTCATAAATTCGTCTGTATAACTGATGATTCAGTCAGTTTTTATAGCATCCTTTGCTTTCCAAAGCATATTTCATATTAATTAAAATTTCATTATGTGTTTATTAACTCTCATTATGATAGGCACCATAATGTTGACATATTTTAAGAAACATGTGAAATGCATGATACTATTGTCTCAAACTTAACTAAATACACATTTAGCTAGCCAACTCCATCTTGAGTAATAGCATCATTACTCACTTGGTCAATCAAATGTGATATCTGAAGCATTATTGAGCACTATATTTTGGCTCAATCCATTCATTTAATCAATTTCCGTTTATTTTTATTAACTCCTAAAATAATCACATTCTTGTTTTTTTTTCACTGACATTGTAGTTCATTTCAGTCACTTATTGCTTGACTATTGAATGATGTTGTATTGAAAACTCTGTAATTTACTTCTCACCAACACTTTCCATTCAGAATATGAAACCAGCTACATTTCTGGAACTCAAACATAGGAAAGTCATCATATTCAGCAAAAATTGAGAAACATACAAATACTAAATCTCCTAGATATTTGAAAAATTTAAATATAAACTTTGAAATTTGCTTTACTTCTCATTACTTATGACAACAGTTCTCAAAGTGTTCAACAGATGCTGGACATCCCTAGGACACTTTTAAAGGATTTATAGGGTAAAATCTTGTTCATAATAATATTAAAAGTGATCACACCTTTCCATTGTATTGATATGTTACAATATTGTTGCAAAGTAATTTTGGATAAAACTGCACTTTGGCATGAAATCAAGCCAACAGAGCTAGAGTTCTCTAGGAACCATTCTTCACTGCTACACACTCTCTTTTTTTCTAATAACTGTTGCGTAGGTTCATTTAAGAACGCCCATGGTAAGTTAGTAGAAATTGTTAATTGCATTAAATCTCAACCCTGAGTACATATGTTTGCATTACACTGCATGGAAAATGGGAAGTGAACACAAATAGCTTCAGTTATATCATGCAATAGTTGTTTTGAGGCAAACATACAGTGATTGTAGTATGAGCTGAATTTCCTGCACTTTCATTGAACTTCACTACCAAAAATATGAACAGTGAAACTATGCAGACTTGGGTATTTTGTAGACATCTTTTTTTTTCTCAAAAATGATCTAAAATAGTCACTCCAAGGAAGGCAAATGACACTATCCGACATCAATATTAACATGCACGCTTTTAAATGAAAATTAGAGTTTTCAAAAACTTGTAGCTGTCACAGCTTCTAAATACTTACAAACTTTACAGAAATGATTGTTAATGATACTAATTTTTGCTCTAAGTGGAAATGTCAATGTATTTAAAATCTGCATGATTCAGTTAAATAAGATTAAATTATCACTTTAACATTTTTTCAGTTTTAATTTTCGCTACAGAGACTACATACTTTAAATATCCAACTAGATAGACTAAAGCTCTTTGGAGTCGACAGGTTTTTGTGTGTGTGTGAAGAGTTCTTGAAGCCAAAATATTTGAGGACTGATTTTGTACATGATAAAATTCAAGCTCCTTAGATTATTACTGGCTTCCCTCGTGGTTCAGATGGTAAAGAATCCACCTGTAATGTGGGAGACCTGGGTTCCATCCCTGGATTTGGAAGATGCCCTGGAAAAGGGAACAGCTAACCACTCCAATATTCTGGCCTGGGGAATTCCACGGACAGAGGAACCTGGCACCCTAGAGTTCAGAGGGTAGCAAAGAATCGGACATGACTGAGCGACTTTCACTTAGATCATTATACATGAATATCAGCACAAGCTTCCTTTCCCAGAAATTTCATGAGTGACTCCTTCAGAACAATAGACATTTCATAATCCAGTGAAATGCCATATTCCTGCATACATCTATGCAATCTTTCAAAATATTCCTCCACCTTGTAATGCTCCCCTTCCTCCTGGCATATTTCCATTTATGTTGCAAAAATTATTCAAACATTATTTATTCATACTGTTTCCTCTACCCAACAAACTACAGAATCATTTCCTACTCACATATGTTCCCTCAGTAGTGCATAGTACATCAATCATTATATATTTTAAATTGCATCATAGTTTTCAGTAACTTTTTGTTGATACATATTAGTACACTGTGACGCTTTTGAAAACCAACTTTGCTGTACTTTACTCAGGTTTACTTCTTAACCTATGCTAGGATAGCTAGCATGCTAGATAAAACCACTGAGTTTTATTGGTAAATCCTAAAATTTTGATTTTACATTAATATTTATCTGAAAAATAAAAAAATACAGTTTTAAAGTTAGCATATATTGAAATTTGAGTAAAAGAGAATATTTTGGATTATAACATGGCTTAACATTAAAGAATGTCAACACCTTCCTTCCATTTTCTTTAATTTTTAGCCAATAGTAACCATAAAAATACATGTCTCTTATTATTAATATGCAATATGCTACCTCATTAATTTCTGCAGTAGTAATTCTAAAATGGCTGCTAGTTGATCCTTATTACCATTTACCATACAATTAAAAGCATTAAACAAATCTTCAAAATGTGCACCCTCTATTCTATATGAATAATTGACAGAATTCAAACTGCTGACTCCAGTTGCACAAAACTCTTCTAAGATGGGAATAAAGCTCCTATTGAACCTGGCATGTGTTTCTATAGAAAAGTATATTGCTTATAAAACTTATCTTTCAATGTGCATGTGCACAAATTAATTTATAATGCTATTAGTGTCTAGTGGCTAATGCACATGAATGTACAGTTTTTCAGTTCCATAAAATTTATAACATTTATTATTAAATTATATGGATATGTGTGTTTTTAGCCTAACATTTTCCCACCTTTCTTCTGGTGAAGTCTCTGTGATATCCCTCTGGTGAATCTTTCTTCCTTCCTCTCAGTATATGTCTACTCTTACAGTTGACTCACATGCAAATTCTTGGAGCACAAGATTACAGACCTGGTCCATCAGAGTACCAAGTGGTTGGCCATAGTGATCGGTGCTAGGATAAGGTACAGGTACAAATCAATCAAGCCAAGGAGAATCTTTAGGGACTATTATTTGAAATATTTGAAAAGTTCACTTTTCCACTGAAGTTGCCAAAATGCAAGGTGGAATCCTGCTGATGGCAATAGATAACAAAAGTGTTTGCAAAGAATCTGTCTGGGAATCATGCAAAGGTAGGTAAGCAGAGTCATAAGATTAAGAAAGATTGATTCCTCATAAAATTATTTCAATCCCTGGATCCAACTGTTCCTGAAGCCAAAACAACCTCTGGACTTTCTGGTTTTACAAGACAATAAATTGTTTTATTCCTTAAAGGTAGGTTGATTTGGGTTTCTTTTGTGTTTTTTTTTTTTTTCTTTTTTCATTGAACAGTGACAACTTTTTTTTTTTTAATTAATTTTTATTAGAGCATAGATGTTTTACAGTCTTGGGTTAGCTTCAGCTGTATAGCAAAGCGAATCAGCTATACATATCCATGTACTCCCTCCTTTTTGGATTTCCCTCTCATTTAGGTCACACAGAGCATTGAGTAGAGTTCCCTGTGCTATACAATCATCACATACATCATCATTGTATACATCATCATGTATTCAAGTCCATCCCATTCTTCCATTGAGTTGTAATTCTTTTTATTCTTTATTTATTTTTTATTTATTTTTTCAGTGGGTTTTGTCATACATTGACATGAATCAGCCATAAAGTTACACGTATTCCCCATCCTGATCCCCCCTCCCACCTCCCTCTCCACCCGATTCCTCTGGGTCTTCCCAGTGCACCAGGCCCGAGCACTTGACTCATGCATCCCACCTGGGCTGGTGATCTGTTTCACCATAGATAATATACATGTTGTTCTTTCGAAACATCCCACCCTCACCTTCTCCCACAGAGTTCAAACGTCTGTTTTGTACTTCTGTGTCTCTTTTTCTGAAGAGTGACAACTTATATGGTAAAAATAACTCTGTTCTTAGGTCCATCTTCCCAGAAATATATCACAAAATTAACAGATGAGTTCACAGTATACACGATGACTCTGTTAAGGATATCAATGTCATAGGAAAATGACAACTGAGGCAATAGCGTTCAGTTCCTGAAACACAAAACATGCTAAATCTTAACCTATTTCCTTACTAGTTTCATGTAGAATTCAGGAAAAAAACTTGTGTTAGTTAAGATGAAGTAGATATTATAGTTAAATTACAATGTAATTCTTACAGTGTAATTCCTAGTGTGTCCTTTTATGGTGAAAAGAGAAAAGCAATTTTAATATGGTATATAATTAGTTCCTAAATTTTCTAAATAATGAATTGAAAAAGAATCTTGCAAAAATGATACAGTAACCATATAAAGAATATTTCTGCTACTTCTAGTTTTCTTAATTCTAAAGTACAACAATTGCAAAATTTTCTACAATTCATTATGATTTGTATTCAACTATTTGCCTTTGACTGTGTGGATCACAATAAACTGTGGAAAATTCTAAAAGAGATGGGAATACCAGGCCATGTGACATGCCTCTTGAGAAATCTGTATGCAGGTCAGGAAGCAACAGTTAGAACTGGACATGGAGCAACAGACTGTTTCCAGATAGGAAAAGGAGCACATCAAGGCTATATATTGTCACCCTGCTTATTTAATTTATATGCAGAGTACATTATGAGAAACGCTGAGCTAGATGAAACACAAGCTGGAATCAAGATTGCCGGGAGAAATATCAATAACCTCAGATATGCAGAATATACCACCCTTATGGCAGAAAGTGAAAACCTAAAGAGTATCTTAATGAAAGTGAAAGAGGAAAGTGAGAAAGTTGGCTTAAAGCTCAACATTCAGAAAACTAAGATCATGGCTTCTGGTCCCATCACTTCATGGAAAATAGATGGGGAAACAGTGGAAACAGTGGCTGACTTTATTTTGGGGGGGCTCTAAAATCACTGAAGATGGTGATTGCAGCCATGAAATTAAAAGACGCTTACTCCTTGGAAGGAAAGTTATAACCAACCTAGATACCATATTAAAAAGCAGAGACATTACTTTGCCAACAAAGGTCCATCTAGTCAAGGCTATGGTTTTTCCAGTAGTCATGTATGGATGTGAGAGTTGGACTGTGAAGAAAGCTGAGCGCCAAAGAATTGATGCTTTTGAACTGTGGTGTTGGTGAAGAGTCTAGAGAGTCCCTTGGACTGCAAGGAGATCCACGCAGTCCATCCTAAAGGAGATCAGTCCTGGGTGTTCATTGGAAGGTGTGATGTTGAAACTGAAACTCCAATGTTTTGGTCATCCAATGCAAAGAGCTGACTCATTTGAAAAGACCCTGATGTTGGGAAAGATTGAAGGCAGGAGGAGAAAGGGACAACAGAGTATGAGATGGTTAGATGGCATCACTGACTCAATGGACTTGAGTTTGGGTAAACTCCAGGAGTTGGTGATGGATGGGGAGGCCTGGCGTGCTGCTGTTCTTGGGGTCTCTGACTGAACTGTGCTGATTCAGTAAATAAATCCAACTGCAGTCTATGTTATTTTACTATGTATGAAAATTTCTGTACTTATTTTATCACTAACTCTCCTAAACCTGAGTAAGATATGCATTATACAATATATATTGAACCACTGTGTGAAACTTAGCAACACAAAAATAGTGTTTTACTTATGTGTGTACATGCTCGATCTCTAAGTCATGTCTAACTCTTTGTGACCCTGTGGACTATAGCCTGTCAGATTCCTCTGTCCACTGGATTTTCCAGGCAAGAATACTGGACTGGGTTTCCATTCTCTTCTCCAGGGGGTTTACTTATAAGTAATACTGTTTTAATATTTTGCTTATGTTTTATAGCCAGTTTAATGAAGTTTGTCCCTGTCTTTTGAAGGGGGCAAATAATAGTATCACAGCTGAAAAGTTCAGCTACATAATGATATATTATTATTAAGAGTAAAATGCTAGGTACTTCAATACTTTAAAAAAGAAGTATTATATTAGTGGTAAAATATAAATATTACACTCTGGTTTTGAACACAAAACTTAAATTTAAAAGTTTCATTTTCTTCTGACAAATGGAGACTATGATAGTTGTGATTTGATGATGAATCTTTCATGGCCAATTATGTCAGTCTTTTCCCATGCATGTTGGCCATTTTTATGTCTTCTTTGAAGAAATGTTTGTTTAAGTTCTCTGCCCAAATTTAATTGTTTTCTTTTTTCTTTCTTCTTGTTTTGGTCTTTTTAGTTGTCAACTTGTAACAGTTCTTTGTGTATTCTGGGTGTTAAACATTTACCAGATATATGATTTTGAAATATTGTCTCCCATTCTAGAATGTATGTCTTCACATTCTTGATAATATCCTTTGATGCATATATATTTTTTTTTTAATTTTTATAGAGTCCAATTTTATATTTATGCTTTTCATGTCAAATAATATAATTCATTGTCAAACCTGATGTCATAAGGATTTATCTCCACATTTTCTTCTGAATTTAATAATTTTAGCACTTATGTTTAAGTTATTAATCTATTTTAGGGTGGTTTTTTTTATTTTGCTATTGTTTTCATTTTCTTTTGTTTGCATATAGAGAGAAGTAGGTGTCCAACTTTTTTTTCTTTTTCTTAGTATTATCAAATTATTTTAAAATTACTTGTTGAAAATGCTATCTTTTCCCTGTTGACTAGTTTGGGCACCATTGCTGAAAATCACTTGTTCACAAATATTTGGGTTTATTTTTTGGATGCTTTATTCTATTCCACTTGTTAATATACCTATGCTTAAGTTAGTATTTTATGTTAGTACCAGAACTGATTAATTACTTAAACTTGCAGCAAGTTTTGTAAACAAGAAATGTGCATGCTGTTACCTTGTTTTCATTTTTAAATATAATTTTGGTTATTAAAAAAAATTGTTATTTTAGGTTCCTTGGAGTTTCATGTAAATTTTAGGATCATGATTTGTCTTTCTGGGAAGAAAAAAAATCTAAAATTGTGATAGTGATTAAACTGGATCTGTAGCCTGCTTCAAGAATATTGCCATCTTAGTATTCTGAGTCTCCTGTACATGAATATGAGATGCCTTTCCACTTATTTAGGAGGTTTTTTTGTTTTGTTTTAATTTCAAAAATGTTTTGTGGTATTCAATGGCAGATCTTTCCTTTCTACTTAAATTTATTACTAGGAATTTTATTCTTTTAGGTGCTATTTTCAGGTCAGTTTATTTCTCTCCCTTGGTTCTTGTCTTGTTGCAACAAAGATTTGCAATGATGTATTAGTTACAGCTCCAATGTATAGGATTGCTTGGCTCCTGTCTCTTTTGCAGAAATGATTCAAAACAAGAAACTGGTTACAGCTCAATTACAGTTCAAGAAGATAGATCTTCTATTAAACAGTCAGTGGATAGTACACTCCCAAGATGTGGGAGTGAGCTGACCCTAAAGGAGTGGTACAATCCCTGCTGGCTTCTCTTTTAATGATCTTTGTCTTCTTTTCTTGGTTCTGCCCTTTGAAAAATGCAAATAGGCATATGCTCAGGACCAATCAGGGAACTTTCTGGGCACACGCAAAATAGGGCTTTTACATATTAATCTAAGTGATCATGGACTGAGAGTTGTAATTGACAATTACTTAACAACAGGCTCTACTAGGCATATCCTTCCCATAATTTAGTCTGTTATAATCAGATGTATGTATGTATAGAATATTTATGAACCCTTAATGAATTCAGTTCAGTTCAGTTGCTCAGTGGTGTCCGACTCATTGCAAGCCCGGGGACTGCAACACACCAGGCCTCCCTGCCCTTCATTATGTACTGAAGTCCACCCAAACTCATGTCCATTGAGTCGATGATGCCATCCAACCATCTCATCCTCTGTCGTCCCCTTCCCCTCCCCGCTTTAATCTTTCTCTGCATCAGGGTCTTTTCAGATGAGTCAGCTCTTCACATCAGATGGCCAAAGTATTGGAGTTTCAGCTTCAGCATCAGTCCTTCCAATGAACACCCAGGACTGATCTCCTTTAGGATGGACTGGGTGGATCTCTTTGCAGTCCAAGGGACTCTCAAGAGTCTTCTCCAACACCACATTTCAAAAACATCAATTCTTTGGCACTCAGCTTTCTTTACAGTCCAACTTTCACATCCATACCTGACTACTGGAAAAAAACATAGCCTTTACTAGATGGACCTTTGTTGGCAAAGTAATGTCTCTGCTTTTCAATATGCTATCTAGGTTAGTCAAACTTTCCTACCAAGGAGTAAGCGTCTTTCAATTTCATGGCTGTAGTCACCATCTGCAGTGATTTTGCAGCCACCCCCCCCCCCAAATAAAGTCAACCACTGTTTCCGCTGTTTCTCCGTCTGTTTGCCTGAAGTGATGGGACTGAATGCCATGATCTTAGTTTTCTGAATGTTGAGCTCTAAGCTAACTTTTTCACTCTCCTCTTTCACTTTCATTAAGAGGCCCTTTAGTTCTTCTCCATTTTCTGCCATAAGGGTGGTGTCATCTACATATCTGAGGTTGTTGATATTTCTCCCAGCAATCTTGATTCCAGCTTGTGCTTTATCTAGCCCAGTGTTTCTCATGATGTACTCTGCATATAAGTTAAATAAGCAGGGTGACAATATACACCCAGATTACTATTATTGCTATTATTATTAATGGATTACTAGCTACCTAAAGTCACTTGAGGACACAGCTGTGCATCAAGGGTGTATGTGCTAGAACTTGGAGAAGCCTCTGTGGTTAGTTTGTATCCCCTGATTGCCTAAAGCATGTATGCAGAAGATGGAAAAAAATCTTTGTGATAATTTTTGTAGCAAGTATGTGAGCTCTCTTGGGCCACATTGGGCATGTCTGAAGTGGAGTTTAGAGATGATCTTGCATCTATATTGTCTAGGTCATCCTTTGTTGTTCATGTCTATCTTCCTACTTAACACTATTATCAGTAAAATTGTCTTTTTAATTTCCTTTCCAAATTTTTCACTGCAGTAAAACACAAGTGATTTTTGTACACTGATCTTATAACCTCAAGCTTCACTCAGTTTGTTTATTAGCACTGGTAGCTTTTTCATGTTTATCTGTGATTTTCAATATAATATATATAATAATTATATATAATAATAATATTTAATATTTAATAATAATATTTAATAATCATAATATTTAATAATAATAATAATATTTAATAATAATAATTATATATAATAATTATATATAATATAATACTTTGTATTATTTAAGTTCTTTAAACTTATCAAGGCTTGATTTGTGGCAAATCATACGGTTTGTCCTGCAGAATATTCACTTGTAACTGCGAAGAATGTGTCATATGCTGTTTGTGAAACAGTCGGTAGATGTCCATTAAGTTAGGCAATTTGTAGTGTTGTTCAAGTTTTCTGTTTCTGTATTGATCTGGAACCTAGGTATTTTGACCATAAATGAAAATGGGATGGTTAAAACTCCAACTATTATTGTTGAATTCATGTGTGCTCACTCGCTCAGTTTCATCTGACTCATTGTGACCCCACGGACTATAGCCTGCCAACTCCTCTGTCCATAGAACTTTCCAGGCAAGAATACTGGAGCAGATTGCCGTTTTCTACTCCAAGGGCTCTTCCCAATCCAAGGATCAATCCTGCATCTCCTGCATCTTCTGCATTGGCAGGCAGATTTTTTACCATTTGAGCCACCCAGTCAATTATAGTTGAATTGCATGCTTGCATGCTGTTGCTTAGTCATGTCTGAGTCTTTGTGACCCTATGGACTGTAACTCTCCAGGCTTCTCTGTTCATAGGAGTCTCCAGGCAAGAATACTGAGGTGGGTTGCCATGGTTTCCTCCAGGGGATCTTCTGACCCAAGGATTGAACTGTATTTCCTGTTTGCCCTGCTTTTCAGGCAGATTCTTTATCCACTGAGCTACCTGGGAAGTCCTATTGTTGAAGAGCCTATTCTATTTTTCAATGTTTACAGTTTTGCTTCATGTTTGGCTCTGTCTTTAGAAGTACTTTAAAAAATATTTTTCGTATCTTCCTAATGAATCAGTCCTCTTTTAATTTTAAAATATCCTTTATCTGTAGTAGTATTTTCTTACTTTAGTCTGTTTTCTGATAATAAGATTGCCACACCAGTTCTTTTTGGGTAAGAAATCAAGAACATATATTTAAATTTGAGAGAACCAACAAGATATAAAAATAAAATAAAAATAATACTGGGAAATTTATGAGTACTATACATTAAACACATGGCAAAAATATAAATAATATTTTAATCAATATGTTGGCAGGAAAGGAGGGACATAGAAAGAAAAATTGCTATGCATGGCAAATAGTGAATAATTTGCATAGTGGTGTAAATATCCCAACCATATCAACAATTGAATTAAATATGCTATGAATTTCTATCCCAATTAATTTATATTCCAAGTAAATGGCAATGACTGTTGGAATGGACACAAAGAAAAACTCAACTTTCTTCCATTAGCAAAAGATTCACTTTAAACATAAAGATCCAGACCAATTGAAAATAAAAGAGTTGAAAAATATATAAGCATGATAAACTTAGAGTGTGTCTTTAGATCAAACAAAATAGATTTCTGGACAAAGTTGAGATAAAGTGAAATATCTGGATAAGATATTTGTTCATCAAGAAATGGTAACATTCACAAATATTTGGGCCCTTAATAAAAGTGTTTTAAAATTCCAAAAGCCAAACTGACATAATTAAAGGGCAAAACAAAAAATTACATAGTACCCTACTTTTGGTACTTGATAATACAACACAACAAACAAAAAAAAAGCAATCTAAATAATTATGTCAACACATCTGACATAAAGACATATATTACAAGTGTGAAATAATTGTAGAACATGTTCTTTTTGAATGCATGAGATCTTGAAAGAATATACAGCATAACAGACCACAGGAAAAGCTATTAAAAGTATCTCAATAAAATACAAACATATAGTTATTTGCCTAATCAAACGAAATTAAATTAGCAAGCAATTGAACCAACAATCTATAAGGAGTTCCACATATCTAACAATTAATTAGCACACTGGCAAATTTCACACAGGTCAAAGAAAAATCACTCAAGATGTGTCAAAAATGTGTGATTGAATGATACTGATAATACAATGTATCAAAATGTGTGACCTACAACTCACATGCTACTTAAAAAATTTACATCTTTGAATCCTTATGTAACAAATAATATAAATATTTAATATTCAATTCCACCTTTAAAAGCTTAGTTATTAAGAATCAATTCAATTTACAACATCATCAAAAATAATAAATGCTTAGGAATAATCTTAACCAAGGAGGTTAAAACTTATATACTGAAAAATAGAAAATATTGACAAAAGAAATTAAAGCAAATATATAAATACAAAGACATTCAGTGCTCATAAACTAGAATAATTTGTAATGTTAAAATGTACATATTTCCCAAAGTGATCTACAGATTCAGTGTAATCCTTATCAAAATCTCAGTGGCATTTTTTATAATAATAGAAAACACCATTAAGATGCACATGAAGTCCCAAAATATCCCTAATAGCCAAAGCAAACTTTAGAAAAGATAACGAAGTTGGAGTCATCACATTTGTGGTTTTAAATTTTATCACTAAGCTACAATAATTGAAACAGTAAAACACTGGCATTAAAACTGGTATGCAGGTCAATGGAAGAGTAGAGAGACCAAAACAATTTCACATGTATATAGTCAAATAATCTTTGACAAGAGTGCCAACAAAATAAAATAAACATGG
This sequence comes from Muntiacus reevesi, assembly GCF_963930625.1. Taxonomy (NCBI): domain Eukaryota; kingdom Metazoa; phylum Chordata; class Mammalia; order Artiodactyla; family Cervidae; genus Muntiacus; species Muntiacus reevesi. The sequence continues at coordinate 5,033,019 of NC_089259.1, read as the reverse complement.
GATAGTCTCTTTAAAAACTGGTACTGAGAAAACTGATATTCACATACAAAAAATTGAAATTGGATTATCTTGCACTATGCACAAATCAATTCAAAGTGAATTAAAGTCATAAATGTAAGCTGTAAATTTAAACTCCTAGAAGAAAACATAGATAAAAAACTTCATGGTATTGGTATTGGCAATGATTTGCTTGTTATGACATCAAAAGCATAAAGTAAAAATAGTCAAGCAGGACTATTTCAAGCCAAAAATCTTCATCACAGCACAGAAAGCAATCATTACAATGAGAAGGAAACCTGAAAGATGGAGGAAAACTTTTGAAACTAGATGTCTTATAAAGGGTGAATATTCAAATTATATAAGGGATTCATACAGCTCCATAGCTATAAACAACGTGATTTTCAAAAAGTGCAAGGAAACTGAATATACCATCTCCAAGACGGACTAAGAAAGGCTAACTGGATTATGAAAGGTATTTAAAATCATTAGGGGAATGCAAATCAAAACCATCACAAGAAGATATCATCTTATAGTTGGATGGCTACTAACAAAAATCCAAAGGGTTTGCTGACAAGGATGTGGAGAAACAAATCCCTTACATTATATATCTAAAGAAATTGAAATCAGGATCTTGAATAAATACTTACACTCTCATGTTCACTGCAGCAGTATTCAGAATAGTTAAGGCAAAGAAACAATCTAAATGTCCATTGATGGGTGAATGACTGAAGAAAATGTATCATATACATATGAGATAGTATTTATCCTTTAAAAAGGAAGGGAATATTTTCATTCAGGACAACACAAATAAAACTGAAAGATATTATACTAAGTGTCTAGGGCATTAAGCTAGACACAGAAAGACAAATACTCCAATATACCACTTACGTGATGAGTCTAAACTTGTCAAACTCATAGAAGAGTAGAATGATGGTTGCCAAATGAGGAAAAATAAGGAGATACTAGTCAAAGTGTACACATTCTCAATTATAGAAGATGAATAAATTCTAATGACCCTCTGTACAGCACAGCTCATATAATTAATGATATTGAATCATATACTTAAAAATTTGTGACATAGGTAAATCTTATGTTATGTGTCCTTATGACAAAATAACCACAGTAATAATAATAATGATAGAGAAGCAAGCAGTGGGAAAATTTTAGAAGTGATGAATAGGATTAATGCATAGATTGTGGTAATGGTTTTATGGTGTATATATATATATATTTATTTATTTATTTATAAATAAATTTATAAATAATATAAATAAATTTATAAATTTATATATATATATAAATTTATCTCCAAGTTCACCAAGTTTTATACATTAATTATGTATCATTTTGTATGTGAAATTAATTTTTTAAAAAGCATCATAAGCAGAAAGCAGGAAATAAGGTATCACATAATGAAAAAGAATTTAATGAAGAAAGTTTAGTATCTTGCTATCAATTTAAAGTAGACCCAAGTGTTTGTATACTTATATACACATATAGGCTGATGTAAGTAACCCTCATGGTTAAGCACAAAGCCAAAATCTTTGATGGATGCATAAAAAATAATAAGACTGAATCTAAGAATAAACTCAAAATCATCAAACCACAAGGATGGGGAGCAAAGGAAGAAAAGAAACAGAGCTACACTGGAAATGAGCCGGAAAGCAATCAACAAAATGGTAAAAGTGCACACCTTTCAGTAATTGCTTTACATGAAGATGCACTAAATTCTCTATTTAAAAGACAGAGTGGCTGCATGAATAAGAAACAATACTAATCTATATACTGCCTACGAGAGAGTTGTTTCAGATGTAAGGATATACATTGAAAACTAAAGAATGTTTCCTGCAAACAGACACCAAAAGGAAGCTGGGGTAGCTACACTTGTATTAGACAAAATAGACTTTGAAACAAAAATGGTAATAAAAGACAAAGATGAGCACCACATAAGGACAAGGTATTCAATTCAGTCAGAAGATATGACATTTGTAAATGTTCATTCACTCAACATAGAAGCATCTAAATACATAAAGCAAGTATTAACAGATCTAAATGGAAAATTTTAGAGCAATAGAGTAATCATACAAGACTTCAAAAAAATATCTTTAATTGTGGATCAATGAGATAAAAGATTTATAGGCTCCTTTGACTTTATGTTGAATCTATTAAACAATGTGGTTAAAAGATTGAAGTGGAGTAAAAGTGTGAGTTGCTCAGCTGTGTCTGACTCTTTGCAACCCCATGGACTACAGATGGCCAGGCTACTCTGTCTATGGGATTTCCCAGTCAAGAACGCTGCAGTAGATAGCCATTCCCTTCTTCAGCGGATGCTCCTGACCCAGGGATCAAACTAGGGTCTCTAGCATTGTGGGCAGACTCTTTACCAATTTAGCCATCAGTGAACAAAAACACTAAGTGAGATAATAATACAGTGGGCTTTTGAAAAACACAAATTTACTGCATGGGTCTACTTATACATAAATTTTTTTCAAAAAATATACTGGATATTCAATACATCTGTGACAATTAAAAAAAATCTTGAAGATGAACCTGTGGTTTAGAAATATCAAAAATTTAAGAAAAATTTAGGTATGTCATACATGAATGATATTTATATGCAGATGATATGCTCAGTCATGTGTAACTGTTTGCAACCCCATGGACTTCCAGTCCATGGAATTCCTTCCCTTCTCCAGGGGATCTTACCAACCCAGGGATTGAACCCAGGTCTCCTGCATTGCAGGCTGATTCTTTATCAGCTGAGCCACAAGGGAGGCCCACTTTATAACTACTACTATAAAATACACACAAATCTGTTTGTTATCTAAAGTTAAAATTTATGAGACTTTCACACACTTACAAATTGTACTTTATGCCATTTGCAGTCTAAAAAATGTAATCAAGCATAAAGAGGCAGTATCAAATCACAACTATATAAAATTAGCTGTACTACATACCGCAGTACTGTAATAATCACATAGCCACATCCTGTTGCTACTGTGGTGAGCTCAAGTGAGGAGTTTGTCTCACCAGTAAGTTGCATGTGGAAGTAAAAAGTGATCTCTCTCAGTTCTCTTGTATTTTTCGTTGTATTCATTACAATAGCACAAACCTTGAATAACAACAGTGAATTGCCACTAGGAATGTTGAAAATGCTCCCAAGAAGCAGAAAAAAGTCACAACATTGCAAGAAAAAGTTTGATTGCTTGAAATGTACCATAGATTGGGGTCTATGACTGTAGCAGCTGTGGTTGCCTGCCATTTCAAGGAAAATAAATCCACTATAATGACCATTACAAAGAGGGGAAAGGAAATATGTGGAACCTTAAATGCAGCTATGGCAGCAGACACAAAAGCCCTGTGCTTTTTTGAAAATATCTTTTTGTCTTGTGTTGAAAATGCAACCTTTATGTGGATGAAGGATTGTCATAAGAAAGGCATATCTATTGAATTTAATATGATTTAAGAAGAATCAAAATCATTATATGACAATTTACGAAAAACGGAATGAAAAATATGATGTAGGGAAATTTAATGCCAACTAAGGATACTTTGATAAAGAGGTTTGATTTTAAAAATGTTAAGGTAATAGGGGAAGCAGCTTCTGCTGACCAAGAAGAGCAGAGGTGTTCACAGACACCATTAAAAACACCACTGAGGAGGAAGGATATCTACATGAACAGGTTTTTAATGTGGAGGAAATTGCCCTATCCAGAGAGAAAAAAGTCATGAAGGACATTTATTAGTAAAGAAGAGTAGTGAACAGACACCGTGATTTAAAGAAGGAAGGTAAATCTAGAGTGTTTAAAGTTTAAAGAAGGAAGTGTAAATCTACTGAGCCAAGGCAGTCCAGTATATGATAAGAACTGCCCTTATCTGTAAAGCTGCTAACTTTCAGCCCTTGAAGGGAAATGATAACCACCAACTGCCTGTCTTTTGGTTGTATGTGTCAGGAAGCATTTAACAAGAGGCTTCCTGTATGCTGTTTTGGATCTGTCAGGAACCCTCTGGCCTTTATTGATTCCTGAATATTCAGGATTGAAGGGGAGAGGCACGCCTTTCCCCAGGGCTGAGGAATCCAGGCATTTCTCATTACGGTGATAAGTACTCTCTTCCTTTTTATGAGCCATACGGTAAAAGATGATTGTTTGCATCTCTCTCTTTGATAGGGATCACCTTATGTGTTGTAAATCTGGAATTTTAATCTTTATCTTTGCTGAGAATAACTACCTTGTAAGACAGCATATATGCCCAGGCCATGTTGATTAAAACACCTTTGCTCCATCAGAGCTTTGGTTCCCGTGTCTTTATTTCTATTCTTTCTGTCCTTCTCTCTCTATTTCTCTATTTCTGGCTAATTCCTTGGAGCGCGGAGGCCCGCTGAACTCACTTTCTTGCCCGGGATTCTAAGCCCCTCCCGAGAAGGCGCACTGTGCCTTCACCCACTGAGAGGGCGCCTGGTGCCTCCGTGCAGCAGCGCGAGCCCTAAGAACAGGGCTCTATTGGCTTTCCGGGTAAACCAGGGGATATCAGCCTCTTTCTCTTATTCTCCAGGCCACCAGGTTCCGGTTCATTAAAGGACCAACAGTATGTGCATGCGTGCTAAATCTCTTCAGTTGTGTCCAACTCCTTGCGACCCTATGAACCATAGCCCACCAGGCTCCTCTGTCTATGGGATCCTTCAGGAAAGAATACTGGAGTGGATTGCCAATGTCTGAACAAGGAGAACATTAGTCCCATCACTGCTTTGTCCCTGATGTCAGGAAGTGCCTTGCCTGTCTAGAACTGCCTTTTAAAATTCTTTTGATATCAGACAATGTCCCTGGCCACCCAGAATCCTATGAGTTCAAACCTGAAGGCATCAAAGTGGTCCCCTTGTCCTGAAACACAACTTTGTAAAATTCTGCTTCACAATCAGGCATCGCAAGGGACTTTATGGCTCATTACACGTGATACTCTAAGAAAAGGATTGTAGACTCTAAGGAAGAGAACTCCCATAGGGAGAACATTATGAAAGCTTGGAAGGACTACACCATTGAAGATGCCATTATTGTTATAGAAAAAACTGTGAAAGTCATCAAGCTTGAGATATTAAATGCCTGCTGACAAAACTGTGCACGATACTGCTCATGACTTCACACAATTCACTATAGAGTCAATTAATAAATTATGAAAGACTTATGGGCATTGCAAAAAACAATAAGGCATGAGGTGAAGAGTTTCAAAATGTGGATCTTGAGGAAATTAAAAAGCTAAGAGATACCCTATCAGAGGAATCAACAGAAGACTGCTTGATGGAGCTGAGCACTTCCAAACCAATGACAAAGAGGAAAAAGGCATAGAAGAAGCAGTACTTAACAGAAAGCAAATTAATATTAGACAAAAGGCAGAAGGGTTAACATTATTCGAGATTGCTTTTAACTTCTTTTATGACCAGGACTCTTCCATGATATGTGTGTTGCAACTAAAGTAATTGGTGGAAGGATCTGCACTGTATAGAAATATATCTGGCTTCCCAGGTGGCAGTAGTAAAAAACCCGCCTGCCAGTGCAGGAGATGCAAGAGATGTGGGCTAGCTCCTGGGTGAGGACGATGCCTTGGAGAAGGGTGCGGCACTCCCCCTCCACTATTCTTCTCTGGAGAATCCTATGGACAGAGGAGGCTGGCAGGCTGCAGTCCTTGAGGTCACAAAGAGTCAGACATGACTGGGGCGACTTAACATGCAGGCATGAAGAAACATTTTCTGTGATTACACTGGGTACGCTTGCCTTTTCTGCCTTCTCCTCTGCATCCTTCAAAAAGATCAACCCCTCCTCTGTCTCCTCCTCCTCAGCCTACTCAGTTTGGAGATGATGAGGATGAAGACTTTAATGATGACCCATTTCTACTCAATGAATAGTGAACAATCACCATATTGTACAGAAACCTGTCATGCATATATGTGTCTTCATGTGAAAATCTAACAGTAAGGCACAAAATGTACTAGACATTTTTGTGCCCTCAACATCATCATTGCCTCAGTATCTGTTATTTAAAACACAGTGTGCAAGAAATACATAGGCCTAAGGTCAGTGATATTTACTATAAAATTAATAATGTGTTCATTTTCTGTCTGTTTTATAATTTAGCATTCAAAGAATTGCATTATTGTACAGTATATTTCTCTCTTGTAATTGATAATCTGCCTATCAGTTTATCATCATAGGTAACATCATAGGTGTTCTTTTTGATATAACAGTGTTTCCAATACTGTGTCATGAATATCACTGCAACACTGTATGCCATAAAAAATTATATAATGATGCATTCATTAGTGTATAGACAAGGCCACTGTGAAACAATCATACTAATTACATTAGGCTACCATAAAATAATCACATTACATCTTCTTCATTATCAGTGTGCAAATATTTCTACCTGTAAGTAAAGATGAATTTCTTTCTCACAATATCTTTTCATTTTTGATGGCTAGTGTTAGTGATACATACAACATCTACAGTGTTCTGTATCATATAAGACATTATTGAGGTAAGTATTGAGAGACAGATGATTCACCTTGTAAACAGAGAAGGGAACTTGTGGTGCCAATACATGTTGTACAGAACTGTAAATATATGTTCCTTGTGATTTTCTTATTAATATTTATTTTCTCAAGCTTTATGGTAAGAAAATAACACTTAAAAATACAAAATATCTATTAATTTACTCTATGCTATTAGTAAGGCTTCCAGTCAACACTAAGCTATTAATAGTTTAGTTTTAGGGGAGTCAAAAGTTATATATATAATTTCAACACTGCAGGAGATGGGCATCCCTACTAACCCTGGGGTTCTTCAAGGATCAGCTCTACTTATAAAGCATTTTCAACTCAGCTTCCTCCACTAATTATCTACTTATATACATTTACCATTTTGAAAATTTAAATGGATCCTGTAAATCCATCTCTAAGAGATAACTGAAATAGAACATCAAAACAAGTAATAACATTTCAGGTTTTGAAAGGATAGCTAGATATAGAATATGAGTGTGAATGGGTTCTGTATCTAAACTTATCTGGGTAAAAAACAAATTAATGCAATAAAGGTGCTAAAGTTTTAGTGCTATAGATTAATACTTAATGCATAAACTTTATATTTCTAGTATCTGATATACTTTATATTTGTCTAGATGAAAGTTTTTTGTCTTGAAACCTGAAAGATCAAGTTTTTTCTCGTTTAAACAAGGTAACCAATTTTCCTTTTTTTAATTTCCAGGAAGAAGAAATTTAGAAATGGTGAATTTGTTTCACAGAAATTAAAAGCAACTGAAATAATTTCAAAGAGCATTTCCAATTCAGCTTTCTTGGATGCTTAAATCTGTCATTATAAGTTAGGGTTAGGGTTAGGGTTAGGAACATCATTATAAACTGATGTTCCAAAACAAGTATCTCCAAGATCAAATTACACAAAAACACACATATACACACACACAGAAAACAAATATGTATCTTTACTGGAACACTTCTGAGTATTTAAAAAGGCAATGTACATCTCCAAGAGAGGTCAAGTATGCAATGTTTTCCCAAAATTATTTCATAAAAATGTTCTTTAGCTGAACCTGTATGAAATTCCATGTGAACACTTTATCTGAACAAATATTTGGGAAAACTAACTAAATATATTACCTTACTCCCTTAAAGAATTTAGAATACTTCATTTTAATTCTTCTTATGTTTCAGCATAGATATATATAAAATATGTATATACTAGTTAAATGTAAATATAACATATATAACATATACATAACATATTGAAATAAATAAATTTAAAATAGCTTTAAACTTACATAAATTTTCAGCTATTTTGATTTTATTTATTTGGGCCAAATGTGCCAAACTAAATATATTGGCAATTTGTGTGAACTATTTGCATGCTATATTAAAGTAAATAAAAATATTGAGCAAAAATGAGCTAACTATATTTCAACTAAAATTGTCAACATTTATGCTATTTGTATAAATATCCTCTTAGTTTCATCTAACGTTATTTTTTTCTCCTGTTTATGTTATATTTAAATATTTCCATCTGGGCAGTTCAAAGGCCATTTTCAATGAATAATCAGCATGATTTTCAACAAAAATCCAATATAACTAAATTGGATATTTATGTTTTTACAGTTCAACTGATATAATATTTAAGTTCAAGAAAAGAAACGTTCAGACATAAAAAAAATTAATTACTTAAAAATGTGAGTATACAGGTATCTTCAGTAATGTCATAGGGTTTTAATAAATGACTGAACAAAATTAGAACAAGATTTTTTGATGTAACTTGCATTTTTTTTCTCATAGAACTAACCAAAATAGCATATGTAATTATAGTGATCCTTTAGGAACAGAAAAAAAAAAAAAAAATTCACAAGTTCAGAAAATGGTTTGAGACACATGGGGTTCCATCTGCTACCTGCTCTACTTTTAAAGTGCAAAACCCATATCATGATAGAGTCAGTAAGCTGCATTCATAATCTGAAAATCCGTCACTACCATCCCCACAGAAGTAAACATATTCCTTTACAGAATGAGAATTTTCTTTCCTTATCACCTTTCTCCCCCACTTTAACAATAAAATATTTTAATGAAAGTGAAAGTCAAGTCACTCAGTCATGTCAGACTCTTTGCAACCCTGTGGACTGTAGCTTACCAGGCTCCTCCGTCCATGGGATTTTCTAAGCAAGAGTACTGGAGTGGATTGCCATTTACTTCTCCAGTGGATCTTCCCAACCCAGGGATCAACCCCGGTCTCCTGCATTGTAGGCAGATGCTTTACCGTCTGAGCCAAGAGGAAATGTTTTAATAGCTTGCCCCAATTATAAATGTTTTAATATAAAAATGTTTTAATACCTTACCCTAATTTATAAACAAACAAACAAAAAGTCATACTTGTTTATTACATTAGGGTAAAAACATCAGCATTCTAGCAGGTTCCTGTAAAATACAGATTTATTATTAGAAATGTTAGCTCACTTGTTACTTCTCAGTGTTTCAGACTGTCTAGCATATGTGATTCTCAAACTTTTAGCCTCAGGACCACTTTGCATTCTTAAAACTTACTAAGGACTCCAGGAAACTTTTGTCTCATAAACATTCACTGATTAGCTTACAAAAAGCAATAATAAAAGAACCCCTTATTAACATAAATTCCATTTTGTAATGAAAAAGCGTGTTTTGCATTGGTCTCACCATTTTGATAGTGAAGCTATGGAGTAGGAATGCCGGGAACACTCCCCTGGGTTTGTACTACTTGTAGGGCCCAAACAGGCAGTTTCCCAACCAGAGCTACTATCGTGGCTGGACCAGTCCTTGTAGTCCTTATGAGTACCAAGAGGCCCATTAGCAACCATCGTTACAAAACTGTGAAAAGCAAGATTGATTACTCAGAAGTCTCAAACATGCACACCCAGGGGCACACACTGAGGTCCTAGGGAGAATGAGAGAGAGTAGCCCTGGAGTTCTGCCTTTATGGATGTGAAGGGTGAGGGGCCAAGGATTTAGCAGGTCCATCTTTTAATGACAAATTTAAAGCATAAGCATAGGAATTAAAGTACAGGAGGAGAAAAGGGTCACTGAAACGATCAGTTACCTAGATTAACCAGGGCTTTCCAAAGGGGAAATTTATGCTTGGGCAACGAGGCACTTTGTCTAGCTGTGTAGTTGGTGATATATTCATTTCAGATGGATATCTTTGGAATGGATGCTTTGACAATCAAAAGCTTAATGCCAGGCATTATATTGCAATCAAACAAACCAATGATTGGATGCTTACATTATAAGCATGCAGGTGACACTTGAGCAGCACAGGTTTCAACTGTGAGTGTCTTCTTTCTGAAGAATCTTTTGAAAACCAAATGCTTCATTACAGTTGGTGGTTGGTTGAATCCTCAGATGAGAAACTGCATATATGGAAAACCAACTGCAAAGTTGCACAGAAATTTTTGACTGCTCAGACAGTGGATACGCCTAACTTGTGAGGTTCAAGTGTCAAAACTTGTGTGGCTCAAGGGTCAACTGTATTTTTCCAAACAAAAAGAATTGGTGGAAAGAGTGTCATTGCCTGCAGTTTTGCAAATGTCTTTAAAACCTGGGTTAATAAAAGGTAACTGGATTATCATATCAACTCTTCATTCAAACTGTTCTAATAATTGATCCTTTGGAAAACTCAGCAATAACAAAAAATCTTGTAAAAGTAGTTTTGACTTGATATTCACCCTGGAAGTATTTTCTGGTGACTCCTGACATCCCCTAGACTCTTCCAGAGTCTCTGTAAAGTTAATACTATTGTCTAGCAAATAGTACTAAAAAATCTTCAAGGTAAATAGAATATTGATGTAAATCCTGGGAGAATAAAGCCTAAACAGAAGGGCCTCAAGATGTAAATGAACATCTAGATAAAAGCATTAGAATGGAGATTATGGGAAGTTTCTAAACCAAACATTTTACAAAAAAATTCACTTATTTTACAAATTCCACTTAATTTACAAATTTTCCCTGAGCTAGTTCTATCAAATACATGGCTAATTATTAAGATAAAATGTGTTCCTTTATTTTTTATATTTAGCTTAATTTCTTATATTGAAGTTGAACTACCATGCTGAAATTATTGGGATACAGTTTAATTAGTCTTTCCCACATTATAATATTATTGGCATAAGAAAGCAACATGTAAAAAAAAAAAAAGAAGGAAGCAACACTTACTGGGAAAGATTGCCATGTCCTATGGCATGCAATCATTTCTCTTTCTGAACACTACAACCTAAAGAGTACTGGAAAGGGACTGAGCCCGACCATGAATAATTGTTTACTTCTTAGTTGATAATAATTCACTTTTAACTTCAGAGAGTATGAAAGTTGAGACAAAATAACCCCATCACAAGGGTCCAGAAATCATATGCTTCCAGATTTTTATCAGTTTGTTTTATGCTTACTTTACTTTCCAGTTCTATATGTGACTGTAAAATATAAATTTATTACATACTTTGTCAAGATATAAAAAGAATATCATATAGACAGAAGTATGAATCCTATATTTAAATAAAATATTTTTATATATTCTATTGTTTCTGATTCTATTGAAAGTAATTAGTACATAATGGCTCCATATTTTTGAAATCTAAAAACTAGAATAATGTTTTGAAAGTGAAAGTTTTAGTCACACTTTGTGGTGTCCAAATAATGTTTTAATCATATGTAAAAGCATATAATAGCCACATAAGTTTACAAATGTAAAAAAAGCATATAACATATTGTGGCTTTAACAAAGGAATTAAAGGGGACTTCCCTGGCAGTCCAGTGGTCAAGGATTTGCATGGGGAAGGGGGCGCATAAGTTAGATCCTTGGTTGGAGACCTAAAAACAGAAAACAGCAACAAAAAGGACTTAAATATAATGCTGTGAAATAAGTTTGAATCATATGGATCATGAATCATATGTTACACACAAAGCATAGACTTTTTCTTAAGAAACCAAGATGTTTCTAATTGAGATGTTGCAGAGTGAAAAAATAAAGAAGTAACACAAAGAAGAGTATTGAGAAATAGTTTTAGGCTAGGAATTCATGCACTTATATTTTCCTATTGGCACATGAAATGAAATTTGTACAACAAATAGATGATGACTTTCATTTAAAAATGTTAAAACATTTTCAAATGTTTAAAATCAGGAAAGGTTAGTCTATCGAGATGATTGGCTATTTAATTCAGAATTTCTCTTTTTTTTAATATTTATTTATCTATTTGGCTGGGCTGAGTCAATTGCGGCAAGTGAGACCTTCGATCTTCCTTGTGACCTTCAGCATGAGGAATTTTGACATTCCTTGTGGCAGGCAGGCTCTTTAGTTGCAGTATGCGGGATCCAGTTCTCTGATCAGGGATCAAAACAGGGCCCCCTGCATTGGGAACACGGAGTCTTAGCCATCTGACCACCAGGAAAATCCTGAATTCAGAATTTCCTGAATGAAAGTAATGACATAAATTGAAGGAATTGGCAAAGTCAAGTATATCTGCAGGTATATAAGATTATACAGTGTATACAGTTGTACACAATGTATGCAAGATTATACAATGGAAACAGGATGTAAGAGAGCACATAGAGTTCGTTCCTGTGTTTCCAAGAGACTGCATGAGTTTTGCTCTTTTGTGATAAGTCCAACCGGTTGTTGCTGAGAAGGTAAGAGCTTTCCTGCCTGCCTGCGTGCTCAGTCCTATCTGACTCTTTGCGACCCCATGGACTGTAGCCCACCAGATTCTCCTGTCCGTGGAATTTTCCAGGTAAGAGTACTAAAGTGGGTTGTAATTTCCTGCTCCAAGTCATCTTCCTTACCCAGGGATCAAACCCATATCTCTTACTTCTTCTGCATTGGCAGGTAGATTCTTTACCACTGCACCACGTTAAGAACTCTAGTGTCCACCCAAAGTGGTCAAGATATAAATCTCTGCAGTTAAGAAAAGAGGCCTTTTTCTCCCAATCTACTATATGGCCTTTGTAAAGAAATATGACTCCAGAGAAAGATGTGTACTTTTGGAAGAGAAAAATACAGTTTTACAGGTTTCTCCATTGCCACAGGAAGATATTTAGTGCAGGGTGGGTGGGCCATAGCAAATTTTTGTAGACTCTGAGGCTGGCACTGTGCAACTAACAAGCAGCCCTTCTATTCTGCAACCTTACTGAACCCTTAGTAGCAGATCAGGTATATGTCACCTAAACTTTACAATGAGGTCAGAGAAATTTTATATTTGTTGTTGTTCATTTATATTTGTTGTGCCTGACTCTTTGTGATACCATGGATTATAGCATGCCAGGCTTCCCTGTCCTTCACTGTCTCCTGGAGTTTGCTCAAACTCATGAATATTGAGTTGGTGATGCCATCCAACCATCTCATCCTCTGTCGCCCCCCTCTCCTACTGCCCTCAATGTATCCCAGCATCAGGGTCTTTTCCAATGAGTCAGCTCTTCACATCAGGTGGCCAAAGTGTTGGAGCTTCAGTTTCAGTCCTTCTGATGAAGATTTAGGGTTGATTTCTTTTAGGATGGACTGGTTTGATCTCCTTGCTGTCCAAGGGACTCTCAAAAAGTCTTCTCCAGCACCACAGTTCAAAAGCATCAATTCTTTGATGCTCAGTCTCCTTACGGTCCAACTCTCACACCCATACATGACTACTGGTAAAATCATGACTTTGACTACATGGACCTTTGTTAGCAAAATGATGTCTCTGCTTTTTATTGCACTGTCTAGGATAGTCATGGATATTTTTCCAAGGAGCAAGAGTCTTTTAATTTTGTGGCTAAATTTTTGGATTTTGATTCAGAATATGAGGAACTCCTTTATTTTATTTTTGATAAACACCATCTTGAACTTATTAGAAATTACTACAGTTAAAGCAATAATATTTAAATGTTGTATGAACACAACAAATATTTAAGAAATTGATTTAACTGGTGTCTGACTTTAGATACCAATTTTTGCTGGTATAAGTGTAACTCAGAAATGTAGTCATTCCTGTGGGCCCTACACTTAAGAATGCAATTTAGGGACACACCAAATTTTGGTGTGTGTTTTCAAAACTGAATAACCTTTTTTCTCACCTAAGCTGGGAAACAGGAGAAATGCAGAAGTCATGCCACTATTTTTGTGTCTCCATTTGTTTCCCAACCTTTTATACTTCCTCATGTATTTCACGTATGGTGTTCCATATTTTTAGATGCAATAGTGCAGGTAACATATACTTATAACAGGTGTTCATGAATAAAAACAAATGAAAAGGTATCAGTTCCTCGATTTTGCAGTAAAATGGTTCCCACCATTGACTTTTCCAAGCAGCTATGACAGTTTGCTTTACATAGTTATTCAACAGCACACACACTTGGAATACAAACAACAGTGGAAAATGTCGCTGCCCCTCGGACTCTGGAGATGAGAATCACATCTTCATATTCTCAGCAATGTGTTTGTTAACATACATTTAATAGCAATGCACAGTATTTAATTCTTGCATTTACACTAGTGAGTTATCACCCCCATTTTCATAAAGAATGAAGCTGCCAAAAGCTAACAAGCTGACAAAAATAGAGCTGACATATAAACTGAGGTCTCGACCTGGTTGGCATAAAAAGTTTATTCACCTAATTTTCTTACTAAGCTTGTGTTAATAACCAAAGAATGTTATTGCAACTCAATGGGAACACAAGAGATATTCTCATGAAGAAGTTCTGCTTTTCAAAAAGAGCTGTAAATAACATTTAAAAATCATTCTCAAATTTTCCTTCCTAAAATATCTACTTTGATTATGTGATTCAGTTTTCACTGCTTTTCAAGAATGGCATATAATCTGTAGCATATGACTAACTTTTCATAATGCAACATGTTGTCTTTAAATTGATGCATGTATATGAATCATGCAAAGCCAATGAAGCTTTACTCTCCTAGAGGGTATATGCTATCATTATTCCCAAAACCCTTCACTTGTTACATATGTAGCAGTGCCTCAATAAAGTCTTATTTACTAACAAAATAAGAATTTAAAGTATTAACTGAAAAAATTTATTCACTATAATTTATAAAAAAAAAAAAATGGCAAACTGCTTCATTGCTAGAGCAAGATTTAAAAACTGAGAGCACTTTACAAAACTCTTTCACAGATTTATAAGAAAAGAAAGATTGGTCTTGCTATACCTCTCCCCCGCCAGAAAAAAGAAAAACCCTGTGATGGGTTTAGTTTAGATCTAAGCTTCAACAGATACTATAAGAAGGTATTGCTATCTTCTCAGATTAAAATAACTTGTGGGTTTTCATTAAATATAGTGGTTTAGCAAATGTGAATAAAAACTTCTTGAGTTTTGCTGAATATATGACCAAAAAAATCCTAATAAAATTTCAGGATCATAAACAATATTAATTGGAGTTTGCACATTATATTGCATAGAATTAAGTTTTAAAGTGACTTAGATAATTTAACATACTTCCAACTGGAAATAATTCTCTCACAAGCTTGTGAAAGCAAAATATAACACATATTTCCTTCTGTTTCTTTTAAACCATTCAATCTGCAAGTTCCTTTGATAGCTTGTTTTTCCTTCAAGTTATTTCCATATTGCATTGTTGCAAATTCACTCAAAACCCAGTTTTCAAGATCCTTGCTAGACTTCCCATTATAGACCTCATGTATATGATCAATAATACCCTCTACACTTTTTTGTGTGTGTGCAATTCTATAGTTTTATTCACAATCAGTAGTTAGTTCTCATCCACATTGACTGTCTTTAGCTTCTTTAAATTGGTGACATGCACATAGGTAAGGAAGTTTGCTGAATCTTCATCTTCATTTCTGGACAATTACATACAGATGCCTAGGAGATATCACTTCCTCCATTAACGCAGTCTGGTGTTATTAGGCACATCTAACATTCCCATCTCCCTCATGGTAAATTTCCAAATCTCTTTGAGTGTGCAAGGAGCACACTTGAAGCTCAGTCCATGGATGTGCTTGGGGACACTGATGGTATGTTCTCTGGTTCTCATTAATGGCAGGAAGGTCCTTCTCACCACCCTTCTCGGCAGGAGCTGTTCTGCCAGGTCCACACTGGAAAGGACCCTGCCACTACACTTTCAAACATTTCATTAAACTTTCCTTTCTTTGGACCTAATTGAAACCTGTCACTGTTAGCTCTCGCCTTTCTCAATCACTCATCCTATTTAAGTGTGAAGAGTTAAAAAGGACCTCCTTGATCCTCAGTGATTTTGTTACTTTATATTTTTATAAAATTATATGCATAAAAATCTCTGCCTTTTACACTGTTTAATGAGATCCAGCTTCTTATTTGTTCTATCTTTATTTCTGTTGATTTTCAACTAACTAGCTACCCCACTGAATTCCTTGAAGACTTGTCATTTGGTTCAAGTCTTCCTTTGCACATCAAAAAGGTTTTATTATCCATTTGATATACTGGCCTCCCTACTTTATAACCCATATATCTCCAATTTTTTTTTCCCTCTGCACAGTTTTCAGCACCCTTCTCCACCTACCTTGCTATCACCTGAAAATCTATTTCTGAAATTACTGAGTCAGATAATGTAGGCTTTTCCACTCTAAATACTTCAGTACTTTCATCGAATATATCCTTTCATATCATTACAATTTCCACCAGATGGACCATTCTACTTTTTCCTATTGCTCAGTCACCTCTTCACTTCCCTACCTATGATCTATAATTTTAACAAAATCTTAACAATGGCCCCAAGTCTCCTGCTCATTATTTACCCATCCTATTCACCTGGATACCTGATTGAATTCAAGTACCAGTCAACAAGCTTCTAAGGGTGTCTTGCCTCAGAACTTCTCCTGTTCTAATTTTCCTCTTCTAATAGAATTAGAAAAACAATATTAATTATTGTGAAATGCAAATCTGATCACATTTTTTCTTCCTACTTAAAACTCATTAATGTCTTTTTTATCACTTGTAGCACAAAGTTTAGAATTTTATGTGGCCTAAAAATACCTTTGTGACCAGAACATCATTAACCTTGCAGATGTATCTTTTGCAGTTGACTTTCTTCATTTCTTTCTTTGTCCTCAAGCCCTTTTTGTTTGTACCTACCCATATCTATTACTGGAGAAGGCAATGACAACCCACTCCAGTACTCTTGCCTGGAAAATCCCATGGACGGAGGAGCCTGGTAGGCTGCAGTCCATGCGGTCGCAAAGAGCCAGACACGACTGAGTGACTTAGCAGCAGCAGCAGCATATCTATTACTTTGTTTTGATTTATCTTTGCTTCCCTAGTTCAAATTTGTCCTTTAAAACTAAACTTAACCATCAGATCTTTTAGAGAGATGAGCAGTAGCTCATATATTTCACTCCATGGATAAGTACCCTATATTTCACTCCATAGATACCTCCATGGTAAGATTATGTAACACTGGACACATCCCCTCTCACTTTCAAGGGTGTCTTCTTGCCACTGGAGGAAGAGTTTCTTGAACATATAGACCTATTCATCTTGATCAACACTGTATCTTTACCACATAAACTAATACTTCACATATTATAGGTGCTTCTATTATATTGTTAATGAAGGTTAATTTACTACTAATACCACAGAATAATGATCTAAGAACAACCACAAAATAAATGACTTACCTTTGAAAATGTTGAAATTGGAGATATGAGAATTAATAATTAATACATGCAAGATAAGTACACACAACCACTTGGGAAGAATTATTAGTATTGATGTATTTAACACATTTATCTGTTGTTTATCTTTTTTTTTAGCTTATATCTATGTTTCTTAATTTTTGATCAATGTGAGTTACATTTTTTTCTCAGTATTCTTATGTAATTATCTAATGTTAAGCCCTTCAAGGGAAAGTATAATACCATGGCTTTATTCAATCTCATTTCTCCCTAGAAACATGTAGATCTTAAGGATGATTCCATGTGAACCCTCCTAAAGCTTGACTGCTATCCCTGAAGTAGCAGAAATGTAGGTGCCTTCTAAATATCTTCTATTCCTTCTATTTTAGAAATAAACTTCTAATTTTATTTAGTAAAGCAATAATCCCAGCCAGAAGAGTATACTCCTTAGCCTCCATTGTAGCTAAACATGGTCATGTTAACTAAATTGTGGTCAGTGATATTTAAAAGAGACATTATCTGATAGAAGTCTGCTCAGTTGGTTAGGAAGTATAAATAGGGCTATTTCCTATTTTTCCCTTTCCCTTCTTCATAAAATGAGCACATGTCAATGATAGCTGTACCAACTATCTTAGATTATGGATTGAGTTTGAAGATAGAAATAACATTTCACAAATGTGAAACAGATGATGGAAAAGAGCTTAAGTCCCTTTAAATTCAGCAAGCTTGCAAGACTCAAAAAATAGCCTAATTAGGTTGAAAATGATTTATTGCCATAATTCCTCCTCAGAAATTTTTCTGTGTGGTAAAACTTAGCTGAAAATTACATACTCCATATATGATCACAGGTAAGATTACGTATGAAAAGTTTCAAAACTAAAGGAATTTGTGTGACATTTAGAAAGTACCAACCACAAATCCATCAATTTTCTTGTCTTAACATAGAACTGGCTACACTCTGCCTTCAGTGTATCCTTGGTATCTGTTCTTTCAGCTCATTTTGTAATCACTGGGCTTGTTATAATTGGACTTGCCACTGTTGCTTTGAGATAGTCTCACTGACTCTTTATATCCCCAGTTTTGATAGTTGTTTACTTATATGTTTTATAACCTTGCTTGCTCTCGTCATTTAATAAACCCTATTTACTCCCCAGCATCTACCAATCCATTCCATATCTGGCGTGGTTACACCAACATACACATAAATATCACTTTATTTTCCTGGACTCCAAAATCACTACAGATAGTAACTGCAGCCATGAAATTAAAAGACACTTGCTACTTGGAAGAAAAGCTATGACCAACCTAAACAGCAAATTAAAAAACAGAGATGTTACTTTGCCAACAAAGGTCCGTCTAGTAAAAGTTATGTCTTTTCAAGTAGTCATGTATGGATGTGAGAGTTGAACTATAAAGAAAGATGAGCACCAAAGAATTGGTGCTTTTGAACTGTGGTATTGGAGAAGACTCTTGAGAATCCCTTGGACAGCAAGGAGATCCAACCAGTTCATCCTAAAGGAAATGAGTCCTGAATATTCATTTGAAGGACTAATGTTGAAGCTCCAATTCTTTAACCACCTGATGAGAAGAACTGACTCACTGGAAAAGATCCTGATGCTGGGAAAGGTGGCAGGCAGTAGGAGAAGGGGACAACAGAGGATGAGATGGTTGGATAGCATCACTGACTCAATGGACTTGAGTTTGAGCAAGCTCCAGGAATTGGTAACGGGCATGGAAGCCTGGAGTGTTGCAGTCCACGGGATTGCAGAGTCGGACATGACTGAGCGACTGAATTGACTGACTGACACATTAAAAAACAATCTCCCTAACTCATAGGCCTTTCCATTCTATCCACAACTCTCTTATGATGGTGTCAACTCTATCTCAAACATTCACTCTTCTAGTCATACCTGGAAGTATAACTTGGCATTACTGCTGCTGCTGCTGCTAAGTCGCATCAGTCCTGTCCGACTCTGTGCGACCCCATAGACGGCAGCCCACCAGGCTCCCCCATCCCTGGGATTCTCCAGGCAAGAACACTGGAGTGGGCTGCCATTTCCTTCTCCAATGCATGAAAGTGAAAAGTGAAAGTGAAGTCGCTCAGTCGTGTCTGACTCTTAGCGACCCCATGGACTGCCGCCCACCAGGCTCCTCCGTCCCTGGGATTTTCCAGGCAGGAGTACTGGAGTGGGGTGCCGGCGCCTTCTCCATGGCATCACTAGTTAGGGCAATATTTTCATAAGTCCAGTGCCACCCTATTCTGACTACCTTTTCCCAGTTTTGAAGCCCATTCACTCTACTATTCCCGAATTCAACATTCTCTCAATCCATTAAGAAATCCAATGTATTTATCTTATAACCCTTTAATTAATACACACTCACATGATTTCTTCTTTCCATTTCATACCTTGCAACAGAGATGACTTTAAAACACAAGACAATCAATCCTCTCCTACTACTCTCTGCTTTGTCCACACTTTTCCAGTCACATTGACTGCTGTGCTATTTTCCAATATGCCAGGAACAGCCCTGCTTTTAAGCCTTCGTGGATGCTTTCTTTTTTCTTTTTTTTTTTTTTTTTTTTGCCTCTTCTCCAGATAATTACTTAATGAGTCACTTACCTCTTCAGATCTTCAAGTTTTTGCTCATCTCATCTTCTCTATTAAGCTTTTTTATATGCAAATCTTTCTACCTTTTGCTCTAGTTCCTCCTCACCTTACTCATCCTTTCCTTTCCACTGTTTTTCTTTTTTCTACCTGATGTTATAATAAATTAGCACAAACTTAATGGCTGAAAATAGAATAAATTAATCATTTTATTCTATAGGTAGGGTTTCAACATAGAGGCTTCTGGGAATAATCAAAATGTCAACAGGCCACTAGAAGTTGGTAAAGGCAAGGAACGGATGCTCCTCTGGACCCTCCAGAAAAGAACACTCCCCTGTTGACATTTTGATTAACTATTTTAGGTGACATTAGTTTCTTATTATGGATCTGATGCTTTATTTTATGGCATTCCTTTACATACTAAAAATTCTTTTTTAGCATTTCTTGTAGTGTAAATCTGCTAGGAATCTATTAAGCTTTCATTTATGTTGAAGTATCTTTGTTTTATTTTCTGACTTAAAATATATTGCTACATGTAGAACTGTGAACTTACAGGGTTTTGTAAAAAAAATCTTAGTTTTTATTACATTTTCTTTGCCCTGTTGTTTTGCTAAGAAGTCATCTTTCATATTATTGCTCCTTTTTGTTTAATGTAGGTTTTTCCCCTTCCCCCTGCACTCATTTTTTTTTCCATTTTAATTTTCAGCAATATGACTATAGCATGTCTAGATATGGTTTTTCCTTTTTTTATTCTGCTGAGTTTTGCAAAACTTCTTGAGTCTGGTATGTTTTCAACAAATTTGAGAACATTTTGAGCAGTGTCTCCTCAAAAGCTTTTAGCTCCCATTCTCAGCTCATTGCAATTAGATCATTTAACTGAAATTAGACTGAGAGAAATCACCAGTTAGTGTCTGTATATTATATCCATCTAGTGCTCTTCTTTATTATTATTTCCTGAATCTTTTTGGCTATAACTGCCACTGTTGGCTATTTATTTCTTTCAAACATCCCATTCTACTTATATGACTTGTGAAATAACACTTTTTCCTCCAATCTTTCAAATGTGTATTCGCTGGTTCTACTATTATTATTCTTTCTTATTATTAGCTTTAAATGGTTACATTGCCTAGACATCATTCCTTTTCTCATATTAATTTCTTGTTATGAATATTTTTAAGGTGATTTCTGACAAATTTTATCTTCGACCTTGAATTTTGCTGAAGATTTACCATCACATTGAACTTGCTCTAAAATACAGCAAGCAAATAAAGCTGAACTCATTATTTGCAATTCTCTGTCTTTATTGGTGGCCCCTCCATTCTCCTAATCACCCAAGCCAATGATTTTGGTGATCTTTCTGTATACATTCTGTTTCTCATTACTATCCATGCTGATCAGTCATCAAGTCGTGCCAATTCTAACCTCTATTTCTATTGCTGTAGCTTAATTCAAGCCCTTGTCAAAGTGAATTTACCCATTTTAAAAGATCTGGACTTATTTTCTATTCTCAGTCCTGTAATCAGCTGTCAAGGAATTGTACCCATTTCAAAATACAAATTGAATCTCTCCTTTCACAGTTTTAAGTCATTAAACATTTCTTCATAATCTGAAAGATACTAAACCAGCTGGCCAGTTTGGAATAAATGTCATTCCTAACAAGCCCCTGTATACCTCTCCAATTCTAAATCTTCATGCTTCTACTATAATTTATTATTGCTATATAACCCTGAACATGCTGTACTATACTTTTCTTGCTGTCCAGAATTAGTTTTCTTTAGTTGTTTACCCAGTAACTTTTTCTTTCTCCAAAGCAAGATATGTCACCCATACTATGAAGCTTCTTTTAGCAAAGTTATTCATTCATTTTCTTATTTTGCTTCACATTTGTACAGAATAGTGTATTTTCATTTGCCAGCCTAATAATATTAGTTTATATCTATGTGAGTGCATATGTGTTAAGCTGCTTCAGTCGTGTCCAACTCTTTGCTACCCCAGGAATGTAGCCCACTAGACGCCTCTATCCATGGGATTCTCCAGGCAAGAATACTGGAGTGGGTTGCCATGCCCTCTTCCGGGGGATCTTCCCGACCCAGGGATTGAAACTGGGTCTCTTAAATCTACCTGCACTGACAGGTGGCTTCCTTACCACTAGCTCCACTCGAGAAGCACTTTATATCTGTGTTCTCTCTTGTATCTCCTTCCTTTCATATTGTGTCAATAGTGATTAGCAGAGCTCTTGGCTTATGACAGAAACTTAATATTACTTTCTTGTTCTTTATTAAGCTTTCATTCTTTTTCTTTATACTCTTTTCTCTGCTGTCCTTTTCCTTTTCAGAAAAAAATTCCTTTTTAGTCTTGCTTTCTCTCCCACAACAATATTTTAATAGTATAAAATGAATAAATGATGTATTTACCTGTATATAAAAATACACATTTTGACTAAGTTATATTTTATTTCTTAAAATAGTGATTGTGTAAAGTTAAAATAGTTATGATCAATGACTTAAACATTTCCAAATAATGCACAGTATAGAGTATATAACATTTAATGCTCTTTTATTCAAGTGCTTAATTTAATCTTGAGAACTTAATAAGAATTTTATTTTTTTCTTTCTCACTTTCAAAACTTTCCAAAAAAGTTTATGGAAGATACAATGAACTTTTGTGAGCTTATTTTAAGTTCTTTAATCTGGGAAAATTACTAAGATAATTAACCAAAGTATTATTGATATTCAGTAATTTCTGAAGTTTATTGCCATCATTCAATATCAAGAATGATGTTTATGAAAATATTTAAGACATATGAAGATATTTATTTAGATGATGTGGAGTTTAAAAATATATACTAAAGGTTAATAAAGACATCTATATCTTTACAGTTTAGTTAGGAATCAAGTTCTTTCAAATGTGATTTATCTTTGCTTTAAAATGGAAATATTCATTTTCTCTATACTTTACTTGCTAAATATATTTAAGCTTTAAAACTATGATGTGGAATAAAATAATGTACTTTTTCATACCCACTTCTGTAAAAAAATGAAGACATATAAATATACTCAATAACATTTCATAAAGGTTTCATAAATACCATGTACTTTTTTCTGATTAATCATTTTCCCTTCTGAGTATGACATTTGCATTAAGAAATACAATTTTTTCCTACATATTTCCTTCAAGTCATAAAAATCTCAGAGATGATAATTCTCTTTTTTTGTCTTGTTTCAGAGTGTCCTGGAGGGAGATTTTTCTCCTCAAGACATATACTGTGATAGTCAAGAAAATATTTGATTATTGGAATATAGCAAATATTTATTTTTCAGACGCAAGAGAGGAAAATGCAATAAAGTCCATTATTACCATAAAAAAATTACACATAAGTTTCTAAATATAACTACCTCATAGATATACACAGAGAAAGCAAGGGGGTGAGATGGAGGTCTGTTTCTGCTGACTAAAAAACATAATATAGTTGGCTTGAATAACTGTAATTGATTTCAAAATTAATTTTATATGAATATGTCAATGGTTTTCTTTTTTCATTAATACTCAATTTCAGTACTAATCATTAAGAATAAGTGAGAGAAATGTGTGATGTTAAAATATTAGACTCGTTTTCAGCAAGTGTTAATTATCTAAACTTCATCACAGTCACAAAATCAGGGATATTTCAGTCCTTGAAATTACTGTTATTTGGAGATAATGTGAATAATAACATCCCTCTATAAAGCTATCATCTTGTTTGATTTTGGTTAAATCCTAATTGGAGGAGAGGCACAAGGATGTATTTGCATTATTCCCAATATAAATTACTTATATCTAGTTCATAGTGAAAATAAAGTAGTATTTATGTATCCCATTGGTAATTCTGTGCATTAAAAAAGCTAAAAGTAAAATCAATAGGTAATTACATTTCCAATCCTTTTTCTCTCTAACCAGGAAAGTGTGTGTTTAATTTATGGGTTTTGTTTGTTTGTCACATTTACCTACTAGAATCCTATGTTTTACATTACTAGAATCCTATGTTTTACATTATATGCCCATCATTTTCCCAGTTAAAATGCTTAGAAAACTTGCTGCAAGAAACAAAAAGTAAAACAAAAATAACGATTGCATTAAATGCACACTGTCATTCTAAGTACTTTTACAAATAACAATAATCCCAGAAATTGTCTCTTTAAAATGAAAGGGCAAAATATGTAGTTGAGAAGAACAAAATCCACAATAAGGGATGATATAATCAACTATATCTAGAGTACATTAAAGCTTAAATTATGTGTTCATAGGATAAAATAATTGCCACTCATTTTATATGTAAATTTCTAGTTTCTACTTTATGTGGAATTGCTGGAATTATCATAGACCCATAGAAGATTGACACCTTCTGTCTTGGCTTTCTGAGACAGACATCTATATTCTTCTATGCCTATCTTGCCCTTGTCTGGAAGAAAACCAATAAACCAAAAACTCAAATAAATAGATCAAAATAGGGAACTCTTAAGCACCGCCATGATAGCGAAGCCAGCATTAGGAATAAAGACACCTCCTCTTTTCTGAGATAATCTCAGCCAATGAAAAGCCATGACATTTTGTTCATTATAGCCCTGCCAACCACCCTTTCCTTTCTATAAAAATATTCTCCCTTTGCCCTGTGGGAAGTTGCTCATGTTTTGCCATGATTGCACATTCCAAATAGCTATTCTCCTGGTCCTGAATAAACCCATCTTTGCTAAAGAAGTATCTGACAATCTTTTTGTTTATGTAAACATTTGATGGCTTACACAGGGACTAGAGATGATCTCATTAAGCTCCTGGACTGGTGAGCAGGCAACTGTAATACTACAATTGAACCCATTGTGTTCACTGCTTTTCTTGCCAATCCTAGAGTTTGAAGCTATGTCTCCCTTCTGGAT
Source organism: Muntiacus reevesi (assembly GCF_963930625.1). Classification (NCBI taxonomy): domain Eukaryota; kingdom Metazoa; phylum Chordata; class Mammalia; order Artiodactyla; family Cervidae; genus Muntiacus; species Muntiacus reevesi. Next base: position 5,008,340 of record NC_089259.1, on the reverse strand, counting down.
TCAAACTCATAAATCCTTTGTCTTTTAAGTTCTTCAGGCTTTATTTAGGATCTCCCTTAAGGTTTTATTCTTTATAGTTAGTTTGGAAGTAGTCATTTGTCATTTTGGTCTGAATTAGAGATCAACCTGTTTCCACAAGTGCTGGCTGAGCTGCCATTGACAAATTCCTTTAGAAATAGCAGCTGTTTTATTGAAACCATGTCAGTTTAGCCTTGGCCTATTCATTTGCAATAGGGGCTGTTCTCTGGAAAATGGTGAAAAGTCTTTTACCTGGCTGCCCCAGGACCAAGCTGTGTCCTTAGAACTGTCCGATAGGAGCTCACAGATTATTTGAGCTGCAGGATGTTTGAGTCGTAAGATGTTGAATTGAGCTGTTTGAACTTCATGCAAATTATTCTTTTGCTCCAGAGGAAAATTCATGAAAAATGGGATTCCAGCTACCTAAATATTTCTTAGATAACTATAAAGACTCTGGATGATTTTATGTTTAAAGATTTCTAACTTAAAGGACATACCAGATCTTGAATATCAATGGCTGTTATGGAGAACTTTTGATATCCACAAATTTAATTTTCTTGAAACAAAATTGCAATACAATAGCTCAACATTTTCAAAAACTTGGTGGAATGCATATTTTGTTTCGCATTTTGAGGCTTCCCAACTTCATCAAGAGCATAAAATTGCCACATTGCAAAATAAAAATAAATAAATATATGAACTGATCCAAATAAACAACTGTAGAAAGATAAAATTGTTCACAAAATCTCAAGCTCTTCTTCCTTGCCTTCTCTTTCTCAGGCTCCACCTCTGAACCCATCATGTCTCTGTGCTGGCTCCTCATGGCCAGACTGCGGCTCCAGCTCCAGCTTCCTTATTCCCTTCTGAACCACCTACACCTCAACTCTACACTTAGTCCCCCTTAATAATCCGCTCGTCAAATTTCTAGGTTTCCCTCAAACTTGGCACACATTCTTTTCTCCTGAACTTGTCATAGCCAGTCCTTTTAAAATTAACATTGAGGATCTAGAGTATAAATATTTAATTTCTTATATTCTCTGGTCTAAAGCTGAACTGTGAGCCATAGTGAAGCTGTTTTCCAAAGTAACCAAGTTTCCTCATAGATTTGGTGAAGAAGAATTTAATAGTTATTCAAACGTTTTACCTTGTTTCTCTGACATATATCAGCAAGTCCATATGCTTGTCAGTGCAGGCCTGGGCCAACACTGGATAAATAATACTAATTGAGAAAATCTTGAAAAATGACTAGAATCACAACAAGAAGTCCAGCCAGCCTGCTAACTTATTATATAATGAGGCTTGGGAAATTGCTGGGCACTTTACTGAACAATTGCTAGGACTTTAACAAAACCTGTTGCTTAGAACAAATGTCAGACTCTTACACAAAAATCTGGCTCACCTGTGCATGATTATTGCAGTTGACTTCAGAATCTTTTTTTTTTTTTTTTTTTAATAACATCAAGAGGCTTGAGGGATCTCAGTTCCCTGACAAAAAAATTGAATCTGGCAATGAAAGCCCAGAATCTAACCGCTAGGCAACCAAGGAGCTCTCAATGTCAGAATATTTTTAGAGAAAATTCTGGTCTTCCTTCAGATGTTTATCCCATTCAATAGTTTTTTAAGTTTATGCTTCTTAATTGACTAAATCAGGACTTTTCCCTTCTAGTAAAAAGAACCAAGATGAAATTGGAAGCTATGACCATACTAGATTTAGTTAATCTGGAAAATCACCTCTTAGCACATTTATAGTTCAGTTCTATCACTCAGTTGTGTTCAACTCTTTGTGACCCCATGGACTGCAGCATGCCAGGCTCCCCTGTCCATCACCAGCTCCCGGAACTTGCTCAAACTCATGTCCATCGAGTCAGTGTTGCACACTTAAGAATCATCTGTAAGGAAGATCACCAAAATTTGTAGTCTTCAACTCCACCAATTGAAGGCCCCCAAATAAATTAAAACTCTTCTAATTTATGCTATTATTGCAAAGGCATTGGGTAAAAAAAAAAAAAAAAATAGTTACACATGTAAGTGCTCCAGGTAACTTCAACTTTCTGATCAGCCTTTCCAAGGTTCTCTGAGTTCTCGATGACAGGTTTCCAAGAAACTACAGAAACTCTTCTCAATTCTTTTAATCAGCTTGAAGAAACATTTCTCCAGATTGGGGGCAAGTCTCCTTGACTAAAACCAGATCACAGTCTCACTGCTCAACCCCACTGATATTAAGCTGACCCTGACTCAGAACACTAAAAGAGTTCAAATAGTAGAGATCTCTAATGAATTCCAAGAGGCTCCTCTCTCTGAAGCCATTTCATTTTGTTAAGACTCTTCAAGTCATCCCTACTTTTTTCTCCTCAGTTTCTCCGCCTCCATTCATTTATTATACTGTGACATTGGAGTTGCAAAGAATCAGACACAATTTAGTGACTGAACAACAACAAAAAATCACACAGCAGTCCCATGCCAGAATCTCTTTGTACCACAAGAGGAAAATAATTTAGAAACTGAGAATAGTGATCAAAGAAAATCATCAGGTGAATTAAATAACCTGATATCTTTCATTCATTCTGTCTCCTAACATGCCAAAGCTGATCCTGAGACACTGATAAATTTTCCCAACTGAATCACTACCACTCTCACTTTTGCTATGAAAAGTTTCCAATGCTGCTGCTGCTGCTAAGTCGCTTCAGTCGTGTCTAACTCTGTGTGACCCCAGAGATGGCAGCCCACCAGGCTCCCCCATCTCTGGGATTCTCCAGGAAAGAACACTTGGAGTGGGTTGTCAATAGATATTGATAACTTCACAATGCATATCCCATAAAGATTTAAAGAGATCCCTCAACATATTTTCCCAAAATGAGCCTGTGCTCTATAGGTAAAGAAGTCCTTCATGATATAAAGCTACAATAAAAGATTATAAAGATCAAAGTCTCACTATTCCTTTCACTAGCCCATGTAAGATACCTTCCCTAGTGGCCCAATGGTAAAGAATCTGCCTGCCAGTACAGGAGACACAAGAGATGTAGGTTCGATCCCTAAGTTGGGAAGATTCCCTGGAGAAGAAATGACCACTCACTCCAGCATCCTTGCCTGGGAAATCCCATGGCCAGAGAACCCTGGCTACAGTCTGTGGGGTCACAAATAGTCAGACATGACTTAGTGACTGAACAACAACAATAACCTATGCAACACTCCCATTTTACCAGTGAGAAAACCTACAAGCCAAGGGTGAGAGTTAAACCAAGACCAGCAGTCAGAAAACATTGTTTTCCCTTGACACTTTGCTGTTCCTAACCATCACACACTATTAATATCCACTTTCACAGGAAGCAAGCTCTTTACTGTCATTGATTTATGCAGTCCATTCTTTAATATTTAGTGCATAAAGCTAACCAATTTTCTGCCTTCACTTAGAAAAACAGTTTACCATGAGAGTAATACCTCTGAGTTTGCTGAGAATCCTTCTTAATTTCTCCCAAACTCTGAAGACTGATATAAACTTTACTAAAGGCTATACTTTGTTGCATTGAATCAATGATTTGCTTTTTTAGTGCTCCTCCTCACAGGAAAACAGCAACTTGCTAATGCTTATAGCCTTAAAGGGATGTAAGTTTGCCAAAGAAAAATTACAGGTTTTTCAAACCTGTTTGATATTTAGGGCATATGATGTCAGAAAAAAAGGCTATACCTAGATTCAGATAGACATCACAGTATACTAAATTTCCTAAAATCCAAACTAAGTACTAACTGTGAGGTTTTCTCGGGCTATTAATTACTGCCAAAATTGTGTTCCAAATACCTGTCTTATGTCCAAATCTGTCTCTACATTTTATTCAATGTCACTCAATAATGACAACCATAACTCAGTTTTATGGGAAGAACTGGACAAAAACAATTGTCTTCAAGGCCTTAAAGAAGAGTCTGATGAACCCTGCTGCTCTTGGGCTTCCCTGAAGCCTCAGATGGTAAAGAATCTGCATGCAGTGCAGGAGACATGGGTTCTATCCCTGGGTCAAGAAGATCCCCTGGAGAAGGGAATGGCAACCCATTCCAGTATTCTTGCCTGGAGAATCCCATGGACAGAGGAGCCTGGCAGGCTACACTCCCTGGGGTCACTAAGAGTCGGACTCAACCGTGTGACTAAGAACACAGCTGCCCTTAGGCAGCCCAATTATCAGATTCCCTTTCCTTCCCTGAAGAAGAAAGGAGTGTCCTTTGGGTACTCCCCCAAAATCATGGCGATCATTATTACCCCATAATTTATTAAGGCAATAACTGGACCCTGTGAAGTAGAGATAACACCACTGCCTTTTACCTGTTACTGCTATTGCCCTGTTGCTTAAGACCATTGAGAAAATCACTGTGGGACCCACTTTAACAAATTTTTTTTTTTTTAACTTCATGCAGTAGAAGCTCTACTGAATTCTCATCAAACTCCACCTTTCTTAGTCAGCTGTCCCACCTCCTGTAAGTCCTTTTGTTAACTGCCCCTCACATAACTCTCTTATATGGTAATAACTTGAACCCGACTACTCTTTCTGTCAACTGACTGATTGCTCATGTCTGATTAAGGCTGACAGCTCATCTCCTGTTGTCTCCTAAATGATCTACATGAAATTCCATTGGATATAATTTACTTCTCATAGTTCATTGATAGTTATTAATTAAAAGTGGCAATAGCAAGTATAATGTTGGGTATGTTATTATAACTCTTTTTGAAACTGTTGAGGCTACATTTTTAGCTTTGGCTACTTCAGTCCAACAGGTAGGTTTGAAGTACACAGGTTTGTACTTCAGCCAAGGGCAAAACTAGCAATATTTATACGTGATTTTGAGTCGCTCATGATTCTGAAATGTTCTGTAAGCAACACATGACTTCCTTACTTCCAATGGAAATAAGATTAAAACAGTTCCTATATTCAGGAAATACTGGATACAACACCATACCTTCTGCTTTAGCTATTATTAAGATTTTAGGCCATTATAAACTTGACTCTCTAGAAGGTAAGGGAACTCATATTGCTAATATTTCTGTGAGGAATAGTGCATTTAAAGAAACCAACAGCAACTAAACCACAATCATGGTACAAAGGCTATTTCCTCAAATGATAATTAGAAAAACTTGCCAGTAAAACCCAACAATAGGCCTTAGAATAGGGAAAAAAAAAGTTTGGAAGTTTAGCAATTGTTGGTTTAATAAAAAGAGAAAGCTCTAGTTTGGACCAAATGACAAACCAGTCCTATCAGAGATTTCAAAATTTCCACTTCTCACCACTATGCCTGCATTAAACCATTGATCTACTAAGAAAATGATAACATACAAAAATCAATATTGGTGGGGAAACATTAAGAAAACTTCAAATTTGCCTACCATTGTATCACTTGTTCAAAGTACAACCTAAGAAAGCATATTCGTGCTCCTCCCACCATTTTAAACTGCCTAATGGACCATTTCAAGCCTGACAATAGATTTAATACAGCTTCCTCTGTCTAGTTGAGGTAAATGTTTCAGTCATGTTCTATGTTTTCACACTGGACTGAAGTCTTCCTTTGCAGATAGGCTACTGCCTCTTCTGTGGCTAAAGTTCTTTTGAAAAAGTTTATTCATACCTAGGGCACTCCTCTTGAAGTTCATAGTGATTGAGAAAACCATTGTACTGAACAATATTTCAACAAGTTTGTGCTGTTTGGTTTGTTTCACCACAACTTCACTGTGCTTACTACCCTTGATCTGCTGGGTTAGTCAAACTAACAGCCTTATTAAAGCTGTATTGGCAAAATTCGTAGAGGCTTTCCAAATAGTTTGAACAATTTTTTTGCTGTTGATTCTTCTAAATCTCAGATCCACACCTTCTGGAGCCCCTAAATTCTTACCCTGTAAGAGAGTTACAGGGCATCCAATATGTTTGCCTCCGACTTCTTGAGAAGATAAAAGAAGAGATATTCCAATATTGCAAAAGCCTAACTACTTTCATTAAAAATGTCTGTAATGTTTCTATTTTGCACTCTCAAGATTAAAACTTTCAGCATCTCACCCTGCAACTGGGAGATTTTGCTATTAGAACAGACACCTCCAGGAAAATCCTTTCCAATCTCTATGGAAAGAGCCCTAAACTCTACTGCTAGCAACTGTTGCTCAGCTAAACTCCAGGGAACAGACTTAGATTTATGTGACATCTCTAAAGAGAGCATCAAACCTGAGGGCAAAGATTTCCCCAAATTGAAACACATGACATATGATGAGACAGTTTTCCCAAGATATCCAGACCAGCCCTACTGGAAATGTGTCACCTATGTTTCATGATGACAGAATGGTTCAGATAATCTTCAATGTCTCTGATTTTGATAATATATGGACTTCAAATAAAACAGGGCTGAGAGTTTTCCCTCTTACTTCTTCTTGTGACTCCAATGTGTTTCCAATCTGTGCGCTTGCCCTTTAACATGAATCACTACATGCAAGGAAGGCCTTTTCTGGCCTTGAGGGACAGAAAGTCATGGAAAGCTGATCAGCAATGTTTTCAAATTAATATCTCTATCAGAAGGAGGTCATGTTAAAAGCAAACAAACAAAAAAAAAACAGAAATTTCAGTTACATAGAGTTGGGAGGAAAGAAGAGAGAGTTCCCATGCCCTTTAATGGTAGTCCAGTAGGAAGAAAAAGACTTCTGTTCTTTCCCGGCAAAAATTCAACCAATGACAGGTTTTGGACTCTTTATCACAGTCCTTCCAAACTTTTTTTTGTTTTTCCCCTCCTTAGTAGCATGCTTTTTCCCTCACTCTGGCAGAACTTGCATGTGGCTGTTATGGTTGCACAATGTGAATTGCAATTCTCTGCTTATCCCAAATAAACCCATCTTTGCTGGGAAAATATTCAGCAGTCTGTTTTCTAAGTCAATAATCATTATTACAAAACTCATTTCTCTTAGTGGCTTTTTATTTCCATTATCTCTGAGAACTTTAATTTCTCTTTCTATTTGCTCATGTACTTCAGTATGTGTTTTAAATGATTTTCTTTGGACCCAAGTTAAAAGTAATTTCTGCATCATAAAGAAGCCAATAATGACATTGTAGTTTATAAATAATGGGCTTTGGAGGTGATATTACCAGTAAAGGACCAACCTGCCAATGCAGGAGACATGAGAGACATGAGTTTCATCCCTGGGTCAGGGATATCCCCTGGAGCAGAGCATGACAGCCCACTCTAGTATTCTTGCCTGGAAAATTGCATGGACAGAGGTGCTTGGCAGGCTACAGTCCATAGAGTGGCAAAGAGTTAGACATGACCAAAGCTACTCAACATGCATGGAGTTCATAAAAAATGCTATTAAACTATTTCTTTTACTGTTTATCACTTTCTAGATAATATCTTTCTTTTTCTTTTTTTTTTTTTACATTTTTCTTGAAGTATAGTTGATTTGCAATCTTGTGTCAACCTCTGCTGTACAGTGAAATGATTCAGTCATACACATGGAAGTATTCTTTTTTAAATATTCTTTTCCTTTATAGCTTGTCATAGGGTATTGAGTATAGTTCCCTGTGCTATACATTAGGACTTTGTCATTCTACTTGAGATCTTATAGGCTGTATATTATGAGTCATTTTGAACTCTATTCAGATACTAGTTGAGAGAGCTCTTTTCACCTTCTAATTAGATTCTGTTGATCACTTAATACACTTCATCACATTAATATCTTTTAAATTGCCCTCTGGTGTTTCCCTTGTGCAATTTACCCTTTCTTAAAATTAACCAAAATTTTCACTTTCTTTTCATTTTTTGTCTCCTAGGAAACTACGTGAAAATGTCATCCTGGCTGGAAAGAGTTCAAATATTTATATTGGCATGTGTTAATCCTCATATCAGAAGGCTTTGTTTGTTTTTGTTAATTGAACTGTATTCTGAATTATTTTGTTATGACTTGTAGTATGTTAATGTTTTTGAAAAGTCTACAATATACCTAAAGAGTTGTGGCAGATAGTTTTCATAATTTTTCTTGGTTTATCTTTTCAACTGTAAAGTTTTCACTTCATAAAGGAATAGTTAACTTTCAATGACAACTTGAGACAACCCATTTTCTGGCTAGCAAAGAGCAGTTGCCACTAACTATATTGATATTTTTACTCTACTGATATATTATTAAAGATGCAGCCTCTGTCTAACCTATGAAAAATGAATGCTACTTTTATCTGGTTTCTTTTTGGTTTCTTTTTTTCCTTCCCTCAATTTTTCTTTGATATATTGCTTAGTTTTCTTAATCTTAACCATGCAGTTTGATGGGTGGTAGCCAAATTCCTGAGAAACTAAATTTTCCTTTTTAATTGTTTTTTTTTCAATCCCTACACTCCAGGGCAGAAATTCACCCAAAGGGAGCTTCAGAGTAGGTTTTGAGCTGAAGTAGGAAAGGGTAAATCTCCCCTCTGGGTTAGGATATGCCTCCAGACAATATATTTTCTTAACATCTGTAGGTTTTACTGATGAGATAAGGAAGAAGTTCTCCCAAGAGTCAAGAGGCGGAAAAACCACTCTGAGAGGATCAGCTTCTATCATTCTGATTGACAGAGTGGGGAGGTTTAAACCTACAGTCTGCAAGGCTATGATTGAAATCTTAGTAAATAATGGACAGAGGTCTTTTTTGTTATTTTAAGAATTTTCCCCATTCTCTTTTCTGGTGCAATTGTAACAGAATGTGCTGAACACCACATTGAATTTCTGAGACTTTGAAATTTTAATCTTTCCATCAACTCGCAGTGGAATCCCAAGCAAGCCTCGTATCTCAGTTCATTACCTTTCTTTCCTTAACAATTGGCTGAAATGACAAATTAGGGAAAGTAAACACACTAGGTTGAAAACACGCGTTATTTAGCATAGCCATTTTGGTAAAAATAGTGTTATAGAATTATCTTATATGAACACAAAGAATTATCTTTTGGCAGAATTCAACAATATCCTAATTTGACTGAAATTATCAAAAAGAATAGTAAATAAATGAAGAAAAATGTAAAATAGAAACTTCAGTAAGAAAACTCCTTTTGTAAATAAAAAGCGAGTATGGATGATTTGGAGGTAAAAAAGTGGGATATAAGTGAAGGCATTCAAATTTCATGACTATAATTTATTCTTGGCAATGTGCTAAATATTTTCACATGTGCCATTTTGTTCAATTTTCAAAAATATGCTATGCAACTGGTAAGTATTTTAGGGTGGATAAACAGACCTCAACACAGGCTAATGCTTCGTAAGAGAGAAGAAAGTCACAACTGCTTTTAAGAACTGATTCTGCTGTATACATAAATTATGTTTTCATTGGAGGGGGAGGGGATGTTCTACATAGAGCAAAGAGAAAGAAAATGGTGACGAAGGGCTAACTATTGAGTAACTGAGTCAATCAGTTTAGTTAGGAGCTATGAAGATAGATGAATTCATCGTTAGTTTAGATAAAAAGCTTTTCCAATTTTTGTAACCATGGGAAGGACAATTTTCAAGTTTTGAAGAAAAGTTGTTTGTTATAGATAGACACCAAATAGTAATACGTATCTTAAACAAGACCTCTAGCAAATTGGAATTATTTAATTTACCCAAAATATTGAAATTGCTGTGTGGAAAAAGACTGCATATAGAAGAAATTTGCCCTAGATTTCAGACAATGTTTTTCTCACTTTTATTTTTCTTTTACTATATGGGAAGAAGTAGCTAATTTGGAACAACTGAAAGAGATAAAGTTTTAGCTTCTATAAAATAGCATTATCTTCAAGGGGACTTAAATTTTTGGCCTTAAATTTGGCCTTAAAATTCTGTGCATTAAATTCTGAGAGTTTTATCTTGGGGGTCCTCCATTTTTAGGCACATCCCTGACAAGGTGAATTAGAAGAGCTATTCACATGGCCACATGTTTTTAAAACAGTTTGAACTTATTGGATAGTAGGTTTACATTCAGGTTTAGGCAGAATGACAACTATATGATTTAGATCACCAAAAGCATATTTGTCTGTTTTGCTGTTGTTGTTAAAAAAATATACACATTTGGGATCTGCAGAGTGATATCAGTAAGGTAGCTCAGTGAGAGACACCAGACTCCATTCCTACAAGAAGATAAAAAATTAGACAACAATAAAATTAGGTTGACAATTAGATCCACAAGCAAAATTAGCTCTAGGAGAGCCTTGGAATCCACAAGAAATTTCAACAACACAATGGAACAAAATACTTGAGGATAAACACACTGGAGAAGGGAGAATGGTTTTGTTTTGCCTGCATAATCATTTGACTTGAAGAGGGAACTTCCCTGCTAAAAATGATACATCTCATACACAAAAAGAGTCTGACAATTTTCCCAGACTTTGGAAACACCACACAAATTTTACCCCACCCACAGACCAGCAAAGCTGAGACTATAAAGACAGCTAGGACAAGGAGAAAAAGATAGACTATCAGTGCCAACCATGCAGCAAAAGTCACTGTAGCATTCAGTGACCTGCCTCAGGCATTTTGGATCCATTGCTGATTTCAACATCCTTCCCCTCACAAGAGATACCTTACAACTTGACTTTCAGAAATTTCATGCTATAGACATATTTAGAAGTCCATAAATATCACCACCATGAATAGATTCTTTCCTGTGTGTTTTTCTCTATAATTTCTATTATTTCTCTGCAAATATCTAAAAATTAGCATAAAGACAGACTCATTGGGTAGCAGAAGAAAGTATGTATGATTTTTATAATATGCATAAAACATAAAAGCTAGATAACATATCATTAACTACTGTAATAATATAGAAGACAATATGTTTTGCAAAAACCCATATTACAATTCAACAAAAACATTCTCAGCTATTTCTTAAAAACATGTACCTGTACCTTGGGTAATTTGTATAGCCAGTATAAAGCAGAAAGCAGCAAATTTTGAATGAAGTATGACTGTTGCAAATAGACAACATTTATAAATAACTGCTACAGGATAAAGCTACTTAAGGAATTAAAAAGAAAGAAATGGAAAAAATGCATCTCAAAGCAAAGGAAAAAAATTTTTTAATATTGAACATATTGATGTGTGCATGAGCATATTGATAGGACCTTTATTAACAAAGAATCTTTTAGACCTCTTACATTTATTCTTAAGTCTCCATGAGTTCTACATATCTAACTTCATATTAGAGAGGAATGTACTGAACTAGGGGGCTTCCTGGGTGACACTAGTGGTAAAGAACCTGCCTGTCAATGCAGGAGACAGAAGAGATGCAGGTTCAACCCCTGAGTCAGGAAGATGCCCTAGAGGTGGGCATGGCAACCCACTCCAGTGTACTCGCCTGGAGAATCCCCTGGACAAAGGAGCCTGATAGGTTATAGTTCACATGGTTGCTAAGAGTCAGACACAACTGAAGTCACTTAACTCTGATGTACATACTGAACTAGAGAGGAAATTGCACTAGTTTGTATAACTAGTAAATAGTGAAGCTTTCAGCCAGTGTTTTTAATTCATTATTCTGCTGAAAACTGAGGCTGTGCTCCTTCAATTATGTGGTAGAGATGATGGTGACCTCCTCCAAGAGTGGTTATGGCAGACACCTTGCCTCCCAGGATTGCAGCTGCCCGTGCTCCCGTCCCCGTGGCAGACCCCTGCTGACCCACGCCTCTGCAGGAGACCCTCGAACACTCACAGGCAGCTTTGGCTCCGTCTCTCCTTTCCCTGTTTCCTGGTGCACCCAAGGTTTTGCTTGTGCCCTCCAAGGGTCTCTGGTGAGTATACGGTTGATTTTCAGCATTATTGTGCACCTTCTAACATCTTCTTATAGCTTCTCCTCTGCCCTTGGATGTGGTGCACTTTTTTTTTTTTTTTTTTTGGTGGGCCAAAATCAGACTTAAATTGAAGAAAGTGCGGAAAACGACTAGACCATTCAGATATTACCTAAAGCAAATCCCTTATGATTATACAGTAGAAGTGAGAAACAGATTCAAGGGACTAGATTTGATAGAGTGCCTGATGAGCTATCAACGGAGGTTCATGACACTGTACAGGAGATAGGGAGCAAGACCATCACCAAGAAAAAGAAATGCAAAAAAAGCAAAATCGCTGTCTGAGGAGGCCTTACAAACAGCTGTGAAAAGAAGAGAAACAAAAAGCAAAGGAGAAAAGGAAAGATACACCCATTTGAATGCAGAGTTCCAAAAAATAGCAAGGAGAGATAAGAAAACCTTCCTCAGTGATCAGTCCAAAGAAATAGAGGGAAATAATAGAATGGGAAAGACTAGAGATCTCTTCAAGAAAATTAGAGATACCAAAGGAATATTTCATGCAAAGATGGGCTCAATAAAAGACAGAAATAGTATGGACCTAACAGAAGCAGAAGATATTAAGAAGAAATAGCAAGAATACACAGAAGAACTGTACAAAAAAGATCCTCACGACCCAGAAAATCACGATGGTGTGATCACTCGTTTAGAGCCAGACATCCTGGAATGTGAAGTCAAGTGGGCCTTAGGAAGCATCGCTATGAACAAAGCTAGTGGAGATGATGGAATACCAGTTGAGCTAATTCAAATCCTAAAAGATGATGCTGTGAAAGTGCTGCACTCAATATGCCAACAAATTTGGAAAACTCAGCAGTGGCCACAGGATTGGAAAAGGTCAGTTTTCATTCCAATCCCAAAGAAAGGCAAAGCCAAAGAATGCTCAAACTATTGCACAATTGCATTCATATGACATGCTAGAACTGGACATGGAACAACACACAGGTTCCAAATAGGAAAAGGAGTACATCAAGGCTGTATATTTTCACCCTGCTTATTTAACTTATATGCTGAGTACATCATGAGAAATGCTGGGCTGGATGTAGCATGAGCTGGAATCAAGATTGCCAGGAGAAATATCAATAACCTCAGATATGCAGATGACACCAGCTTTACGGCAGAAAGTAAAGAAGAACTAAAGAGCCTCTTGATGAAAGCCAAAGAGGAAAGTGAAAAATTTGGCTTAAAGCTCAACATTCAGAAAACTAAAATCATGGCATCTGGTCCCATCACTTCATGAGAAATAGATGGGCAAACAGTGGAAACAGTGGCTGACTTTATTTTTGGGCTCCAAAATAATTGTAGATGGTGACTGCAGCCTTGAATTTTAAGTGGCCACGAGACTGGAAAAGGTCAGTTTTCATCCCAATTCCAAAGAACGGTAATGCCAAAGAATGCTCAAATTACCACACAATTGCACACATCTCACACGCTAGTAAGGTAATGCTCAAAATTCTCCAAGCCAGGCTTCAGCAATACATGAACCATGAACTTCCAGATGTTCAAACTGGTTTTAGAAAAGGCAGAGGAACCAGAGATCAAATTGCCAACATCTGCTGGATCATTGAAAAAGCAAGAGAGTTCCAGAAGAACATCTATTTCTGCTTTATTGACTGACTGCCAAAGCCTTTGACTGTGTGGATCACAATAAACTGTGGAAAATTCTGAAAGAGTTGGGAATACCAGACCACCTGACCTGCCTCTTGAGAAACCTATATGCAGGTCAGGAAGCAACAGTTAGAACTGGACATGGAAAAACAGACTGGTTCCAAATAGGAAAAGGAGTACATCAAGGTTATATATTGTCACCCTGTTTGCTTAACTTATATGTAGATTACATCATGAGAAACGCTGGGCTGGAAGAAGCACAAGCTGGAATCAATATTGCCGGGAGAAATATCAATAACGTCAGATATGCAGATGACACCACCCTTATGGCAGAAAGTGAAGAGGAACTAAAAAACCTTTTGATGAAAATGAAAGAGAAGAGTGAAAAGGTTGGCTTAAAGCTTAACATTCAGAAAACTAAGATCATCTGGTCCCATCACTTCAAGGGAAATAGATGGGGAGACAGTGGAAACAGTGTCAAACTTTATTTTTTGGACTCCAAAATCACTGCAGATGGTGAATGCAGCTATGAAATTAAAAGACACTTATTCTTAGGAAGGAAAGTTATGACCAACCCAGATAGCATATTAACAAGTAGAGACATTACTTTGCCAACTAAGGTCCATCTAGTCAAGGCTGTGGTTTATCCAGTAGTCATATATGGATGTGAGTTGGACTGTGAAGAAAGCTGAGCACCAAAAAATTGATGCTTTTGAACTGTGGTGTTGGAGAAGACTCTTGAGAGTTCATTGGACTGCAAGGAGATCTAACCAGTCCATCCTAAAGGAGATCAGTCTTGGGTGTTCATTGGAAAGACTGATGCTGAAGCTGAAACTCCAATACTTTGGTGACCTCATGCAAAGAGTTGACTCATTGGAAAATATCCTGATGCTGGGAGGGATTGGGGACAGGAGGAGAGGGGGAACGACAGAGGATGAGATGGCTGGATGGCATCACTGACTCGATGGACATGAGTTTGAGCAAACTTCAGGAGTTGGTGATGGACAGGAAGGTCTGTCGTTCTGCAGTTCATGGGGTCTCAAAGAGTCGGACACCACTGAGCAATTGAACTGAACTGAACTGAAAGCCTTTGACTGTGGGTCACAACAAACTGGAAAATTCTTCAAGAGATGGGAATACCAGACCCCTTTACCTACCTCCTGAGAAACATGTTTGCAGGTCAGGAAGCAACAATTAGAACCGGACATAGAACAATGGACTGGTTCAAAATTAGGAAAGGAGCATGCCAAGGTTGTATATTGCCACCTGGCTGATTTGACTTATATCCAGAAAATATCATGTGAAATGCCAGGCTGGATGAATCTCACTCTGGAATCAATTGCTAGGAGAAATATCAATAACCTCATTATGATGCAGTTGACACCATCATAATGGCAGAAAGTGAAGAGGAACAATAGAGCCTCCTGATGCAGGTGAAAGAGGAGAGTCAAAATTCTGACTTAAAACTCACCAATCAAATGCAAAGATCATGCATCCAGTCACACCACTTCATGGCAAATAGATGGCAAAAAATAGAAACAGTGACAGATTTTATTTTCTTGGACTCTAAAATCACTGTGGATGGTAACTTAAGCCATGAAATTAAAAGATGTTGCTCTTTGGAAGAAAACCTATGATGAACCTAGTGTATTAAAAGGCAGTGTCATGACTTTGCTGACAAAAGTCTGGATAGTCAAAGCAATAGTTTTATTTATTTGCTTATTTTCCAGTAGTCATATATGACTGTGAGAGCTGGACAATAAAGCAGACTGAACTCCAAAAAATCGCTGCCTTTGAACTATATTCCTGTAGAAGATTTTTGAGAGTCCCTTGGACAGCAAGGAGACCAAACCGATCAATCCTAATGGAAATGTACCCTGAATATTTATTGGAAGGACTAATGCTGAATCTCCGATACTTTGGCCACCTGATGTGAAGAGCTGACTAACTGGAAAAGACTAATTTTGGGAAAGATTGAGGGCAGGACGAAAAGGGAGCAACAGAGAATGAGATGGTTGGATGGCATCACTCACTCGATTGGACACAAGTTTGAGCAAACTCCAGGAGATAGTGAAGGACGAAGAAGACTGGCCTGCTGCAAAGAGTCAGACATGACTTAGCAGTTGAATGAAACTAACAACCAGAATAAGTCATGTGCAGGTCCCCAAAGGGCAAGGGAATGAGGATATTTTTATAAAGGGGAAGAGGAGTGTGGGAGGGCTAGAATAAACACAGTGTGTGGCATTTCATTGAATCTGTGTGTTTTTTTTGTTTGTTTTTTTTTTTTTTTTTTTACCAGGGTAGAAGACGACTTTTGCTTCTTCCTGTTGGATTTTGCTATTGCTACAAGGCATGAGATGTCCCCTTTCCTGTCTTTTAACTATAGTTCATTGAGTTTTCTACTCATTCATTTTTATAATATAGAAAGACATTTGAAATATCACATTGGCGAAAAACTCTCATAGGAATTGGTACATATAGCATCAATCTTTACTAGAAGTAGGTAGGTAAGTCTCCCAATAAAAGGTATCGACAACTCCAGTACAGATTCTGCAACAAAAAATATGGAACCGAGATTAGAGTATAAACTGAGAAAAAAAAGCAAAATGTACATGCAATCTACACCAAAATAGCAGTAATTTCCTTATATGTATTTGGTTGAAGGTGTCCTCAATCCCTTATTATGAACTATCACTAAGAGAATTTACCTGAGAGCTTTACTGTTTGATTTTTCCTTTCATAACCATGTAACTCTCATTGCGTTTGATTGTTTTTCAGTTACTCATTTCATTGTCTTATCAATGCTCCAACTAACTATGAAGTAACTAATAAGCAGGTGGCAGATTCTCAGCCAGTGTTCTCTTTACATTCTCTGTTCCTGTTGACTCAATAAGACCCAATGATGCAACATGTACACCGAAGCTAACAAAATATAAATTGGGCACTTGCAAGTGTCCAATTTTATGTCTTTTTTTCTTTTAAAAATAGATTTTTTTTCATGGAGGTAACAAGTTTTTTCTTAAATAATACAGCACAATAACTGGTGCCTTTTCTCCACCATACCACATACCCAATCAATCACAATATTCAAAAGTTTCTCCTTCTTTCATAAATGCTTCTTTTTGTGATATTTTAATATTTTCATTAGTCTCAAGTGAACCAAAGTGTTTACCACTCTTAACTCTTCTCAGCATCACCAAAGTCATATCCTTAACTAAAAGATACATAGCAAACAGTTTTGTTAAGATCTCCTTTCCTGCTTCCAGCACCTGATTTATTCTGCCATTTTTCATAGAATAAATAAAAACTTGTGAAAGAATCATTCAGTGTTCCATTGCCTTATTTCTAAACTTGTTTTCCAAATAGCTCCATTTGTTTAGCTTAAACATTTATATTGGGTAATTAACATATGTTATATAGAATGTTCCCCCTCTGTATAATGTAACCAATTTTTAAATTTTATTTTTAAGATATTTCTAATTGCAATCTGGAGAATAGATTAGAGAAAAGAAATGCTGAGAGCAGGGAAACTATTTATAAGACAGGGAACAGGGATTGACTAAAGTAGAACTGTCAGGTAAAGGTAACAACTAAGACAGTGAGGTAGCCAAACATCAAATTCACATTATCTTCATTGTTCCTTTTTCTTCTGAATGAATGTTTTTATTTTATATTTGCTTGACTTTCTAAATATTAACTACTATTTTTTTTCACAGTCTTCAGAGCAATTGTAAAACTCTTGGCTGACATATGAGGCATACACATGACATAACAGCTTTTGCCTTCCAATCTGTACTCATTGATGTCCAGGTCCACTGGACTGAAGATATCCTACCATGTTCAGAATACACAGGTTATACACTTTTTTCTTGCTTTATTAGGTTTTTGTTTACTTATGTTTGTCTTCTTTTAGTGCCACATAACTCCAGCAACTTTTTGAGAAAAAAATAATACAAAATTAACATTCTTGAACATTTACATTCATGGAAATACTTTATTCTATCCTCATGCTTGAAGTAGAGTGAGACCCGGGACCCTTTGCTCCAGTGCTGCAATGCTTGTACCCGATCAAACCTTTCCTCCAGCTTCAAAAAAAAAAAAAAAAGAAACTATAAAAATACTGCATTTATATTCATTGGGGGCAAATCTGGCCAACATATCCAAAAAGATGAAAAAACACAACTGCCACTTCCAAAGAGGCAGGAGCAAAGACAAAACGTTGAGAGCAAAAGCAGGGTACTGTGCCTGTCCCCAGCACTCAATCACCCCAGAGCAGTGGACAATACTCCTAAGCCAGCCTTCAGTCCTGACCCCTGGACACACCCCGACCCTCTCCCCATCTCAGGAAGAAGACCGTGCCCCACTCAGCCAGTGAGAAAGCAATGGGAACTTTTTGTTCTCATTTCCCCCTGCTTCAGCAAGGGCCCCAATAAAACCTTGCCTGAATTTCTTGTCTGGCCTCTATTCATTTCTATTGATTGGAGAAGGCCCAGCGCTCTGGTTGGTGTCAGATAATATGGGAAGCTTAACAACTATTATATTGGAAAATAAATGTTCTTTAGATTTTAAAGCATTATTCAACTTCCAACTTTCAGGATTGGTTTGCTATATTAACACCCTTATTTAATATATATATATATAATATATGTATATATATATATATGTATATATATATTATATATATATATTCTCTCAGCATAAAACTAACCCTCTTGATGTTTGGCAGAAGCCAACTCAATATTGCAAAGCAATTATCCTTCAATTAAAAATAAATAAATTTAATTAAAAAAAACAGTAACTCTCTTTCTTTTTTTCTCCCTATGCTGTGCTTAGTTGTTCAGTCGTGTCTGACTCTTTGCGGCCCCATGGACTGCAGCCCTACAGGCTCTTCTGTCCACGGGATTCTCCAGGCAAGAATACTGGAATGAGTTGCCATGCCCTCCTCCAGGGGATCTTCCCCACCCAGGGATCGAACCCAGATATCCTGCATTGCAGGAGGATTCTTTACCATCTGAGCTACCAGGAAAGCCCATTTATTGCTCTCTGGAAACTTTTAAGGTCACTAATTTTTCTCAGCTGTTTCAAAATTTTATGGCCATTTTACCTTAGTATGGGTAATTTTCAGATTATTTGCCCAAGAACTCAGAACTAATTGGCCATTCTATGTCCCTCTGTTCTGTGACAATTTCTTGAATCATTTACTTCAGAATTTTCTCCTGACCCTGCTTTCAATTTCCCTAGAAGTCGTTAGTAAAAGTGTCAAGTTTCCAGGATTGATCTTCATGTTTTCTTATACCTTCTTTCTTATTATTTTTACATTACCATTTATTTTATTCTACTTTCTCAATGATTCTCCAAAATGTCTTACACTATTTATATTCATGTAATTTTAATTCCTAAAATAATCACCTTCCCGTGTTTTGCTTGATTTTTCATCATTGTTCTAGCTTTAAAACTTAGAGGAGAAAAAAAAAAAAAAACTTAGAGGAGATCCTTCTGTCCCCGTTATTGTCTCTGTTCCTTTTGCAGTTATTTTTATTTGGTGCACTTTTTCTCAGACGTGTGACAATTCTCTGCTGTGTTTCATAATACACTATGCGGAGTGAATAAGCACTCTGGAAACTCTGTGAGCCTGGGTGGGCGTTGTAAATGAAAGACATTTAGTGTAAAAAGACTGGATGGGGACCTCCAAACATCAATGCTTGTAAATATTTCTCTCCGTCTGTCATTATCACCTGAGAAGAATGCAGCTTCCTCTTTGCCTTGAGGATATAAGGCTACATAGGCTAATGCCCTGGAAGCTGAGATGACAACAGGCTGCCTTTGTGATAGCCTGCTTTTAATGTATAGAATTTGGCTTCATCTCTCCACCTCTAATGAGCTCCCCCATGCTGCCTTCACTGCATTCTGGAAGCCCCAGTTCACAGTCTTTCAGACTTAATGTTTCAGGAGTTTAAACATCTGCTTTCTCCAAGGTGGACTCAGGCAGGGTGGGTTTTCAACAGATCCTTCCTTTTTGGCCTCCCCTCACATGTACACTCTGGAGTTCTTACTGCCTCCTTCCTATGCTCATGTGTAGTTTAAACTGTCTTGGTCCTAATAGGCTTCCCTTGAGCAACGCCTGGGTTTCAGTTTCATTTGTTTACGTCAATTACAAATTATCTCCGAGTTTTCTTTTTTTTCATAATTTATTGATTTTTATGCTTTAATTTTATCTTCAGTTGTTTCTTCTTCATCTCTGTGGGTTTATACTGTTTGAAAATCTGATTCAATCATTTTAATGTTTTCATTTATGTTGTTTTTTTGTTTGTTTTTCTTTTCTTTTCTGGTAGGAAGTTGAGATAATCTATGTTTAGCCAAAAGTCCAGGTTATATATTTTAAATGAAAGAAATTTTCAAGGAAAAAAATATAAAGGATTATGAAAAGTATCAACAATGAAAGAAATGCAATCTAGGTATCACAGGTACAGGTCATCTGAAGGCATTCTCAATATCAAAAATCTGATAATGATTGATTTCAATCTTTAAGCAGTATACAAATATTACACTACTGAGCACATTTTTTAATGCTTTTTATGATAACTCTCCCCAGACAGACCAAATTAACTAGAATGCTCAAACTGAATGAATGCAACAACCTCTGAACTGGTCTCTGAATTCAATATTATACATTTTAAATGATTTTATATATTGTAACTAGAGTACTTGTGTAAGGCAGTAGTATCCAAAAATTTAGAAAGATATATGAGCAAGCATCTTCTCTAAATGTATACTTCATTTTCTGAAGAATGAAGGATAATTACAGTTCCTGTGGCTTTGTGTGCACTCGCTGCCAGCAACAGCTCAGGGCCCTATAACACTTGGAAGGATATTAGATTAATGTTCAGTTTTCCCCAGTGGCTCTGTGGTAAAGAATACATACGCTTGCAATGACAGAGAAGCAGGTTCGATTCCTGGGTCAGGAAGATCCCCTTGGAGGAGGAAATGGCAACTCACTCCAGTATTCTTGCCTGTGGATAGAGGAGCCTGGCAGGCTACAGTACATAGGGCTGTAAAGAGTTAGACATGAGTGAGTGACTGGGCAGGTTTGCAACCTTAAAATTACTGACAGTTTTTGGACAGAGTCTCATGTTTAGATTTTGAACTGGGACTTGCAAGTTATATAACTGGCTTTGTTCTTACTTCACAGGGTTGCTATAAGAATTAAATGAAACAAGTAGCATAGTGTATCATAGACATTAATCCTTCAGTAACACCAGCTGTCAGCCTTATTAGTATAAATGTTATTAGTAGCAGCAGTAGTAGTAATAAAAGCACTTTATTTAGTAGCACTTGGTCATACCATGGTTATCAGTCACTCATTTTTCCATGTAGAAGCATTCATTATTCCTTATGTGTTAGACATTGTGCTGGGAAATATCTCAAAATTACCTGTTTATCTGTATTCTCCCTTAGACCCTAACAGTATTGAGAAAAGATAATTTATAATAAAGAACATTTACTGAAATGTTTATTTTAATAACCCTGTGGTTACCAAATAGAGTTGCTTCACAATTGTTGGCTGGGGAATAAAAGACTAAATATTTTGAAAGTACATTATCAGCTACAAAACTATATAAAATGAAAACAACTTTATTACCCACTGATTTTTAACAGTAACAAGTGCCTTACTATTCAATTTTTAATTTGGATCTGCCTACCCACGCATTCCCCTTGGCAAATATTGCTAAAAGTATGATTCTTTTAAATATTATAAGGCATGATACATACTACATCCATTAGGAACCAGGAAAGTTCTCAAATGTGGCATACTTAATATTGACAAGTTATAACAGAACAGACCTCTAATGCAATTGCATTACCTTACAAAATTGGTATCCCTTAATGACCATACTATGGGCTTCCTTGATAGCACAGATGGTAAAGCATCTACCTATAATGCAGGAGACCCAGGTTCGATCCCTGGGTCAGGAAGATCCCCTGGAGAAGGCAGTGGCAACCCACTCCAGTATTCTTGCCTGGAAAACCCCATGGACCGAGGAGCCTGGTGGGCTACAGTCCATGGGGGTCGCTAAGAGTTGAACACGACTGCGTGACTTCACTTCACTAATGACCATACTAGGAATACATTACATTTACCAAATAGTTTGATGTCTAGTGATAGACATAATTTAAATAATTGTGAATTATTCCAGAAATCTTTTGCCATGATGTACAAAATATCAAACCACAATTGTGTTCAATCTTTTATGAAGATGATTTCTGTCATAGCAAGAAAATAATAGAATGTTATTTTGCTTTAAAAGCATCTCTTATTAAGAAGCTCAAAAGTCAACTCCAAATGCCTCAACTTACCAAAAGGGTCCAATTAAATTGAGAGATCTTTGAAAGTCACACTTACTAGAGATATTAACAGATGATTGCCAAAAAATCAGATTCTTTTACCTTCAGTTTTTATATACTTCATATGTTCAGTGGGTTATTCATTGCTGACATATTCATAAAGTATTTTAATTTGGATAAAAAATATAGTTTGACTCTGAGGACATTCTCACTTAATAGCGTCTAATTATCTTGAAAATATTAATTATGCATTGACATACATAAACTGATCTATCCAAAACTTTTGTTTCCTGTGGACTTGGTGATAAATTAGTATTATTACTACTAAAGTTTCACTTCAAGGGAAAGTAAAAGTTTTGAAGCCAAAAAAGAACAAAAAACAAAGATTACATTAAAAAAACTTTTGAATCAACACTTAATGATTCAAATAAGGTAGTTTGAATCTATTTAACATATTTTGAAATAAAAGAGAGATTTATGACTGATTTACTGGTATAAAGAAGCACGGTTTGACTAAGGAAAATAATAATGTTAGCAGCCATTTACTGATATGCCATGTGTGTTTGTGCAGTTGTGACTGACTCTTTGCCACTCTATGGATTACAGTTCACCCGGCTCCTCAGTCTAGTGAAGTTTTGCAGGACACCAAAAATATAATTGTCAAGTAATCCATATATTTTATAATATATATTTATATATATAAAGGGGAGTTATAATTTAGTTCTGATTTCAAAGCCCAGTTTTTACAAATGGCATAATACATGGAAGTTATAGTCCCGTCACCAATCAGGTGAAATTGGATTGAAACTTAAGTAAGAGTGCTTTATCCGTAGTCACAATTAACTTGCAAATGACACATGGTGAAGATGTAGAAGAAAAATCTATTTTATTTCTCAGGGCAATAATGTGAAGATCCTAAATCATTGTAAATATTATAATCAAATGGTTAAGAAACATAGAATTAAATAAAACTGAAAATGTAAAACTCATAAATTCCAACATATCATTTTTAAAAATGAATAGGAAATATTTATATTAATTTAAGGTAAAAAAAACTGAAAAGCATAAACTGCCTAAGAAAGGTATATTAGGTGTAGCCACTGTAAATGCACTTATATGTTCAAAAACTACTGGTAGCTAGCTATATTTTGGGTTTTAGAGTGTCAGAACCTAAATGTAGTGGCAGATAATTTACTTAGAGTTTGAGTAACCTGTAACACTATTTGTTGTCAGCACTGTAATGGAAGTGTATTAGTGCTCTGTATAAATACACTTATATGTGTGTGTGTGTGTGTGTGTGTGAGCCACCCAGTTGTGTCCATCTCTTTGTTTAAGACCCCATGGATTTTAACCCACCAAGCTCCTCTGTCTATGGAATTCTCCAGTCGAAAATACTGGAGTGAGTAACCATTCCCTTCTCCAGTGGATCTTCCCTACCCAGGGATCGAACTCACAGTCGCTTGCATTACAGGCAGATTCTCTTTTTTTTTTTTTTTTTTTACAGGCAGATTCTTTACCATCTGAGCCACCAGGGAAATTCATATACGTGTAAATGAGCATTTATTTATTTATTTGGCTGCAACCCAGGGGCCTGGATGGAACCTGTGCCCCCTTCAGTGGGAGCACTGAACCACTAGAGAAATCCACAAAGACCATTTAATTAAGAGTATATTTTAATAGTATTTCAGTGCTTACTGTTTGATAATGCATGTTTTTCTATTTCCTCCTCATATTCAGAAGCTAGAAACCCAATTTTAACTTCATGCAAAGAACATGAGATGCTGAATTTTCAAAAGAAAACAGCAGTTCTAGACTGTTCACAAACTGCATTTTGTATGAAGTACTTATTCAGTCTTTCAATAGCAATGAAGTTCATTTCCTTGCACACGAAAAAGGATGTGAGTATGTTCATGAAGGAACATTATGGATATCTCTACAAAGGCAAAGTCATGCAGTGCATTTGCAGGGAGGTCTGTGACTACATAAACCTTTTAATAGCCCTGGTTAATAATTTATAAATGCTATATTTTTAAAGTTTGATTTGAGTTACTATTTCAAAGAGAATCACAAAATTCTTTCATTACCACACAATTTGAGCAAAACTAAATATAGCTGAACTGAAATATTCTTTTATACTTTGTCTAACTATGTGGGTAATAAAGAAATAATTGTTATAGTTAGTCTTGGGGACAGATAAAATTGTACTTCATTTCTGCCTGAAGCAAGAGTCTATTGGGCAAAAAGTACTAGTGGTAGTTTTCCATCTACCAAGAAGAAATAAATAATGACTTTGTACAATTTTCAAACTTTGCAAATTGTCACATTCATATAAAACAGTGGTGATATAATTTGGTAAACTATATAAATTAACTCAATTTATTTCTAAAGAGGTTTTCACTAGAAAACAATTATACTTTGTTCTAAAACAATGACTAATCTCTTAAGTAGTTAGCCCAGTTTTAAAAGCACCCATGCTTATTTTTGTATAATGCTTCTATTTTTTAATTTCATGGGTTCCATTTTTTTTTTTTTACTCTTGAACTATCAAGCAAATATTATTTGAAAGACTCCATAAATGTATTCAAAGTACAATGATGAATTCAATATCATTGCTTCCTTCAGTGAGCTTACATTTGAGGGGAAAGTTGCAGACAGGAAATAAAGTTCAAGTACAATCTGATAAAAACATATTAATAAAGAGTACATAGATTTTTGCTTCAATGGCACCATGCAGTCAAGAGTTGGTTGTGGGCATTTTGCCTTTTTAGTTAATCCCACACAGATAGTGGAAGAAAACATCAAGTAAATGTCAAATGAAAAGACGTTTGGGGTTGCATAGGCAGCCCCTTTTTGCAAATAATTGGATTCTCAGATATGACTCTTGGCTATTGCCAACAAATGAATCATTCAATAATCTCTTGAAGGGGGGAAAATGCCATATCTGTACTAAATATCTGTCAATGTCATTTCAGTTGAATTTATGTTTTATTCAACTTATTTTGAGTTGAATCCGTAGTTGTCATTTCTAACTCTAAGACCCATATGATGTTGATATGAAACTGCAAATATCATACAGTTCTCTAAGCAAGAAGTTGTTTAAAATGATAGTTAAAAAACTGCCATTGATACAATAGAATATATCACTTTGAGAAAATATTTTCCAAACTGCTTCTTTGTAGGGTTACATATTAAGGTCAATTAATAAACATATTTGCTAATATGCTTTTGACAAATTTACATGGATACTTTTTAAGAAGTGAATTTATTCCATCAAATCAAAAGAGCAAAAAGTATTAAGGAAAAAATCATTTTTAAAGAGAAAATATTTAAGGGAAGCCAAGTACTAGTGGCAAAATTATCTGTTTTACCTCAAATGATCTTTGCAAAAGTCCAATTCTAAGCTCAAATTCTCCTAAAAAAAAAATTCTGAAGAAGCTGTTGAATAGATTCCATTTCTTTCACACCTTCTATCTGAGTCTTATTAATTTTGACTCTTCTCTTCTAAGAGCACCTTAGTCATCCACTGAAAAGATCTGGCTGATGCTTCAATAAAATTCATAAAAGTTCACTGTTACTTTGATCTGCAGGCAAAGAATCATGACATTCTGGGACACATGGGTGATAGCCTTCCTTATGTAATTCTGATGAACTGCATCAAAGTGCCATTCAGTTTTGGTTGCCTCAGTAGCAGAGAAATGCAGACAGATTGGAAAGAGTTCAGAGGAAAAGCTCAAAATGACTAAGGGAATCAAATGGCATTATAAGTAGAAATTGAAAAAATAAAATAAAAAGATGAAGAGCTTTGTCCAGTGATAACTAAAAAGTTACATGAAAGTATCCAGAAAGTTGGTTTAAATATTATGGAAGAAAATAATTGGTTAATCTGGTACTAAAAGAAATAGAGGAATATACAAAATTTAACCAGGTGACTTTAGATTGTTGTAGACAGTTTTGAGGAGGTCAGTCACTCAGCCTTACAATTATGTTCAAAAATACATGCACACATTTACTTTAACAATAACCTATTGATCCAACAAACTCATTATATTCAAATGCATTCTACAATCAATAGTTATTCCAAACAGATTTTTAACTATAGAAAGTAAATAATAAAGGTTTATGATTTACATAAAGATACTAAATTGAGTAAAACAGGAATAATTAGAATAATTCTCGTAATATATCAGGAATGGTCCTAATTATGTACACTGAATAACTAGTATATGAGATTATTTGCATTATTCCCACTTGAAAAGTGAGCGCCAGTCACTCAGTCATGTTTGATTCTTTGCAACCCCATGGACTGAAGCCCTCCAGGCTCCTCTGTCCATGGAATTCTCCAGGCGAGAATACTAGAGTGGGTATCCGTTCCCTTCTCCAGGGGATCTCACAAACCCAGGAATTGAATGTGGGTCTCCTGCATTATAAGCAGATTCTTTGCCAACTGAACCACCAGGGAAGCCCCCTATTCCCACTTTACTGGTAAGGAAACTGAGCAAATAGGAGGAAAGATAGCATGCCAAGGTCACACAACTTGTTAACAGCAGACTTGGGACTAAGTTGCTGTGGGTGTTAATGTTAATGCTTGCACCTACTAGCTCTGCTGCCTCTCTGGATGTCAGTACCTATCTAATTCATAACATTTATAGCCTTCCACATCAACTCACTCAAAATAAGTATCTGAAGATCAGGGTGGTAGCAGCGTTAATCACTCAGTCATGTATGACTTTTCACGACCCCATGGACTGTAACCCACCAGACTCCTCTGTCCATGGAATTCTCTGGGCAAGAATAGTGGAGTGGGTAACCATACCCTTCTCCAGGGATCTTCCTGGTCTAGGGAGCTAACTTGGGTGTCCTGCACTGCAGGCAGACTCTTTACCACCTGAGCCATCAGGGAAGATCAGGGTAGCAGGGTGTCATGTATCTAGGCCATCCTATAAAGTGGGTGCTAGAAACACTGGGCAATGAAAGCCTGAAATATTTACACCAAATTGAGATGTGCCATAAATATAATATGTAATGATTTTCAAAGACTTAGAAATAAAAGAATACAAAATCTTTCAGTATTTGATATTAATTGCATGTTAAAATGAAAATATTTTAGGTATATTGGGTCCAATGAAGTCTATTATTAAAATTAATTGCACTTGTTCTCTTTACTTTTCTAATGTAGGTATAGAAAATTTTAAATAATATATTTGACTCACCTTTGTGACTCACGTTTCTATTGGAAAGTATTCAATAGATGAATTCCAATATCTTCTCTGTTTCAGGTGTCTATTTTTTGTGTGGAAATACTGCAAAATGAGGTTTCATAAAATCTTTCAAAAAGGATTATAATTCTTATGATTGATTCTGCTGATATATCTAAAGTATGAGTTATTAAATGCATTTTCTATTCTAATTATTATTGTGTTTATTCTGCTAGTGTTCGGTACATTCCTATCCAAATTAAGTGAATAGTCTCTTAAAACTGACATAGTTTGAAATTTTTGCTCTAATATGGAACAACATGAGTTTTTATATATATATATATACACATATATGTACACTAATTTTTGATTTAGCAATTAAAGTAAATGCAAAATGAGTGTAATCCAAGATACCAGCTTAGAAATAAAGTTAAAATGCAGGGCAAAACCCTAGTTAGAGTTTTCATGTGCCCTTGGGTTTTTTCCATTTATTTTTATACTCACATTAGCAATCAGAAAAAGTTTCAAACTTTAAATGTGCAATATTTTAGTATAATAATTTTAATTTGCAATTGTCAGCTTGTGAAAACTAAAGAATAAAAGAAAATTAAAGTTGTCATCCTAAAAACCATATCTAAACTTCAATTAATTCTGGAAAATTGAAGATTGGATTGACTCGCAATTGTCTGTGAATTTGAAAGGTTTCAGGTGCTGAATTTCAAATCTGTTATTCTTTGTTTCTACTCAATATATAATATTACCAAACTTTAACTCTAAAAATGCATCCTAATGTACCTTCAAAATAGTTAAGAATGCATATTAAGTATTATGTTCATGTTTATAAGTAAATCCCGATTTAGTTTGGTACTTATGAGCCTTGAGCAATACAGCAATTGAGTTACTATTTATTTTGCCATAATTTTCTATTAAACATTTTTTCATACAGGACAATTTAAATCTTGAAACTAAACCAATTAGTTTTTATTGCAATGTTGAAGGAAAATAAGAACCCAAGTTTAAACTTAATGAAAATGAATACCATTAGCAAATTATGTGGTGTGCTCTCTTTTTATTCTTTTACATATTAATTCAAAGTTTATTCATGTCTAGCTGTTCACCTTACAGAGAAAAATAAATCAAACATCATCAAAGTGACATAATGTTTTGATAAATATGACAGATGACATCTGATTCATTGTAGTTTAAATCTAACAAGGGCACCCTACCTGTCAGTTATCTTTCATTCATGAGATATAATAATTTTCCATGCTTGCATTTTGAAGAAAAAAGAAAACTGAGCATTTATTTGTTAGCAAAGGTATGTTAAAGATTTAAAGTCAGCTAGATTGAGATTCAGCCAATACTTAAAATATGTATTCATACATCTTGATTTGTAAAGTGATTTTTTGATGGAAGTTTGGATTTATTCTAGAGAGAATATTACCCTTATCTGTTTTAAAGCTAAACCAAAACTAGAATTATTCTTGAGATCCATATTGCCATGTATCCTAGAATATCTTGATGTCAGTATATTTGAAAATTTTAAAATAATCATATCTTGATTGAGGCTTTCCTTCATTCATCTCAATGCGAATAGAGGTAACAAGCATTTTATGTGAAAATAAAATAGACCAATGAGGCAGAAATCATTTTTAAAATCTTTGGTCAGAAAGAAGCTCTTAAAAAGTGAAAATTTTGCTCCCATGGTATTTGTCTTTTAAATAGAGGACTTACCAATACCAATACTTACCAATACCAATAAAGAATTATTTAAGTGGTCAAAGTGCACTTGTCTAGGCAAAACTTAAGCATGCTTTTATATTCTAAAACATTTGCAATCTACAAAGTTTTGCTAAATTTATATGATTAAAATGAATTGAATGTATTGGAGGGTACAGATGAGAGAAATATGAAATTGAACATGCAATGGACTTTCTTGTTTGGTGAATTATTTATATTTCAATTTTTAACAGATTTGTAATGGCTTAGAACCATCTTGTATGAGGTTTCATGATACATTTGTTTAATATAGTTGACTTTCACCTTTAGAGGTTTGGGTTGAATTTGGCTCAGATCTCAAATTGAATGAATTTAATGGTTTGCATTTAGTCTATTTGTCCATATTACTGGACTAAAAATTTCTGGTAATGATCCAAACGTGAAAGCTTCTGCTCAGGAGAAGCCTGGGATTTGCACAGTGTTACTAAACAGCTGGCAAATTTTTGGCCTAGTCACTTGGCTTCTAAGAGTACTATTAATTTCTATTTTCATAAACTTATTTTCCCACAAAATTTATTGTGAAAATATGATTCAGTGAAAGTGTCATTCATAACATGGGATGGAAGAAAGACTAGGTTTTCGTAGAGCAAGAACTGCAATCTTACAAATAATTCAGACTCCAAGTGAGTCTTCAAGAAATTTCATGTAACTCTTGAAAGAATCATCTTCATGGCCAGCTAATCTTGAGAATGCTTTCACGTGTGCGTGCATGCCAAGGACCTTCAGTCAGGTCCAGCTCTTTATGACCCTGTGGACCTTGTGCCCATCAGACTCTTCTGTCCATGGGATTCTCCAGCCATGAACACTGGAGAATGCCCTCCTCCAGGGGATCTTCCCGACCCAGAGATCAAAAACACATCTCTTATATCTCCTGCATTGGCACCATTAGTGCCATCTAGAAAACCCAGGCTTTTGCATACTTGGTCACAATCAGAGAGGAATTACTCAAATTTGTATATATCCTTTTTCCTGTGTAACAGCTAGCTACAAATTAAGACAAAGAAGAATATACATCTTACATGCAAATGTTCCTCCATATAAAGAGGCAAAATCAGGCCTTTAGTTTACAAAACATACATTTTTACTTGTGCTTGCAAAATCTGCCTTTTGAGAAAAAGTTCTTATTTATTTCCAAAGTTTTATCTGAATTCACAAGGAAAAAGGAAACTTCTCCAGAAGGTAACAAAAAAGGAGATTTCTATGCAGCCTTGTTATGTGTAGGTATAAAGAGAATCACATTGAATAGCAATTTACCCAATTAATCATTTGTTTTGTTAAAAACAATTATGTGTGCATTTAACATTTTGTGATGCATAGACTAGATGATATAAACATTTGCAAATAAACAGTTGAACATACTTAAATAATCATGTTATAATAAGCAACTTGTTCCAGGATCTTGAAAAATATTGGATATGTTATTAACAGATCTTGAAAACAAGGTTATGTGATGTCTCAATAATACTTAAGTAAAATTTAAGATGTGCTAACACATAATTGTTTAAAAACTTTCTTATTAATTCTCCAGTTTGGAGAGAATGGACAGGGTATTTCAGAACATCTCTATGCTTTGTTCTATTTCAAATGGAAATGCCCCCATGAACAAAGTGATGTTTTTAATGAAGATTTAAACTATCATTCTATAAGATCTATGTAAATGTTAGGAGCAATATTGTGTGTGTGTGTGTACCTGTGCATGTGTGTGTATATCTAGTTACTACAGAAGATTCAAATAAAAAGGTTCTTAATCAATTGTTATTACTTTATCCTCTTCAGGAAGATTAGTGTGGCGATAAACAACAAAACCAGATTAACAATACCCATTTAGTACTATTATTTTATTATCGATCATTAGCTTCTAAAGTAAGTATCTTGCCTTTAAAATAATTGAATTGGCTACTTTCCTTCTTAAAATATAGTCCTTAACAAATAGTCCATTCACCCAATAATCTTAAGAAAATGGTATAAGTATATAAGCATAATGTTGATAAAATATGTTGTTTGTCATCTTTGGGAAATAGTTAACAGAAAGTGGTTACTGTCAAAAGTTTTACTACAAGAAACTGTTTGTCAAAGGATTTTCTAATGAACATTAGACTCATTAACAAGTTTACAAGTTTTATTGTGAAAAAAAAAAAAGAAGTTTTATTGTGTTTCCTGAGCACCACCTAAAAAATATCCCACAGCAGATACTATGCCCTACAGGTACCAGTCATTGCCTGATCAATGATGCTGAACCAACACCGAGTACAATAGCTAGTCATTACTCCAGAAGACATTCTGTCTCAGTGTAATATTGCATAAGTAGTCGCTGAGTGACAGTTGATGAATACAGACCAAAGAGAAAGTTCACATATATCTGGAACCTTTTACCAACAGGATGAAACAAATGTATTAAAATTGATAAAATTTAGTCTTTTAGAAAGCAAATCAGTTTATCAAAAATCCATAAATATGCACTTGCTGTATTAAAACAATATTTGTGTTTGTGAGTTCAACTATAGCTTGCATAGCTTGTGAATGTCTAAGTGTTCTATATACATGTGAATATATACAAGTGAGTTGTATAAAGTTTTCCATTTGAATCCTTATCATAGATTCCTGGGTCAAACAGTTCAGAAGAAGGAAGAGATAAGAAGCAAAATGGTAGCTAAGTGGAGAGTTTAAAAGTAAACATATACATATATATTTTTTCCCATTTATTTTTATTAGTTGGAGGTTAATTACTTTACAATATTGTAGCGGTTTTTGCCATACATTGGCATGAATCAGCCATGGATTTACATGTGTTCCCCATCCCGATCCCCCCTCCCTCTCCACCCAGTCCCTCTGGGTCTTCCCAGTGCGCCAGCCCTGAGCACCTGTCTCATGCAGATTGTCTCATCTAAAAAAAAACAAAAAAAGTAAACATATAAACATTACTTGCACAATCCCTGAATGTGCCAACAAACATCAATTCATATTCAATGGATAATATAGTTGATCTAAATAAGCTATGCAAACAGTTTTTATTTTCTCAACCAAAAAAACAAAAAACAAATACTTGAAATGAATATCTCCCCTTTCCTACAGTGAGATTGCTGCATATCCAGATATGTTCTTATAGTCAGCTTTTTATATGAAGTAAATATATGAGCTAGAAACTCATGTTCCTCCTAAAATAAATTCATCTCTAATATATCTGATTATAAAGTCATTTTAATTAAGGATTTTTTTTATTTCCCACAAAGATGAAGGACCGTATATAAGTATTAGTTTCCAGTTGCAAATACTAACAGCATTTAACTCAAATACAAAGCAATAATTTCAAGAAATTCATTCTATGAATAAAAGATACAAAGCACAAACATCTATGAGTGGAAAAGTTCAAACTTAAATCTCATAATTCTGAGCACACACTTTCAACAGTGATTTCAAACAACCTAATGGAGAAGAGGCAGAAATAAATACAAGAGAAGAGTAATTTTTTTTAGAAGTATAGTGTTTACTTTTTATGGATAAATGAGATGACATTCAAGTTAAGAATTTTCAGTTCTCTATAATTTATTTCCTAAGTCCTAAATTTGTGTAAATCTTTTAAAAATACTGCTGCATACTAAAAATTGTAATGAAAGCATTTTTTACTACTGTCAATACCTATGTTGGAATTCAAAATCTCTAATAATATTTTAGAGGTCAAGAAGTTTCTTTTTCAATTCAAAAGCATAAATAAAAAAATACTTAATGATGAACATTGCAATCTTCACCCACTTTTGACTGGTAAGTATTCATAATATAAATATTTTCAGATTAAATAAGGTTTATCTAATATATATTGGATGATCCAACATTGGACTTACATGAAAGAACAACTTAATTAGCCTTAATTATCATGGACAGCCTAATCTGCCTGGCATTTGGATATTTGCCCAGTGGTCTGTTGAACTCAGGTGCATAACCTCAGTTGAGGGAATCATGTCACAGCACCATCTGTTTCTGATTCTGCCCAGATTTTTCTGCCCCTCGTGCTCAATTTGCTCAAAGAGTTCTGCTTGGCTGATGAATTGAGGGTCATCTTAGACAAAACTGTGAAGCAGATGATGCTTGTCCTTGATACCCACACATTTCCCCTTTAGCCTCACTGGCAACTTCCTGGAAATCACATGACCCTTCCTCAAGTACTCATATGCTGACTAAAGTCTTAAGCCACAACCAGTCACCTAAGATTGACCATATTTAACAGCTTTCCAACCTAAAAAATTTCCACTTCAGCAGCCAACTGTTTCAGTCAGTATTCTTAGTTGTTAGCAATAGACATCAAATATGACTATTTTAAGCAAAAAAGAAAATTCACTGGGAGAATGCAGAGAGTCAAATATTTTTGTGGAGAAGCAGGAGAAGTTAAGTTTTGGGAATGAAAAAGGGGCTCCAGAGTAGCTTGAGAGTCTGGGGAGCAAGCTCAGTAGCTATTGTGAATAAATCGAAGTCCACTTCTACACAGACACCTTACACATTTTACCGAGACTTGCATATCAAGAAGTCCTAACACAAAGAGCTGGAAAAGGCAGACACTGAAAACAGTTCCTCCTGCTACTTTCTTGGTAAATCCATTTATTTACTGTAAGATATAGGTCATCATAGTAAAAGGAAGGAATAGAAATTCAAAATCTGATGATAAGAGAATTATCTAGGGATAATTTTGTGAATAAGTGTTTCTGATTTGAGACAAGATCACACCTGCTACTACAGTAAAGTCACACATTGTGTGGTCATTATAATCTCCAAAAATGCACACAATTCAAGATTTCATGGTCAATGATTGAATAACTGAGAGGTAAGAGAGATTTTGCGTATCAGTATCATTTCTTTTTTAGGACAAGGGGAAAAAACTGACAACAATAGAGAATTTGCAATAAAAAAGAAAAAGAACATATGGCAAAAACATCAAGGGAAAAGCATGGCCAGTTTCCTTAATAACCAAATAACTTTAAATTAAAGCACAATGAGATTATGTTTTTAAATGCTTAACTTTACATGAACTTAAAAAATAAAACTATTCAGAGCTCAAGAAAATAGAAAATTAAACACTCTTCATGCAAGAATAGGTAGATATATTAATTGGCACAACACTCCTGACAGCTATTAAACAACTTCTATCAGCATTTTAACATATAAAGTTAATAAAACTCAGCAACTTGTCACTCTAACAATTTATCAGAAAATAACTACAGGTGAGATCAAAGATGTATTGCCAAGTTTATTATTGTAGCATCCTTTATAAAAATAAAATATGTGAAAAACTTTATTCAACAAATAAAACACTATGCAGTCGTTAAGAGAGATACAATGGATATGGGGAAATGTTCAGACTATATTGAAGAAAAAGGTCAGTTAAAAAAGCAACTTTCTTTGATTTACAAATTACCTACATTATGTGAGCTACATGTGAGTTGCATTTGGTAGATTGCTAAGCCTGAGGTAAGAAAGTATCACAGAATGGGTAGCTTAAACAACAGACATCTATTTTTCAAAGTTCTGGAGGTCAGAGGTCCAGATCAAGGTGCAGGCAGGACTGGCTCATTCTGAGAATTACGAGGGAAATATCTATTCCAGCTCTCCCTCCTTGGCTTGTAGACGTACATCTTCTTCCTGTGTGTCCAGGCTGTCTTCCCTCTGTATGTGTCTGTGTCCACACTTCCTCTTCTTATGAAGATACCAGTCATACGGAAATAGGGTCCATCTCAATTATCTCATTTTAACATAATTACTCCTGTAAAAACCTATCTCTCAAAACATTCTTGAGGTGCTTGACTTAGGACTTCAACATATGAATTGAGAAGACAGACAGAATTCAGCCATCCATATGTAAAAGTGTTTTTAAGGGTAACAGTGTTATTGCATGTATAAACGCATATATGTGTCTGCAGACGTGTGTATCGGTGTATTGGTGTATTGAAATGTGTTGGTGTACAAATATAAAAAGGAAGGCAGGTCTGGCTCAGTCTCTGTGGGACCTCTGGGTCCTTGTGTGTACAGATTTTCTTTGAGGCCTCCGACTGCCTCTGGCAAGTATGGGGTTTGATTCTAAATTCAATTTCACTCCTCCTACCATCTTATTGGGTCAATAAAAAGAAACACAAAAAAAGCAAAGTAGTTGTCTGAGGAAGCCTTACAAATAGCTGAGAAAAGAAGGCAAGCTAAAGGCAAAGGGGAAAAGGAAAGCTATACCCGTCTGAATGTAGAGTTCCAAAGAATATCCAGGAAGGTAAGAAAGCCATCCAAAGTGATCAATGCAAAGAAATAGAGGAAAACAATAGAAGGGAAAGACTAGAGATCTCTTCAAGAAAATTAGATACCAAGGGACTACTTCCTGGAAAGATGGGCTCAATAAAGGACAGAAATGGTATGGACCTCACAGAAGCAGAAGATTTAAGACAAGGTGGCAACAACAAATAGAAAGTGAAGTCAATCAGCTGTACCCAACTCTTTGTGATCCCATGGACTGTATCTCACACACTAGCAAAGTAATGCTCAAAATTCTCCAAGCCAGGCTTCAACCCTATGTGAATGAAGAACTTCCAGAAGTTCAAGCTGGATTTAGAAAAGGAAGAGGAACCAGAGAGCAAATTGCCAACATCTGATCATTGAAAAAGCATGAGAATTTCAGAAAAACATCTGCTTCTGCTTTATTGACTATGCCAAAGCCCTTGACTGTGTGGATCACAACAAACTGTGGAAAATTCTTAAAGAGATGAGAATACCAGACAACCTGACCTGCCTCCTGAGAAATCTGTATACAGGTCAAGAAGCAACAATTAAAACCACACATGGAACAAAGGACTGGTTCCAAATTGGGAAAAGAGCACTTCAAGGCTGTATATTGTCATCCTATTTATTTAACTTATGCAGAGTACATCATGTGAAATGTCAGGATGGATAAAGCACAAGTTGGAATCAAGATTGCTGGGAGAAATATCAATAACCTCAGATACACAGATGACACCACCCTTATGGCAGAAAGTGAAGAAGAAATAAAGAGCCTCTTGATGAAACTGAATGACGAGATTAAAAAAGTTGGCCTAAAACTCAACGTTCAAAAAATTATGATCAAGACATCTGATCCCATCACTTCATGGTAAATAGATGGGGAAACAATGGAAATATTCAAAGACTTAACTTTCTTGGACTGCAAATCACTGCAGACGGCAACTGCAGCCATGAAATTAAAAGACACTGTTCCTTGGGAGAAAAACTATATCCAACATAGTCAGCATATTAAAAAACAAAGACATTATTTGTCTTTGCCGACTAATGCCCATCTAGTCAAAGCTATGGTTTTTCCAGTAGTCATGTATGGGTGGGAGAGCTGAACCATAAAGAAAGCTGAGCACTGAAGAAGTGATGCTTTTGAACTATGGTGTTGGAGAAGACTCTGGAGAGTCCCTTGGACTGCAAGAAGATCAAACCAGTCAGTCCTAAAGGAAATCAATCCTGCATATTCACTGGAAGGACTGATGCTGAAGCTGAAACTCCAATACTTTGGTCACCTGATGTGAAGAACTGATTCATTTGAAAAGATACTGATGCTGGGAAAGATTGAGGATAGGAGGAGAAGGGGATGACAAAGGATGAGATTGCTGGATGGCATCACAGACTCGATGGATGAGTTTGAGGAGGCTTGGGAGTTGGTGATGGACAGGGAAGCCTGGCATGCTGTAGTCCATGGGGTTGCACAGTTAGACATGACTGAGCGACTGAACTGAACTGACTGATAAAAAGGAAGAAGAGCAGAAATGCATAGTCAAGCACTTTTTCTAAAATACCATATGTGTGTCCCTGAAAAATGTCCATTCCTCAAAATTACACGTTAAAAGTAATATTATTTATGGGAAAATTAGGGGTAGGAGCAGTCTGGTAAATCCTATGAAACTCTATAACTAAACAAAAACAACAACTTTAATAAAGCATAGTTGAATATTTAAGTTTCTCTGAGCATTTTATCTGCCATTATGGTGAGAATTTCCTTTCCAATCTTAAAATGGAGGGCATGATTTCTCCTTTGAAATGAAAGTCCTGAAGGATAGTTCACTTGAAAAAATAAAACAAAACACAGGAATATATCTTTACAGTTTCTTTAGTAGCATTTTGAATTTCAAGACATCTTGCCATTTTAATTGAAAATATGGTATAGTATTTGAAGCCTCTGATACAGTTCTTTTGAAAGTGTTTTCTTATACCTATGGCTGATTCATGTTGATGTATGGCAGAAACCAACACAATATTGTAAAGCAATTATATTCCAAGTAATAATAAATTAATAAAAAAAGAAGATATTAAAACAAGAAAACAGTTTAAAAAAAACCTAAATATTTGATTGTAAAATATTTGCCCCTTCCCTTCAAAAATTAATATGTTGAGAAAAACGTGTAAATTCAGTGAGTTCAATAATACAGAAGCACGGTATCTGTAGCATTTAAGATATACAAACTAGAAACGTACTACAGTTTTACTCAAGAACATCAATTACTTTGTGCTATAGATTGACATTTATAAGACTGAAAGCAGACCATGTTAATTAAGTTGGTTACCTGCAGAAGGATGGAGTCAACTGCATTCATCTCAAAGGAGGCTGAAAAACTGATGAGAGAGTAATGAACACTGTGGAACTTAAAGCCTCAGAAAGTTAGAATATGTGGTAAGAATCTTCTCTCCCATTTGAAATCATGATACATTCCTCGAATACAAAATAACAATCTTGATCCTCTTTTAGGTGTTTTCTCTTCCTTTTCCATTCAAATTTCCTTAAGCCTTCAAAAATCCATAATGGTTTTCCTGATGTAAAGATCTGCTCAAGGCAAGTGAAAAGTTGTAAACTACAATTACTTCCTAATTTAGAGGAAGGTATACTGAATGTCCGGAGAAGGCCATGGCACCCCACTCCAGTACTCTTGCCTGGACAATCCCATGGACGGAGGAGCCTGGTAGGCTGCAGTCCATGTAGTCGCGAAGAGTCAGACATGACTGAGCGACTTCACTTTCACTTTTCACTTTTATGCTTTGGAGAAGGAAATGGCAACCCACTCCAGTGTTCTTGCCTGGAGAATCCCAGGGATGGGGTCGCACAGTGTCGGACACGACAGAAGTGACTTAGCAATAGCAGCAGCATACTTAATGTCTCTGAAAGTGAAAGTGAAATCGCTCAGTCATGTCTGACTCTTTGCAACCCCATGAACTGTACCCTACCAGTTTCCTCCCTCCATGGGATTTTCCAGGCAAGAGTACTGGAGTGAGTTACCATTTGTCTCTACACGAAAATAAGTGTGGTCTTGAATATAATATTTTTTTTCTTGAAACTTTCTCCCCTGAGTTTTTTATAAGTTGTTAAATGAGTTATATCAGGAGCATTAGAACAATTATTTAAAATTCTACCATCATCCCAAGTATTTCTGCATTTTTCTGCTATGGCTTCCATAGTTAACGTGAAATAACAACAGCAACAACAACAAAAAAATATCGTGCAGTCAAAGAACAAGATATTGATACAAAAATCACAAATTTGTTTACTAATGATTTAATTCAAATACTTGATTTTGAATCAACCAATTATAACAATAGGAGGAAAATAAAAAGCATAACACCTAGATGAAGAGTGCACAAAAACAAAAAAATAGACAAAGAGAAAGGAATACTTTACAGCTTTTATCATTTCAGCTAGAGACTAGCCTTCCATCAGTATGTTGTTTTCAAAGAAATAGCAAGCTATTATCATCAGCAAAGTTTAAGTATATGATTTAGAAAAATTAATTTCTGTGAAATTCTGAAGATTGGAGTTCACTGTGTATACACATATATACACAAAGTTATATATATATATAATATACACATATATATGCATATATTTACATATACAAATACGTACATGTACATGTATATTTGGAAAGATGATTTTACCTGTGAAAATGTATACCAAAGCCAATAAAAGGGCAGAAAATGATATTGCTTAATATTTTGCCCAATTTAAAGGTAAAACATTAGTATTATCTTCTGTGTTCCTTTAACAACAACAAAAAAGGATTAGGGCAGTTTTTCAAGCAATCCTCAATATATAGCAGCATTAAACTCAGTTTCAATGCAATCCTGCTGATCCGATTAAGAAGTGAAGCTACACAGGTGCATTATGTAGTTCATTTTGAAAGGAAAAGCAACAGACTTGATCAAAACATGTCTCCCTATGACTGAATTGTCAGACAGGCCCCCTTTTAGGATACTAACAGAAAATGTGACTGAGAATTGCTATTTCCCAGAATCATTAAATGAGTATCTAATAATGGGTATCAGATGTTCTTTCCATTTTCTTCCTAGTCTAACTCTGTTTGCAAGATTCAATAAAAGGATCAGTAATTTTGACTACAAACATATCTGGCTTCCTGTTACTACCTACCTGAGTTAATCTGTGTATATTTTATATGTGTGTGTAGGAGCACTGAGTGTTCTTTTCTCAATGGTGTATTATGCAAAAGATTTAAAAGTATAAGATAAACAATATCTTTATTTTATCATAACTCCAATACTTTTTGAATTGTCATTGGATAAATATATCATTCCAAGAAAGAGAACATCAGGTCATAATATCAGACTTTGTGAAAGAAACATTAACCTTACTCATTATTGTTTATTCAACTGTTATTTATAGAATAGCTATCCGTGTCGTGAGTGATTGCACTATAACAATAAACAAGGAAGAGCAAAAAATTGCCTATCCTCATCTCAGTCCTATTCTAGTAGTAGTAGAAAAACAGTAATCCAATACATAAGTGAAATGTGTGTGTGTGTGAGTGTGTGTGGTATTGTATTGGTTTGTGGAAAAAATCTAGAGCATAAAAGAGTGGTAGAATATATACTGGGGAGAGTGTCATTTTCAAACATGATTATAAGGAAAACTTCCATTTATGTGGTATTTGATGAAAGAAGTGAGAGAGTCGTCCACATCGGTGTTTGTAGGAAGAGTATTCCAAGCACCAGCAGCAGCAAGTCAAAACCAGGTGGGCAGGGGTAAGACATTTCAGGCATAACCAACAGGCTCAGCTGCAGCAAATGCATGGGAATATGAATGCCAAGGAGTGAACACAGAGAGGTGGAGAGAAACAGATTGGACAGGACCTACTAGATCACTGCGAGGATTTTAGCTCTTCTTTGAGTGGGATGGAAATTTATCACAGGGTCAAGGGTTTAAAGAGTGTTGTGGACAGTCTCTGTTGGGTCCCATGATGAGAATAGGTTGCTGGAGGACAAGTGTGTAATCTGGCAAAACAGTTGCAGCTAAAGTGAAGCTCCAGGTGAGAGATAATTATGGTTTGAAGAGTGTGCATGTATGCTCAGTCATCTCTGACTCTTTGTAACCCTATGGATTGTAGTCCACCAGGCTCCTCTGTTCATGGGATTTCCCAGGCAAAATCAAGAGTGGGTTACCATTTACTCCTCCAGGGGATCTTCCCAATCTAGGGATCAAGCCTACGTCTCCTAAATTGGCAGGTAAATCCTTTACCACTAAGCCACCAGGGAAGCCTGAGGATGAGAGAAATGATGTGACTATATTTTTAACATATGTTGAAGATGAACCAAATAGTGTTTGCTGTTGGATTGGAAATCTGGTACAGAGAAAGGGTTTTGCCACTTGGAAAGACGGGATTGCATTTTCTAAAATAAAGAATATGGGGAAAATTAGTTATGAATAGAAATCAAAAGTCTGCTTAGGGATTTTTTAAGCTGCTTTACCTATAGATATCTAAGTGATAAATTTTAGTATACAGCTGCATATCTCAGTCTAGACATATGAGAGATGAATCCCTCTGTGAAGTGTTATCAGGTCACATGGTATTTAATGACAAGAGAATGGATGAGGTCACAAGAAGAATGAGTGCAGAGAAGTACGTGGGTAGTTTATAGGACTGAGAGTTAGGGACATTCCAATATTTAGTGGTTGAGAAGATAAGGAAGAATCAGAGGAAAAAACTTAGATGAGTTGCTCAATAAAAAAGGAAGAAAATCGCATATTTATGATTCTTTGAATTAGATATATTTATATAATGCAAATTATTGATTATATATGAGCTTTCAAGGTGGCTCAGTGTTAAAGAATCTGCCTGCTAAGGCAGGAGACAAAGGAGACACAAGTTTAACCCCTGGGTTGGGAAGATCCACTGGAGGAGGAAATGGCAACCCACTCCAGTAATATTTTCTGGAAAATCCTATTGACTGAGGAATCTTACAGGGATGGCAAAGAGTTGGACATGACTTAGTGACTAAGCAGCAGCAGCATTGATCATACATAATGCTATGGAATGTAATATTTAAATTATTTTATTATATAAGCAATAATTTAGTTGCTTATCAAATATAATGTGTAATTATGACAAATAAATTATAGATATCATGAATACTATATATCAAAATAAAGTATTTTATTCTGGATATGTATATAAAAAAACTATAAAGACTAGCCCTAAAATTGAAGGTTGTCCTTTTACTCTGTTAGAGAAGGGCTGTCACCTTAATTCAATCAGTCATTGATCTAGATCAGGACTGGGTTGCAGTTTCAGTTAGGTTTAGTCTACTTCTCTTTTGTGATGTCTCAAGGACAAGAGGTATTGTGTGTTTATTACACGCCATCTATTGAGACTTTGCCTCCCAAATGCCACTAAGGCTACAGGTCTCAGTTTGGCTGTTCAGCCCACCCTGTCTTCACAGCCTTCCAAATCATCATCTCAACGTTTAGAAATGTCCTTTGAGGAAAGGAGCCATGAACTTAGAGCTCCTCTAGTTGCCAGCCCTTTAGAAGAACCAAAGAGCCTTTTGATGAAAGTGAAAGAGGGGAGTGAAAAAGTTGGCTTAAACCTCAACATTCAGAAAACTAAGATCACAGCATTCGATACCATGACTTCATGGCAAATAGATGGGGAAACATTGGAAACAGTGAGAGACTCTATTTTCTTGGCCTTCAAAATCACTGCAGATGGTGATTGCAGCCATGAAATTAAAATATGTTTGCTCCTTGGAAGAAAAGCTATGACCAACCTAGACAGCATATTAAAAAGCAGAGGCACTACTTTGTCAGCAAAGGTCCGTCTCATCAAGGCTATGGTTTTTCCAGTAGTCATGTATGGATGTGAGAGTTGGGCTATAAAGAAAGTTGAGTGCCGAAGAATTGATGCTTTTGAACTGTGGTGTTGGAGAAGACTCTTGAGAGTCTCTTGGACTGCAAGGAGATCAAACGAGTTCATCCTAAAGCAGATCAGTGGGAGGGTAACAGGCAAGAAGGCCAGAGGTCCCGATGCGGCAGGAGGAAATAAATTGCACATGACAGGGTTTTTTTCCCGTTCTCTACACAAAATTAAAAGAGGCTTCTTTTAATTCTGTGTTGATAACACCTGGTTCTGCTTTGAGCTAACCAATGCGTTTTCCATATGGAATTGTTTTTCTTAAGCTATGTTATAGAAAGTATGCATTTGCTTCGGAATCTGCCTTCTTCAAAGTGATTCTGCCGAAAACTAACTTTATTTTCCTTTTCTCAAACCTTAGGCCGATAATGACTCAGCATACCAGTATTCCTGTTGAATGTTTTACGGCCGAGGGATGACACACCTCATGGCATCCTATCTCAAAAGTGCGTGTTGTGGGAGAGGGGCCTGGTGAAACTCCCTCAGGCTGGATGTGTCTCTCTATCTGATTAACAGCTTTCTAACAGACACAAAACACCTCTCTAAAAGCTATCAAGGGGGCACTCTTTCTGTCCCCTTCCGATGTCTATGTCAGAAGTTTCCCTAGCTGTAAGATACTTTAACAAAACTCTGCTACACAAAAATCTCCAAGTAGTCAAGCCTTGTCTCTGACACTGGGTTGAATTCCTCTTCTCCAGAGGTCACAAATCTCAGCATAACATATGGCTTGCAGCAGCAACCTTTCATCTTGGGGGCTCATCTGGGTTCTGATGAAGGGTAAGGGTACCTGGAGCTCTAGTTCTTTACTGTCCTAGTAAACACGTTTTCTGCTCTACTTTACTCTATGGTGTGTGTGTGTGTGTGTGTGTGTGTGTGTGTGTGTGTATGTGTGTGTGTGTGTGTGTGTGTGTGTGTGTGTGAAAGCAGCAAGAAAGAGCTGTGGAACTGGTCACAAAGCAAGCACTGAGCCCTGCTTTGGGGTTTTGAGGTGCCTGTAATGACTGAAGGCAGCCCCAAGGGAGCTTTGTTGCGAGTTTATACTGACCTGTCAATGCCAAGAGGCCCCCAACGTCCCTGCAAGGGAAACGGCCAGAAATGGGTGAAACGTGTGGATCGAGCATTCCTTTCTCTGTCACCGTTTACTGGGCTCTTTAACCATTTCATAACTGCCTGAGGAATTAGAACTATAAGCCAAGCTGTCAGATCACAGACTTTCAAGGGACTTGCAGTCCGTGCTATTGGTTGTCATATCATGTACTACAGATAAGAGCACGTTGTTGAGTAGCTAGGTGGAGCTCTAACTCCAAGAACATCTCTCAGGCTAGAAGATGCTCCCCTGACTGCCTGCCTCGGGGACTAGCGACCTGAAAGTGAGTCTTTATCTTGGCTGTGCCTCCGATCTCCGTGGATAAGAGCAAGCCTGGTGACCACGAGGTTTTTGAGGACACAAATTGGGAATCCCATGATCTGGCCAGTTTGGAAGTGCAATGAGATTCTTCCTTTGGTAACGCTAGCTCTTAGAGGACCAGAGGTGGCTCTCCAGTGGTTTTGAAAGGATTGGCCCTAATAGCTGGAGGACCAAATCCCTTTTTCCTTGCGGAATAGCCCTTCACCACTGCTTTTGTTATACATATACTGGTGTGGTGACACTCGGAAGAGACATCTCGGCTTTATGTTTGACCGTTTATATTTTTCAGTTCTATTGTGGTCAGGAATATTGTGCACAGGCACAAAAAGGACAGATGTTTCCCTTGGCAGTCTTAGAAGGGAGGCATTCCAGAAGGCTACTCTGTTGCACTCCGGCTGGCATCAGAAGAAGAGCAGAAATCAGGCAAAGGGTTTAACCCCGAGGAACTGGACATCAGTCTGGGGTGCCACCAGGTCTACCCCTGGTGCATCTCCACTCTGCCTCGGCGGTAGAACACGGAAGAACAGCAGAGGGATACCTGCGTCAGTAAGACAGGTTAACTCTGGCCAGGGAAGGAAGCTTGGGTGGAAGACCTGTTTCCACCCCCATCTAGAGCAGGGAGGGATGTCTCCTGTAGAAAGAAAGGGTGCTGGTTGCTGCTTTTTTCTTTTTTACAGAAGGGAGCTAACAATTCCAGTCTCATTCCTTTGAACTGTATCCTGAAAAACAGATAGCTTTAATCCCCAGAGCTTAAAGAAGACACACCTGATCTTCCTACGTGGTGTTGCATGGCCATGGTATCCATTGGAGGATGGCCAACAATGGCTGGTAGAAGAGCCTCTTAATTATAATACTGTCTTACGATTAGACTGGTTCTGTAGAAGACAATGGGAATGGGGAGAAGTAGCATATGTGTTGCTTTTTTTTTTTTTTCTGTCTCCCTGAGACATGCCAGACTTATGTCCTAAGGGTATAGATTTTGGTGTGAAACCTTCCGTT
Source organism: Muntiacus reevesi (assembly GCF_963930625.1). NCBI lineage: Eukaryota > Metazoa > Chordata > Mammalia > Artiodactyla > Cervidae > Muntiacus > Muntiacus reevesi. Next base: position 4,964,011 of record NC_089259.1, on the reverse strand, counting down.
CCCTTCTGTCCTCCTACTTTGCCCCCATATCTCAGGGTTCCAAATGAGCAAACTGAAAGCCAGGGCAGCCCCTCAGGAGAGGGTTGCCTTGGTCTTGGTAGAAACTCACTCCTCTGGTTTTAATTCAGAATCAGACAATCGAAGAAAGGAAAGCTCAGAGAGCTAAAACTAAGGGTGAAACACAGGATGAAATGGAGGATGATAGACAAAGAGATAAGGAAAAACAGGTTTCCCCACTCTATCCCTGGGATCATATGTGAAGGGCAGCCAGAGAGGCTGAGGAACAGCCACACAAGCTGTTGCCTCTCCATGAAGCACCCACCAGGGGGTGGGGTGGGGGGGGATCAATTCATGACAGTTAATAAGCCCTTTTCTTGTCAAGAAATACAAAGGTCAAGGAAGATTTGGGAGGCTATTTGGAGGGCCCAGAAAAGTCTACTAGAATCTTTAAGGTTGTTATTCAGCTTTATGATCTTGCTTGGAAAGATGTGATGTATACCTTGGGGCCAATGCTAACTCCTGGCTCAAAAACTCGAGTTTTGGAGAAAGCTATTGCCTATGGAGATTAATGGTAAGGTAATGAATCAGCAGGAAAGAGGGAGGACAAGATGGCCACCCTCCCTTCTGGGAATCGGGCAGTCAAAACTACAGAACCAGACTGGGACTATGACTTTTGCATTCCAGTCTCATATATTGAAAAGGACATCTTTTTGGGATGTTAGTTCTAGAAGGTCTTGTATGTCTTCATAGAACCAGTCAATTTCAGCTTCTTCAGCATTGCTGGTTGGGGCATAGACTTGGATTACTGTGATATTGAATGGTTTGCCTTGGAAATGAACAGAGATCATTCTGTTGTTTTCAAGATTGCATCCAAATACTGCATTTCAGACTCTTTTGTTGACTATGATGTCTACTCCATTTCTTCTAAGGGACTCTTGCCCACAGAAGTAGATAAAATGGTCATCTGAATTAAACTCACACATCCCAGTCCATTGTAGTTAGCTGAGTCCTAAAATAATGTTGCTCACTCTTGTCATCTCCTGTTTCACCACTTCCAATTTGCCTTGATTCATGGACCTAACATTCCAGGCTCTTGTGCAGTGTTCTTTACAGCATTGGGCATTACTTCCATCACCAGTCACATCCACAACTGGGTGTTATTTTTGCTTTGACTCCATCTGTTCATTCTTTCTAGAGTTATTTCTCCACTCATCTCCAGTAGCAAATTGGGCACCTATCGACCTGGGGAGTTCATCTTTCAGTGTCCTATCTTTTTGCCTTTTCATACTATTCACGGGCTTCTCAAGGCAAGAATACTGAAGTGGTTTGCCATTCCCTTCTCCAGTGGACCACATTTTGTCAGAATTCTCCACCATGACCCATCTATCTTGGGTGGCCCTACACAGCATGGCTCAGTTTCATTGAGTTAGACAAGGCTGTGGCCCATGTGATTAGATTGGTTTGTTTTTTGTGATTGTGGTTTTCAGTCTGTCTGCCCTCTAATGGAGAAGGATAAGAGGCTTATGGAAGTTTCCTGATGGGAGGGAAGGACTGAAGGGGAAACTGGGTCTTGTTCTGATGGGCGGGGCCATGCTCAGAAAATCATTAATCCAAGTTTCTGTTGATGGGTGGGGTTGTGTTCCCTAGCTGTTATTTCCCTGGGGCCAAACTATGGCAGAGGTAATGAAGATAATGGTGACCTCCTTCAAAAGGTCCCAAGCAAGCACTGTTAAACTCAGTGCCCCCAACCCTGCAGCAGGCCACCGCCAACCCACGCTTCTGCTGGAGTTTCAGGGACACTCACTGGCAAGTCTGGATGAGTCTCATTTGGTCACTGCTCCTTTCTCCTGGGTCCTGGTGTGTACAAGGTTCTATATGTGTCCTCCAAGAGCCTGCTTCCCAGTCCTGTGGAAGTTCTGGCTGCACTATAGTGGGGTTAATAGTGACCTCCAATGAAGCCAGGCAAAGGCAAATAGAGTTTGTCAAGAGAGTGCACTGGTCATAGCAAACACCCTCTTTCAACAACACAAGAGAAGACTCTACACATGGACATCACCAGATGGTCAACACTGAAATCAGATTGATTATATTCTTTGCAGGTAAAGATGGAGAAGCTCCATACAGTCAGCAAAAACAAAACTGTGAGCTGACTGTGGCTCAGATCATGAACACATTATTGCCAAATCCAAATATAATTCAAATAATTCAATAATCCAAATTATTGTTCAATTTGGACTCAAATTGAATCCAAATACTCAAATTGAACAAAGTAGGAAAAAACACTAGACCATTCAGGCATGACCTAAATAAAATTCCTTATGATTATGGAGTGGAAGTGACAAATAAATTCAAGGGATTAAACCTGTTAGACAGAGTGCCTGAAGAACTATAGATGGAGGTTTGTGACATTCGTACAGGAGGCAGAGATCAAGACTATCCCCAAGAAAAATAAAGGCAAAATGGTTGTCTGAGAAGGACTTACAAATAGATGTGAAAAGAAACGAAGCAAAAGGCAAAGGAGAAAAGGAAGAATATTCATCTAAATGCAGAGTTTCAAAGAATAGCAAGGAGAAATGACAAAGCCTTCTTCAGTGATTAATGCAAAGAAATAGAGGAAAACAAAAGAAGGGGAAAGACTAGAGATATCTTCAAGAAAATTAGAGATACCAAGGGAACATTTCATGTAAAGATGGGCAGAAATGGTATGGGCCTAACACAAGCAGAATATACTAAGAAGAGGTGACAAGAATGCACAGAGGAACTATGCAAGAAAATCTTCACTACCCAGATAATCACAATGGTGTGATCATTCACGTACAGCCAGATATCCTGGAATGCAAAGTACTTGGCTTTAGGAAGCAACACGATGAACAAAACTAGTGGAGGTGATGGAATTCCAGTTGAGCTATTTGAAATCCTAAAAAATGGTGCTGTGAAAGTGGTGCACTCAATGTGCCAGCAAATTTAGAAAACTCAGCCATAACCACAGGACTGGAAAAGGTCAGTTTTCATTACAATCACAAAGAAAGACAATGCCAAAGAATGTTCAAACTATTACACAGTTGCACTCATCTCACATGCTAGCAAAGTAATGCTCAAAATTCTCCAAGCCAGGCTTCAACAGTACATGAAATATGAATTTCCAGATGTTCAAACTGGATTTAGAAAAGTCAGAGGAACCAGAGATCAAATTGCCAACATCTGTTCGATCATCAAGAAAGCAAGAAGAGTTCCAGAAAAAAACATCTATTCCTGCTTTATTGATTATGCCAAGGCCTTCGACTGTGTGGATCACAACAAACTGTGGAAAATTCTTCAAGAGACGGTAAAACCAGGCCACCCAACCCGCCTCCTGAGAAATCTGTATGCAGATAAGGAAGCAACAGTAAGAAGTGGACATGGAGGAACAGACTGGTTCCAAATCGGGAAAGGAGTAACAAGGCTGTATATTGTCACCCTGCTTATTTAACTTATATGCAGAGTACATCATGAGAAATGTTAGGCAGGATGAAGCACAAGCTGGAATCAGGATTTTGGAAGAAATAACAATAACCTCAGATATGCAGATGACACCACCATTATGGCAGAAAGCTAAAAAAAAAAAAAAAAAAAAAAAAAAAAAAAAAAAAAAAAAAAACTAAAGAGTCTCTTGATCAAAGCGAAAGAGGAGAATGAAAAATTTGTCTTAAAACTCAACATTCAAAAAACTAAGATCATGGCATTTGGTGTCATCACTTTTGGCAAATAAATAGAGAAACAATGGTAACAGTGACAGACTTTATTTTGGGGTGCTCCAAAATCACTGCAGGTGGTGACTGCAGTTATGAAATTAAAAGACACTTGCTCCTTGGAAGAAAAGTTATTACCAACTTAGATAGCATATTAAAATTTAGAGACATTACTTTGCCAACAAATGTCCATCTAGTCCAAGCTATGGTTTTTCCAGTAGTCATGTATGGATGTGAGAGTTGAACTGTAAAGAAAGCTGAGCATCGAATAATTGATGCTTTTGAGCTGTGGTGTTGAAGAAGACTCTTGGAAGTCCTTTGGACTGTAAGGAGATCCAACCAGTCTGTTCTAAAGGAAATCATTTCTGAATATTCATTGGAAGGACTGATGCTGATGCTGAAACTCCAATACTTCAGCCACTTGATGTGAATAACTGAATCATTTGAAAAGACTCTGATGCTGGAAAGATTGAAGGTGGGAGAAGGGGATGAAAGAGGATTAGAGTGTTGAATGGCATCCCCATGTTGATGGACATGAGTTTGAGTAAACTCCGTGAATTGGTGATGGACAGTGAGGTCTGTCCTGCTGCAGCCCATGGGGTCTCAAATAGTCAGACATGACTGAGTGATTGAATAGAACTGAACTGGGACTACAACACAGCTAAAAGAAGATGGGATCAGAGTCATTTTGTCAGATGTATTCTTGAAGGACTCATGTGAGCTCATGATAAGATTTTAAACTATGCCAAACTGGTAAACATAGAACAGGAAAAGAAGGATGTGCCTTGTAAATTCTTAGATAGACTGCAAGAAGCCATTCACAGACTCACTGAGATTGGTCCTGAAAGTGAAGAGGGAAGAGTGATCTTAAATGATAGATTTCTCATTCAGCTGGCTCCAGATATCCACTGTAAGCTACTAAAACAGGTATCTTGACAAAATCAATCTTCAGATAATTTACTGTAACTGGCTTGGACAGTTTATTACATCAGGGAATATGAGGAGAAAGAAAAGAAGAGAAAGACCAAAGAACAGACTGAAGCCCTAATAATGGTGGTCAGAACCATTCTGAGAAAACCTGAGAAAAGTGCCCAGAGGGACCCTGGTGGAAAGGGATGGATTTACTATTACTGTGGGAAGGAGGGGCACCTCAAGTGGGATTGTCCTCAATTTCTAAGCTGCCCCCAGGTCCATGTCTGGTCTATAAAGGACCATACTGGAGGAGAGACTGCCCTCAGAGGCAGTTTGCTGACAGAGGCCCCAGAGGTTGGACTTTCAGGACAATCAGGACTGAAGCTGTCCAGGGGTCCCCACACAAGATTCCATCTTAATTACACCTGAGGAACCCTGGGTATTAATAACTGTGGGGAGCTAATCATTTGATTTCCTTAGGGACATCAGGACAACTCTGTTCTTATTGACAACCTTGGACCACTTTCTCCCCAATCCACTACTGCAATGGGACTGTCTGGACGAGCCAAATGTTATTATTTCTGTTGTCCTCTAAGCTACAACTGAGATTCTGTGCTGTTTTCACATGAGTTTCTGATTGTGTCAGAATTTCCCTCACCCCTTTTGTGGAGGGATATACTGAGCAAGGTTCATGCCTCTGTTTTCATGAAAATGGAGCCCTCTATTTCTCTCCCATTAATTGAGCAAAATGTAAATCCTAGAGTGTGGACTGATGGGAAAACTGTGGGTTGAGCACAAAATACTATTCCTGTCGTTATCAAGCTCAGAGACCCACACATATTTCCACATCAAAAGCAGTATCCTCTAAAACTCGAGATTAAAGGGTTAAAAGCTATCATTGAAAATTTGAAGGAGCAGGAGCTATTAATTCCCTGTAACAGTCCATGCAGCACTCCTATTTTGGTTATGAAAAAGTCAAATGATAAATGGGGACTAGTTCAAGATTTACAAATAGTAAATGAGACTGTGGTTCCCTTTCCTCCCATGGTACCCAGTCCTTAAACTCTATTGTCTGAAATTCCTGAACAAGCCAAATATTTTTTCAGTAATTGATTTAAAAGATGCCTTCTATTCTATACTGTTGGCAGAAGAAATCCACTTTTTATTTGCTTTTGAAGACCCTACCCAGCCAGCTTCTCAGTTAACCTGGACACTTTTGCCCCAGGGGCTTTGTGACATCTCTCACTTAATTGAACAGAGTTTGTCAGGGGATCTACAAAACTTTAATAGCCCTGAGACAGAAGTGTTACACTATGCAGATGATATTATGCCCTGTGCTGAGACAGAAGAAGCTTGCTCACAAGCCTCAGAAGACTTCCTAAACTTTTTGACTGGCTGCAGTTAAAAGGCATCAAGGGAAAAGACACAGTTTTGTCAACACTCTCTTAAATATATGGGCCTAATCATATCCGAAGGGATGCGGGCCACAGTCCCCAAGAGAATTAAACCTATACTAAACCACCCCCTACCTATGACTTTAAGACAATTGAGAGGATTTGGGGGCATCCCATGCTACTGCCACATTTGGATTACAGATTATGGGGCACTTGCCCAGCCTTTATATAAACTTATAAGTGAAACTCAACAAGCCCAAACTGACAAGTTGGTTTGGTCTCCAGATACTCAAAAGGCTTTTAAGGCTCTTTAAACTGCTTTCCTGAAAGCTCCTGCTTTGAGCTTGTTCACAGGGTCAGAGTTTAATTTGTTTGTCACTGAAAGAAAAGGCATGGCCATGGGAGTTATGACACAACCCCAGGGGCCTCACCAGCAACCTATAGAATACCTGAGTAGAATATTAGATGTAGTGGCATGTGGGTGGCCACATTGTCTAAGGGTAGTTTCTGCTATTGCTTTTACTGGTACCTGAAGCTCTTGAGATTATTAATGGGTGAAATCTTACTGTACTGACTTCTCATGATGTGAGTGGAATCTTAAACTCTAAAGTTAACATTTGGATGACAGACAATTGGCTTCTTAAATATCAGTCACTGCTATATAACTCAACTTTGAGCTTTTCAACAGACATTATGAGAACTCTGGGCAGTGACCCAGCCTCTAAGTCGAACAAGCCTCTGATTGAGCCAGGAGCCAAGGTCCTGAGAATGACATTGGGATCTGGGGGGTGGGGGCCAATCCCTTGAGCCCCTCTGGGAAGGCCCTTTCCAGGTTGTTCTTTCTTCTCACATAGCTGTCAAGGTGCCAAGAATTGAATCATGGGTGTACCACATTCCAGTTAAAAAGTGGCATCCTGACCCTCAGAGTAAGCAATGTCATTTTATGTCTTTATTCTCTATGCTTTCACTTTTTTTCACTTTTCAGAAGGACCAGATAATCTATATGGACCAGCTTCTGCTGACTCCAAAAACCCTGAGCCTGCTGTTTGACCCTCAAGATGCCTTCCTGTCCTGAGCTCATTCATATGCTGCATTCCACAGTTGGTCTAATTGCCGGGTCTGTGGAGCACTCCTATCCTCATTGGCAGAAGGCTTCCCTTGGTGGGCATCTCCACTTCAGGGAAAGGACTTTCTCCAAGTCTGTAACTACCTTCACCAACAGCAATCATATGTGATGTCTCTTCTTAATCTGATGGCATCTAACAATCCTAAAATGGACTGGTGCAACACTTTCTACCTTAACTATGGATATAATGTGACTTTTAACTTTGATTATACTTTATGTTGGTTTAATGACTATTGTGCTGCACATAAGAAGACAAATAGGTCTAGATATGATGGTTTTTTACATGTGTTTATCAAATACAGAATGAGATCATATGGCTAACTCCTGAAAAGGGACACCTAATGTCTAGTGCCCCCATATGCTGGTGACAAACAGAGCCATCCCCAGAATTGGCTGACAGCTTAATAATAATGACTGGAAACAATTTGGGTTCTTGCCTCAAGGAATATGTAATGTAATTATTCCTGTGTTTCCTTACCCCAGTACAGGCCCTCCTTTTGCCTGGCTAGACACTGATTGGGACTGGATCCCTCAGTCACACTGGCTTTCTCCAAACAGGACCTACTCACTGTGTGGCCCTGACCTATGGGTGTGGTGTCCCCCTGGCTGGATAGGGAGATTCACCTTAGGTCTAGCTTTTACTCATGGCTTCACATTTTCAGAGCTTCTGGAGAAGCCTGCTAATTTGCCACACCTTAGAACTCATTGGACGAGGTCTGTATTTCACTGGTATAATTATTTGACTGCAATATTCATTCCCTCTCTGGGAACTACAGAAGTTATGCTATGAGTTGATGCTGTGACTATTCTCAAAAAACTATTTCAGCCCTTAATGCTGAACAAATACAAATTATAAATGTGGTTTTACAAAGCAGATTGGCCTCAGATATTCTAACAGTTGCGCAAGGAGGAATTTGTGCCATTATTCATACCCAATGTTGTACATATATAAAAGATATGAGCACTAATGTTACTCACTTTACTAAACACATGAACATGCTGATTCAGGCTATGGATACTCCTGAAGCCTCATTTGCTTCACCTTCGGAGACATTTCCCCATGGTGGAAAACTATCTTAATTGTAATAACCCTGATTGTTCTGTTTTTGCTCCATGCATCTGTAACTGTGTAGCTGGATTTGTTTCTAGCCACATGAAGTCTTTTAAATTACAAGTGGTTGTCCAAACTCCTACGAGAGACACAGCTTCCTCCAACTACGACTTGAGGCCTCTGGATCACAGACTGTCAATATGAGGGTTAGGAAAATGTGTTGTCTCACCAATTTAGGGACGACGCCCCTTTTCAGCTTGGAAGCAGTTATGGAATGAAAGAAGCATCGCCCCTTTCCCTAGGCAACATAATACTCCTAAATGAAAAGGGAGTAATGAGAGGGTAACAGGCAGGAAGGCCAGAGATCCCCAAGGGGCAGAAGGAAAGAAACTGCAAGTGGCAGGCTTTTTTTCCTTCTTTAACACAAAATTAAAAGAGGCTTCTTTTAATTCTGTGTTGATGATACCTGGTTCTGCCTTGAGTTAATCAATGCATTTTTCATATGGAAATGTTTTTCTTAAGTTATGTTATTGAAACTATGTATTTGCTTCAGAAGCTTCCCCTTTTCAAAATAGTTCTAAGACTAACTTTTTTTTTTTTTTTTCTTTTCTTTTCTCAAACCTTGGATTGATTATGACTCAACAAACCAGTATTCCTGTTAAATGTTTTATGGCTGGGGGATGACACACCTCATGGCATCCTGTCTCAAAAGTGCATATTGTGGGAGAGGGGCCTGGTGAAACTCCCTAAATCTTGAGGTGTTTCTTTATCTGATTAACAGCTTTCTAACAGATGTAAAACACCTCGATAAAAACTATCAAGGGGGCACTCTTTCTGCCCCCTTCTGATATCTATGTCAGAAGTTTCTCTAGCTTTATTATACTTTAATAAAACTTTGCTACACAAAAAAGCTCCAAGTAGTCCAGTCTTATCTCTGACCCCAGATCAAAATCTTCTCCTCTGGAGGTCAAGAATCCTGGTGTAATATAGGACTCACAGCAGCAACCTTTGATCAGTCCTGAATATTCTTTGGAAGGACTGATGCTGAAGCTGAAGCTCCAAGAACTTAACCACCTGATGTGGAGAACTCACTCATTGAGAAAAAAAAAAAAAAAAAACCCTGATCCTGGGAAAGATTGAAGGTGGGAGGAGAAGGTGATGACAGAGGATGAGATGGTTGATGGCATCACCAACTCAATGGACATGGGATTGAGCAAACTCCGGGAGTTGGTGAAGGACAGGGAAGCCTGGCATGCTGCAGTCCTTGGGGTTGCAAAGAGTCATATACCACTGAGTAAATGAACTGAATCCAATTGAGTTGCTAGCCCAGCATGTCAGACCGTACGGGCATCATAAGATTTGATGTCTTCTTTCCCACAACTGATTAATCTACCTAGAGTAAGCCTACCTTACTTTTCTCAGATAAAGTTTCCCCCCTTTTCATTCAAATGATCCTAGGGACAGAAACATTCTGACAAGAACTAACAAGTTTTATTTTTTATTTTGTTCATCTTGCCTTCTTAATCTACAGTGTTTTGAAAAACACAAATTTTTACATAATCTTCTGTCTTAGTTGTTGCTGCGGAAGTGTTTTGTCTTGCTAGAGACAAAACCATGCATCTAAGATGATGTCTAATTAGTCGTTGTCTTTATCTACCATTTATAGCATTTGAGAAAAGCTGATGAAAGATGAGAACTTCAGAACAAGTGGTAGCACAGTCCTGCATTGTATAACATTGTGTATATAATATTGTACTAAAGAACCAGAAGATTGGATTGTGGGGTGGGGTGAGAAGGATTCTAGCCATGGCAAGTGGTGGGATTTTAAGCAAGCTTCCTAATTTCTCCAAGCATCACATCCTTATTAAAGACTCAATAAAAGGAGTTATAGTGGACATTTTTCTTACTTACCTTTGTTTAATTCCTTCACACTCTTATGAAAGCACTGTGATTTTCCCTGGTAAACAACATTTCTAACTCATTCTCATGCCAGTTGTGTAGACATCATTCTAGATTTGCAGACTTCACTTCACCTCTGACTTTGAGGATAGACGGGCATACATGCGTGCTAAGTTGCTTCAGTCCCGTCCTGACTCTGTGATGCTATGAACTTTAGCCCACTAGCCTTCTCTGTACATTGCATTTTCTAAGCACGAATCTAGGAGTGTGTTTCCATGCACTCCTCCAGGAGATCTTCCTGATCCAGGGATCGAACCCACACCTCTTACGTCTCCTGCATTGGCAGGATGTTCTTTACCATTAGCACCACCTGGGAAGATGTCACCAAAAGGGAATGAGAGCATTTTTATCCCTTTAGCCAGCAATACCCTTAACTAGGGCAAGAGGCTCCAGCCAAGGTCCCATGCAGCCCAATTTTGGCACCTCTCTGGGAATTGTAATAAAGGACACATCTTTTAGTTATTTTAGTTTCTTTTAAGAGGACAGAGTGAAAGCTTTAAATTAATTGGTCTGTGCATTACTACCTCATAGCAGCATTCTCTCCCTGTGTGGTGCTGTACTTGGGAAAAGAGCTGAGAATCTGAGACATTGAGTCCTGATGATTTCACAGGAGCAACCAGGTTCCATATGAACTTGATCTCATATGAACTTTCCAGTGAGATATTCTCTTAAGCCTGTATCACTGAATCCTTCGCTCCTAAAACAAAAAGAGTCCCGGCTCATCCAAGATCTCAAAAAAAAAGCAAGTAGTTCCCTTTCAGTAATGTGTGTGTGTGTGTGTGTGTCTGTGTGTGTGTCTGTGTGTCTGTGTGTCTGTGTGTGTGTGTGTGAAAAGAAGAATTTCAATTTCTACAAAGATCTCTGCCTTTTCTCTAAGAAAATAAGAGTACTTGTTTTTCCTTTTAATGAAAAGAGTGACTTTTTTACCAAGTTCATGCTTTCTTCCACAAACTGCAATCTCACTATCCTGCAGTAAAAAAATGGGAAAATTTCATCAGGACTCTCCAACAGTCAGTTTTCTTACCTATGTATTCATGAGGTACTTGATCTAAAAATTAGTATCAATGGTACACATCTTGCAGTGAGTATCAATAATAATATTGCAATCTGCTTTTATAGAGCAAAGTGCATGATTAAATTTTTTATTTCTGCATATTACAAAACACTATTATTATTAAAATAAAATTTAGATACAGAGTTATTAAAGTTTACATTTGAAATATTAACAGTGAAGCCAAGTTAGACATCATTTGAAACAATTTGGTTTTCCTTCACCTCAGGCATCAGAAATTAAATCCATGGCTGAAAATCAGAGAACAGATTTTGACTTAATATTCTAACTATTACCACAGTAAAGATGAAATAAACCAGGATAAATAAATATTAGCTTTATTTTTGCCTTTGGCCCTTAAATTATTTGTTTGTGACTCTTCACTGGTAAATGGTGGAAGTTTAAGGAGTTGTTCTTAGAAATATAAAATGTGTATATGATGTTTTGATTGGTTAAACTATGACAGATTTCATTTATTTAAAAAATATTTTTAATTAGAGGATAATTACTTTACAATGCTGTGTTGATTTCTGCCTACAACAACAGCATGAATTAACCATAAGTGTACATATATCCCCTCCTTCTTAAGCCTCCCTCCCATGTGTGACAGATATTAAATATCTTATTCTATCATGAAAAAGATATGATGCTTCTTCCCAAAGATGGTAAATGTTGCCTTGACATAAGCAAATTATTCAAACAGATGCTTGGAGAGTATATGCTTGAAAATAAGACAAAATTAGCAAGAGATAAAATTTATCAATATGTACAAAAATTAAAATGGAAAGGTATAAAAGAAATCATTGTTTTTTGTGAATGTTATTTATTTTAAACATCATAAATGCAAGCAATATAAATATATACCCACAGTTCACCAGGCAAATCTAATGGAAATAGAAATTTGGGTGCAAATTTTTCAGGATCTTTTGGGTATATGTATATAACTACTAGGATGAAAGACGATATTTCTGCTAAGGGCCATTGCTAACAGTAATGTTGCATTTATATTCTGAACATAGATATATCCTGGTTCAAGGCTGAACGGTGTAGAAAAGTGTAGCATTTACTATTTAGGTACTTTTTCCGTAAAAGTAAATCTAATTATACCTAAAAGATCAGAAAGCATTTGATTAAGAACTTGGAGTCTGGAGCTGGACTTCATGAGTTCAGAGGACTTCTGTTCATTGTCAGCTGGGTGATACCAACAACCTAATTAATTAACGAAACCACTGTCGTTTCTTTCATGAAATAGAGAATCTGGTGCTGCTCACTTACACCTGCGTGTGTGACAATAAAGTCCTTAGAAACTGTCTGGCATAAAATGAGCCTTGGGTAAATATTAACCTTAGTTGTAATAATCTCTTTGTTTCCAAGAGGATATTGATGACTTCTCCATCTTTTTTCAGTTATTTTGATTTCACTGAGAGGGTATTACTCAGAAATATATTCTACACATATATTGGGCTTCCCAGGTGGCCCTAGTGGTATAGTATCTGCTGCCAATACAGGACACTCAGGAGATGGCAGTTTGATCCCCAGCTCGGAAGATTTTCTGAAGAAGGAAATGGCAACCCACTCCAGTATTCTTCCCTGAAAAATTTCAGTAGCCTGGTGAGCTACAGTCCATGGGGCCGTAGAGAGTCGGACAAGACTGAGTGATTAAGCACAGCTCATATTCAACACATAACACTTTTATTTTTTAAATCTTATCTTCTTTCCAAAGAAGTATAGTATGTGAAAATAACAATTTTTCTTGGTTCAGAAAAAAAAATATTAATGTTTAGTTAAGTAATTACATTTTAGGTATCATCTTGCTTTTATACGCCACTAAAATGAGCAGTAGAGTACTAGTTGTCCTAGAAGATACCATCAAAGTTGGAAAAAGAAGCTATACTCCCTAAAATTTATGGCAGATGACAATTGCAAACTATTAATCGAGACTATGATCCCTTTGTATTCATGAGGTTACCTAGAAAAACTATACACTCATGTGAAGAAAGGCCAGGGAGGAGAAAGGGAAAGGTTACTGTAAGAATTTCTGCTAAATATATATAATCTCCATGTTATAAATAAAATGTAAATGGCACATAAGAAATTGTAATAAAAGGTAGACCAAATGTGTATAATCTGCCAATCTCTTTGCAAATTGAGATAATGTATCTTTAACATAACTCAGAGTCATCATAACTCCATTATTTCCCCTTTGATGGTAGGTGGTATTATTTACTTAAATTCATACATATGCAGAATTTCTTTATATCAGTTTTAGTGGTTACACAGTCGTCAAGTAATGAAAACTAAATAAGATGTAAATCAATGCAGGTTTTGCAAAACAAGAATAACAGGAATGGGAGAGAAGAGTTTGTTTCTCTTATGTAATTATTTAATACAATTTTCATTTCATACAGTAAGCTTTATTTTTTATAGTTCCACTTGGGGAGGGGTGATTCTATGGTTTAATGAATAATTTCTTTAAAAAGTCCATTCATCTACTGTCAAGGAACTAAACAATTCTACTAAGGCACAAAGCAAAAAATTAGGATAACATAGTCTAAAAAAATTAAGAAAATGTAAAGAATGATATGCCTTAATTAAAAAAGGTCACACTGTTTGACTGAAGTGTCAAGTTCAAGATGAATACACATGAAGTGTGGTCAGATCAAACAGGGAAATAATACTAGCCAGGTCATTTGGACCAAGATCAACTCCTGATGGCACAACAGATGCTGTAGGTGGATTACTCTCCTAGGTAATCTGACCTTCTTGACTTACCTGTTTTGGGAACTCCAAGTTACATTAAAATTTCAGCTATGGTTTTAATGTTTTTGTGAATATGTACTTGAGTATCCCAAAAGTTAGATACTAAATACTTACTCATGATCTCCTAGGATGCTAACCTTGCATCATCATCACATTGTGTTATACCTTATAATTATGTAATTATATATTGCAATTTTTATAACCAGATAAATATTATCACCCTATGAACCACTGGAATACTGTGATCATATTTTATTCATTCTGTATCACTATGAATTAGCAGAGTTTATTATAGATATTATTCAGCACCCACATCTCCAGACAAGTTCAATGTTCAATTTCAACTGGGTTAAATATATAGTTCATGGGTTATCTATAGAAATATATCTATGTAAATAAGACAGGAAACTTTCAGCTTCTTCACTATGTGTGCTGGTATTTTTTCATCCCACCTGCATTCTTGATCCTATTCTTCCTGTTCATTTATATTGTTCCCCATGCCCACGTTAAAATGTGAACATTCATTACTCTTTTTATATTATTATTCCTTTCTAATAATCTTTCTGGTTTTCCCCGACATCTCCCATGTGCTTTTGTCTAAAGTGCTTCTTATGTCACTAATTGATAGAAGAAAGATGGTTACTTCCTACAGGCAAATAGTTCATTGCTCTAATAATTTTGCTAGCACTTTATTGATTAATGATGCTTTAAATCTCTTTCACAAAAACTTTTAAATACTTAAGCTTTATAACACAATAAAGACTTTTTAAAAAATGTTTTAAGTATGTATAATGAAGCAGCTTATTCCTCTATGAAAATCTTCATACATTATCATTTTTCAACACAATAATCACACTAGAATATGGAAAAAAAATTTTCCCATATGTCTCATCTTTTTATTCCTTCCTTCCATCATTAATGTTCTATATGATTCCAAACTGCAATTCTTTTAGAGTTTGATGCCTAGCACAAACATTTGAATTCATTATTGTACGGCTCACAGTGAGGAGACTCACATTGACCAAGCACACAGAGTCTGATTCTTTACACAATATTAAAAATGTACAAATTTACAATGAAAAGTAACCCTTTGGTGAGGAATAGATATATCCTTAGAAGACCAACACGTTTCCCTCTTTTAACACATCTAAAATGCTGAATAGGAAATATATAATAGTGGAAAATATTCTAAGTCAGTAGACACTCCCTTGACTCAGTGAAGGAGACTGCCCTGTAGATATTAGAGTGCTGCCAATGTTAACCACAAGAACATCATTAAACAACGTTCCTACACACCGTTCAGTTTGTTCATCCATTACCTAGTAACTTTGTCTCATGCATTACTACCTTTATGATCTATCTGACATAACATTACTTTTCATTGAAGAGTGAAAGTCGTTCGGTTGTATCCGACACTTTGCCACCCATGGGCTGTAGCCTGCCAGGCTCCACTGTCCGTGGATGTACCAGGCCAGAGTACTGGAGTGGGTGGCCATTTCCTTCTCCGGGGGTGTCAGGGGACGTTCAACTTTAAGGGATCCAACGTGCTGTTTTCTCCCTCTGTGCGCCGTTTCTCAAGGACTCTCTCTTCCTTATCAGTTCCTGGAAAACAGGAAGGAGCAGAGCTGCACGCCGTTCTCAGGACTGAGACCGTGGGAAAGAGCATCTGCTCGGATTCCCTTCAGTGACCCCCTTCAGCGACTCTCTCCAGTGACCTGATACTTAAAGGACTATCCATTTTGTTGCAACTGGTGGAATTTCATTCTTTTTAATGGCTGAGTAATCATTTTATTGAAGATACATAAGTATGCGTTCCTGCAAATAAAGTACCCTTGTTTCACCTGCGACTTGGGTCCCCTGCATCCTTCTTCCCGTTGACTGCAGTCCCCAGGTCCCGGTCTAAAAAGACCGTGACACAGGATCTAGAGATTGAACCCAGGTCTCCTGCACCGCAGGCTGATTCTTTACCATCTGAACCCTCAGAGACGCTCGTCTGTATCCTGTGACTATTATAAATACAATCGTTTTCTTCAGTCAAACTGAGAGATGAATAAACTGCCTGCGTGTTCTTAAAATATTCAAAAAGCTCGTCTGTATCCTGTGACTATTATAAATACAATTGTTTTCTTCAAACTGAGAGATGAATAAACTGCCTGTATGTTCTTAAAACATTTTAAAAATGCTTTAAATACGCTAAATAAAGTGTTTAATTACAAAATATTTGAAAGAATTACTATTATAGAAATATCTTTAAGATTTGTATATATAGAGATAATGTGTAATATTTTAAAATCACAAACGGTCAGTCATACATAGCTGAGGTGACAAAAGTTACAAAAGAGTTAATAAATATCTTTGCTACCACAAAGAAAGTGAAAATTAAGATTGTTCTTTCAAATACATCTTAGGACCTAATTGGGAATGTCACTAATATTAAAGAGATTTTTTTTTTTCACTCGGTAGTGTGAAGGAGGTGAAAAGTGGGACAAGAAGGTTGGAAGTTAATATACATATCTTCACTCTTGTATCTTAATTAATTAATAATTACCCAATTAAAATGATGTGCGTGAAAGTGACAATGAAAGTCACTTTGATTTATGTCAAAGAATGTTCTGTCTGTATTCTCTTCTAGGAGTTTAATGGGTTTAGGTCTTATATGTAGGGTTTTAACACATATTGAGCTTATTTGTGTATATGGTGTTAGACAATGTTCTAATTTCATTCTTTTGCATTAACTGTCCATATTTCATAGCATCACTTATTGAAGAGACTGTATCTTCTAAGTTGTATATTCTTTCTTTCTGTGTTGTAGATTAATTGATCAGAAGTACATGGGTTAATTTATTGGCTCTTCTTTCTGCTTTATTGGGTAGGTCTCTGGTTTTTGCTGGTGCCATGTTGATTTGGTTGGTATAGCTTTGTATTATAGTCTGAAGAAAGAGAGTATGGTACTCCCAGCTCTCTCCTTTTTACTTAAGATTATTTTAACAATTTGGGGTTTTTGTAGTTCTGCTCAAGTTTTATAATTACTTGTTTCAGTTCTGTGAAAAATATACAGGTTTTGATAGAAACTGAATAAAACCTATAGATTGCTTTGGGTAGTATGGATATTTTAAAATATTAATTCTTCCAATTCATGAACATGATATATCTTTCTATTTTTCCATTATCTTCAGATTTCTTCAAAGTTTTATAGTTTTCAAAGTCTAAATCTTTCATCTTGATTAAGTTTATTTCAATATTTTTACTTTATTAAGTTCAGTTCAGTTCAGTCATTCAATTGTGTCTGACTCTTTGCAACCCCGTGGACTGCAGCACGCCAGGCCTCCCTGTCCATCACCAACTCCTGGAGCTTACTCAGGCTCATGTCCATTGAGTCAGTGGTGCCAGCCAACCATCTCATCCTCTGTCATCTCCTTCTCCACCCACCTTCAGTCTTTCATAGCATCAGGGTCTTTTCAAATGAGTCAGTTCTTTGCATCAGGTGGCCAAAGTACAAAATATTGGAGTTTCAACTTCAGCATCAGTCCTTCCAATGAATATTCAGGACTGATTTCATTTAGGATGGACTGATTGGATCTCCTTGCAGTCCAAGAGACTCTCAAGAGTCTTCTTAAACACCACAGTTCAAAAGCATCAATCAGTTAGTTTCTTTGTCTTGTTTGATATCAGGATAATAGTGAGCCCATAGAACAAATTTGGAAGTTTTCCCTTTTCTTCAATTTTTTTTGGAATTAGTTTGAGAAGAATATGTATTATCTTTTCATGTTTGGTAGAATTCTCCTTTGAAGCTGTCCAGTCCTAGACTTTCATTTGCTGAGGGTTTCTTTTCTTTTTTTTATTTACAAATTCAATTTTACCACTAGTGATTAGTTTGTTCTAAGTATTTTTTCTCCCTGATACAGTCTTAGAAGGTTGTCTGCTTCTGTGTCCATTTCTTCTCAATTGTCACATTTGCTGACTGGCATAAAACTGTAGTATTCTCTTGCATTTTTGGATCTCAGTGATATCAGTTATTTTTATGGATGAGCATTGCTAAATGTTTATCAAACATTTTATTTTCTAAAAAACTCTTAATTGATCTTTTCTGTTGTTTTGGCATCTATTATATTTACTTCTTCTCTGGTCTTTATTATGTCCTTCCTTAGGGTGACTATGTGCTTTGTTTGCTTTTCTTTTTTTAATTTCCTTAGCTGATAGGTTAGGTTATTTATCTGAGATTTGGTTTGTTTGTTTCTTGAGATAGACCTGTATTGTTATAAACTTCCCTGTTAGAATTGCTTTTTCTGTTTCCCGTAGACTTTGAGAAGTTGTATCTCAATTTTTCTTTCAGTTGAGATGCTGTGCTGTGTTGAGTCACTCAGTCATGTCCGACTCTTTACGACCCCATGGACTGTAGCCTCCCATGCTCCATTGTCCATGGTGATTCTCCAGGAAAAAATACTGGAGTGGGTTGCCATGCTCTCCTCCAGGTACTTGAGGTATAATCCCTTTGGTTTCTTTTTAATTCACTGTAGCATTTAGTAGCACATTTTTTTACTCTCTATGTATTTGTGCTTTCCCATTTTCTTCATGAAGTTAACTTCTAGTTTTATACCCTTGTGGTCAGGAAAAAAAATGTTTGATATAATTTCTTTTTCAAGGTGTTGAGACTTGTTTTGTGACCTATCATGTGCACTATCATGAAAACTATTCCATGTGTACTTATAAAGAATATGTATCCTGCTTTGAATGGAAAGTCCTGTGGATATCTATTAAATCCAAATCATATGTTGTGTCATGTATGAAGAATTTTGTGTCATTGATTTTCTGACTGGACAATCTCTCCTTCAGGTAAGTGGGTTTAGAGTCCCCTACTACTACTGTGGGCTTCCATGGTGGCTCAGTGGTAGAGAATTCACCTGCCAATGCAGAAGATGTGGGTTCAATCCTTGTGTCAGGAAAATTTCCTGGAAAAGTAAATGGCAACTCACTCCAGTATTCATGCCTGGGAAATCCGATGGATGGAAGAGCTGGTGGGCTACAGTCCATGCAGTTGCAAAAGAGTTGGACACAACTTAGTGATTAAACAACAGCTCTTATTGTCAATTGTCCCCTTATATCTGTTAGCATTTGCTTTTTTATTTAGGTGTATGTTTATTAAAGCTGGCTTGAAGCTCAACATTTTAAAAACTAATATCATGGCATCTGGTCCCCTCACTTCATGGCAAATAGATTGGGAAACAATGGAAAGAGTGACAGACTTTATTTTCTTGGGCTCCAAAATCATTGCAGATGGTGGCTGCAGTCATGAAATTAAAAGATTCTTGCTCCTGGGAAGAAAAGCTGTGACCAACTTAGACAGCATATTAAAAAGGAGAGACATTACTTTGCCAACAAAGGTCCCTCTAGTCAAAGCTATGGTTTTTCCAGTAGTCATGTATAGATGTGAGATTTGGACCACAGCACTGAGTTTGGTGCTCAGAAAGCTGAGCACAAAAGAATTAATGCTTTTGAACTGTGGTGTTGGAAAAGACTCTTGAGAGACCTTGTCTGCATGGAGATCAAACCAGTCAATCATAAAGGAAATCAGTCATGAATATTCATGGAAGGACTGAAGCTGAAGCTGAAGCTCTAAAATTCTGGCCACCTGATACGAAGAACCAACTCATTTGAAAAGATCCTGATGCTGGAAAGATTGAACACAGGAGGAGAGCAGGATGACAGAGGGTGAGATAGTAGAATGGCATCACAGACTCAATGGACATGAATCTGAGCAATCTCTGGGAGTTGGTGATGGACAGGGAGTCATGGTGCACTGTAGTCCATGGGGTCATAAAGAGTTGTATATGACTGAGAGGCTAAACTGAACTGATGTATGTTAAATGAGCAAAATATCCTCTTCTTGTATTGATCCCATTTACATTGTGTAATCCCTTTCTTTGACTTGTATTACAAACTTAGGTTTAAAGTCTATTTTGTCTGATATGTGTATTGCTGCAAACACTCTGTTGTCATTTCTTTATGTTAATGAAATATATTTGTAGATAGGAACCATCCTTGTATCCTTGTATCAAGTAAATCCAACTTGATCCTGGTGCATGATTCTTCTTATCGCTTTGGTGAGTAAGCTGGATTTGATGCAAACATGAGTCACATCTTTCCCCAGCATTGCTGGCAGCTATCACTTGTTAAGAAATGTGTTTGGAGATGTTGGGATTAGAGTCAAGGCCAGGTGTAAACTGGGGTTTTCCCTCTACTCAGTGCCAGCAGCACCATATTGGGTTTGGGGTTGGTTCTCAAACGCTGGAGCAGTCACCCTGATGTCGGCTCTGCGGTAGCTCCATTGCCTTTAACTTCACGCACTCCTTCCCCTCTCAGCACTAGCACTGTCACTGCAAAGGGAAGCGCTGCCTGCTCACATGCTGCTGTGGGTCTGATATGCCATTGTCCTTCACAGCTGAGATCTCCCTTTGGCTGTGACAGCTGTCACCCTGGTTTAGAGCTATGTAGTGAAACAAGTAGGGCTGGGGAGCACCCCGAGTTCAGACTTGAGCAGATGCTATGGCTATCACAGGACATCAGCAGCATCCCCAGCAGTTTCAATCCGCTCTGTCCTCCCTGTTTTGAGAGTAAGCAGACTTTTACACAGTCTTCAAGAGTGGAGTCCAGGTTTCTCACAGCCCTCTTGTTGGTCTCGTCAGCCTTCCAATCAGCCAAGGATACTCACCTTCCCAATGTTGAACCCCAGGGCACGAAGCATGTAGTGTGAATTGCTCGCTCCTAGGAAGGATGTCTGTTGGTGTATTTGCCCTCTTCTGAATCTTCTTCCAGGGGACCCAATCTCAGTTTACTTCCCTCCCTACCTGATTCTCTGTTGATCTTTCTTTAGCCTTTGTTCCACGGGGACTTTCCTATCAGACTCCACTTTGTTTTCAGTGAGAGTTGTTCCTCATATAGATGTATTTTTGATGTTTTCACTGGGGGAGGTGAGTTCTATGTCTTTCTACAGTACTATCTGGATCTCATCCTCTTTGATATTACATCCTTTTGAGGAGATATAGAATAGGTTCCTTTGTTAATTTTTTTCAGTCCAACTTTCAGAGCAGGTTTTTAATATGTTATGTTTCAATATTATTTTGAGATTAATGCCTAACTTTTCCCCTTACCACTATACATAATTTTAAATAGTCAAAGAAATCATAGCTTTTCTAGTTATTTGGACTCATGAGGAAGAGTACAAGGAGGAGGAAACAAATAATCATTGCCACCCGTTTCAAGTACCTTAAAAACACCTCATAAATGTTCACAGTCACTCCCTGACATGCATTTATCATTTTCCTTTCTTCCAAAGCAAATAAGGATTAAAAACACTTCAAAACTTGCCAAAAATACATGGAGGGCCAGGTTGCAAGCCTAAATCTAATACTGTACTTTTCATAATTTACTGTAGTCCATAAGCAGAGAACTCTTATATGTAATCAAGTAACTGTAGAGACTAAAAGAGAAAAAATAAACTTAATTCATAAAAGTTAATCTTACATACATTTTATATATGCATAATTGCTACTGTTTTGCCTGATAATTAAGATACAACAATAAACTGTTCAGTATATAGTTGCAATTAATATTAAAAAATCAAATATTTCTGAATCAGAAAAAAAAAAATCTTAGAACAAGAAAGTATTCTAGCGTTTTACTTACCTAAGCTGCATCCCCTTAATCTTCTATCAAAAACAAAAATCATCTAATGAAGTAACTCTTATGAAAAACAGAATGGTTTACTAAGTAGCACATAAGTAACCTCAAAATCCATTGTTCTAGAAAGATTAAGTTTATTATTATTAAAAATACCTCTCATACATCGCCAAAAATATAAAAATAAATATTGCATATGAATCACCAAAACAGAAAAATGGTCATTTCAGGTGGAAGTTATAAAGGAAAATTTTCAAGTAGTTAGAATTTTGGACACAAAACTTGTGAAAAACAAAAATAAAGTCCAAGAAAAAAGAATTTTTGAAAAGAATAAAAATGAAGATTTCTGGCAGAAAAAAATTGAATGTGAAAAATATAGTTAGAAAAAACATAAGTGCTTTTAGATTCATCATTAATAAACCAACTTTAATGAAACTGCTTTGCAAGAAAAAAAAGAAAGCTTGGGGACAGAACAGGAAAAGTCTTGAAATATGTAAATCATATGTATTTACCAGGGTCCTTAGAGTAAGATATTTTTAAATGAACCTAAGATGTTCTACCCCTGGTATAACACACCTTCTACCAGTTACTGAAACCATCAATGACATTAAAATTTAGGTGCTGCTATGAAGAAATTTTTATAGAGGCAATTAAGATCTCAAACCAATTGACATTAAGATTGGTGCTATTTTCAATGGGTTTGTCTCAACCCAGTGAACTCTTAAAACAGACTGGGATTTTGTAGAAGTCATAAAGTTCAAATACAAGAGGGATTTGAAGAAAGAGAGATGCCCTGCTGGCCACTTTGAGGAATGAGGGAGCTACATGGCAAGCAATGTGGGAAACCTGTAGGACCTGTAATAATACACAACTGGCATCCAGTAAGGACACCAGCGTCTCAGTCCTAAATGGCAAAGAAATAAACTCTGCCTCATACAGGTGAGCATCTATGAGGGCTCCAAACTAGATGACAATACACCCAACACACCTTGGTTTTAGTCTTGTAAGACCTATAGCAGAAATGTCAGTCTTACCATGGTGGAAAGTCTGACCTATAAAACTGTGAGATAATAAATAAGAGTGAAGTTTTAAGCTGTTCAGTTTGTGTTAATTTGTTGCATAGTAATATAAAACTAATATAGCCCAATATAAAACATGCTTGCTTCTTTCTTTTCTTCTTTTATACAACTATACAGTATGATCATATGTATAATTGACATACAAAGAACTGCACATATTAATGTGCACAATTTCATGAGTTTACTATATTCAGACTTCCATGATAACATCAAGAGAACAGGCATAGCCACCGTCTCCCAAAGTTTCCTCATGTTTCTCTGTTTTTGTTTTATTTGTTTTTTGTTTTTCCTTTTTTTTTTTTTTTTTTTTTTTGGTCTTCAGATTTGTTCTGGAAATCACAACTTATGCTGATGACCCTATATATATGCTCTGCAAAGTATCAGCTGAACACCAGGAGCCAGCAGATACCCAGACAATGAAGATATTTATGAGATGTGTTGACAAAGCTGTCTCATAACACTGCAAAACCTCTCCATCTAATGTTAGGGCTCTTGAATTGCATTCAAGATGGTGGTATTTAATTTAGCTTACTACTTGCTATTTTGTTGTTTTCCTTAGTTTAAAACTGAGATATAAGCCTATACAAATAGAGCTAAGAGCTCAATCTGAGGGACCAAATATTCTTTACCAGTATTTTGGTTGACACTTCCATTGATTTTGAATAGAGTACAGTATTGGCATCTGAATTCTCTCCTCCTTTCAAATGGGTCTTTCCAATAAGGATGCTTTGTATGTAAATATAAACCTAGGAAGATGATTCCTCGGTAATGTTTTCTACACCAAGACCAACCTGATTTCTAATGGAATGATAATTTATGGTTACAATTCAACTTATCTTATTCGAAAGAATTATTCAACGTAACATCTTAGAACATCATGATCCATTATGTATTGCTGTTATTGAAAGTACATAGGTTTTCCTTCCAAAATAGGTTTTCCTTCTTCAAACCCAGAAAGAATAGTAGGAGTCACATTACTTTTTAGAAGAGAAAACTTGAGTGCATAAGTTAAATCAAACATTTATATTGAGGGTCTTAACAAAAACTAACAGTTTTCTTTAAACACAATGAACCAGTTGAGAAAATAATAATGCAAAACATCAAAATCTAATGCTCTATAAGTGTTATAAAATGTGGGCACTTAATTAATGTTAAAATAAACAAAATATTTTTAACTATGGATGATCCAAAACAACAACAAAAAAAACCCGCTTTGATGTTGATAAAAGTATATCCCTTAGAAGAAGCGTTCTATTTTTCAAAGAAACTACCATATAAATATCTTTGTGTGTGTGTGTTCAACTGCTCAGTCATGTCTGACTCCTTGCAACCCTATGGACTGTAGCTTGCCAGACTCCTCTGTCCATGGAATTATCCCTACAAGAATAACTGAGTTGGTTGCCATTTCCTTCTCCAGGGGATCTTCCCTACCCAGGAATTGAACCAACATCTCCTGCTGCAGACAGATCTTTAATCACTGAGCCAACAGTGAAGCCCACTTAATGCCAATGTGGTATGAAGCAGCTAACTATTTTGTGTTACGCCATTATAGCCATAGCACACTGTTTGCATAATTTTTGTTTTTCATGCATAGCTTGTTTGTTTATAAGTGAGCCATTAATTTTAAGAGACCATTTGTTTCAACAAATATCTCTTGCCCATCTATTAGGAGAAAGACATTCCAGTGGATGATGTAAAATGATATAATGAATAGCAGATAGATAGTCTTATGCATCAGGAACTTTATGGTCTCTATAAGACAACACTGGGCACACCTATTCACACCTATTTCAGCCAAGTTATGCCTGCTTCCAATATCTATACTATCCAGGATAGAGCCAGGAATAGAAAATACATGAAGGTGGAACCAGTGCAGTGCTCACCCAAAGGAAAATAAGGTTAACTTTATCTTGTAACCTTCCTACTCCTCATCTCCTGTTAGCACCTATCTCTGCCTTCCCAGGATACTGTTATTATCCAATATTTTGTAATGCATTAACTTAACTTTGCTTCTCTTCTTCAAGCTAGAGTCAGGTTCCAAAGTTACCATTTTTTACATCTTTGCAGCTACCAATATCCCATTCTAATTGTCCAAGTTTAGAGATAGTGTGTTTGCCTATACATATCTGGGCACTGGTATAAGAAAAGAAATGATGACTTTGCATTAATAAACAACATGCTTAGTATTCTAAAGTTTTTTTTTTTTTTACAAAATTTGTATATAGCCATTCTTTCCACCACTCTCTGTCTTTCTCTCTCTCTATCACATATACATACACACACACACACACACACACACACACAAGAACAGAACACAATTTATGTAATCTGTCTGTATTATAAACTGGAATCCAACATTTGGTATTTATTATCTCTAAAATATTAAGCAAACTAAATTCCTTGAGCTTCAGTCTCATCTCTAGAATTAATTATAATAAATTACAAATGCAATAAATTACTTTGGAAAGTAAAGTTACATTTCATGGAATTGAGATATAATCAAAATTCCTAGCAGAGTTTCCAGAACATAATATACACTCAATAAATGCCATCCCCCCCATCCCATTAAAAACAACAATCCAATCTAAAAAACCATAAACATTTTAATCTATTTTGAGGTTATAAGCACTTATCTATAAAACATGTGTTAAAACTCCTACAATAATTGCAATTGGTAAATGAAAAACTGTGCACATATCTAATTTCCTCATTTAAAAAATCACACGAGCAATTCTGGAAAGTATCACAGTCATTGTAATGAAGGAACTGAGATCAAGAATAGCTAAGTGACTTGTTCAGTACCACAGTATAATTTATATCAGAAGTCATTTAGGTCAATATAGGTCTTTTTACATTGTCTTTTTATAGGGCTTCCTAGGTGCCACAGAGGTAAAAAAATCTGCATGCCAATGCAGAGAAGGAAATGACAAATGACTCCAGTAGTCTTGGCTAGGAAATCGCATAGACAGAGGAGCCTGGTGGACTACAGTCCATGGGGTCTCAAAACAGATGGACACGACTTAGCGACGCAACAATAATAAAATTATTAAGCTTAAAATGTAGTAATAAATATAAAGAAAAGTCACTGGCACATTGTAAATCCTATGCAAATGGTGGTTAAAACTGTTAATTCATTGTCTAACACAAAATAATGCCAACTATGTTGAATAAATGAATCATTTACAATTTTTAAATTATGAAGAGATATATGTGAGAGAGACACAGAAGCATTAAATATTATTTTTACAAAACAAAAGCAAAGAATATAGTTGGAATGAAAGTTCTAGCATCCAGTTTGATACTTTATGCTAATAAAAAATAAAAGTCCAACTGTTTGCGACCTCATGTACTATAGTCCTCCAGGCTCCTCATCCATGGGATTTCCCAAGCAAGAATACTGGAATGGGTTGCCATTCCACCTCTCCAGTGGATATTACCCACCCAGTGATTTAGCCTGGGTCTCACACATTGCAAGTGGGTTCTTTACACTCTGAGCCTCCAGGGAAGCCCCAGAATACAGAGCCGATCAAGTGCATTTGTTCCAGAGCCCAGATCATTAGCTTCTCCGTATAGAAAAGTTCCTGAAATACAGCTCAGCTAAAAAGTCTTTTCAAGGCACACTGTGAGATATCTGGGGGGGGGATGTTTACTTTAATAACACATTAACATTTGTACTTTTAATTGATGTGCTGTGACATTATTTACTTTGAGATTATGAAGCTGGCAAACATCTTTGTCCCCATGTTACTGAATCTCTGAAGATTTATCTACTTTATCCAGATACTATAAATTGAATACATATGTGAGAGGAATTCCTATTTGAGTTTCCATGGTATCAAAGTATTTTTCTGTTTAAACTTATGTTTCACTACTTTGTTTTAATAATTGTCTTTGTATGGAACCACACCTTTTCCTGGAGGCTTTTTTTTTTTTTTTTGTAACTTCCCCAAAGTTTTTGTATTGACTTAAATATTTCAGCAATAAGAGATTATGTAGAATGATGCTAATAAGATGACAAGCAGAAAGTTCCAGATCCTCCTTCCACCCATAGAGACACTGATGAAACAATACATGCACTAATTCAATTTGTATGAAATCCATAAATCAGATAAGATGTTCCTACACCCCATGCAAACACAAAACTAACCACAGCACAGCCAGAATTTTTGATATACTTTCACCATGGTTGATTCCCCTAGTGCAGTGCCACATGAACAGAAGAAAATTCACAGCTCTTAGCTTCTTCCTAAGAAAGGAAAGAGGAGACCAGACCATCCACCCAACATACTAAGTTTTCAGAGAAGTTTTTTGAGGGATAGGCTCTGTCTTGCCTGTCTTATCGTCCAGACAGTACTCTAGATTCCTTACAGCCTCTGAGAAGAACAAAAAAAAAAAAAAAAAGAAGAAGAAGAAGAAGAAAGACAGAAAGTAAGGGCAGCATGATGCTTCTCCGGTGACAGAGACCAATACAGCTCATTGACCACCTGTAAGAAGGGAAAAAGAAGAATGGATTTTATTTCCTATATTCATTTTGGCTTTACAAGAGGCTGTTCAAGGAACCAGCTTTTATCTAACCCAATTTGGGTTGCTAAAAAACCCACATATTCTTTTTTTTTTAAATTAAGGAAATATATTTTATTTTATTTCTTTTGAATTTGTATTCACATTTTTTAAATTAATTTATTTATTGATTTTGCTTTACAACCTTGTATTGGTTTTGCCATACTTTGACTTGAATCCGCCATGGGTGTACATGTGTTCCCCATCCTGAACCCCTCTCCCACCTCCCTTCCCATCCTAAACCTCTGGGTCATCCCTGCGCACCAGCCCTGAGCATCCTGTATCATGCACTGAACCTGGACTGGCGATTCGTTTCACATAGGATAATTTACATGTTTCAATGCCATTCTCCCATATGATCCCGCCCTCGCCCTCTCCCACAGAGTCCAAAAGGCTGTTCAATACATCTGTGTCTCTCTTGCTGTCTGGCATACAGGGTTATCATTACCATCTTTCTAAATTCCATATATATGCATTAATATACTGTATTGGTGTTTTTCTTTCTGGCTTACTTCACTCTGTATAATAGGTTCCATCTCATTAGATGGACATCAATCTAATGGTTCATCCATCTCATTAGATGGACATCCATCTAATAGGTTCATCCATCTCATTAGAACTGATTAAAATGTAATCTTTTTAATGGCTGAGTAATATTCCATTGTGTATGTGTACCACAGCTTCCTTATCCATTCATCTGCTGATGGGCAGCTAGGTTGCTTCCATGTCCTGGCTATTATAAACAGTGCTGCAATGAACATTGGGGTGCACGTGTCTCTTTCAATTCTGGTTTCCTCAGTATGTATGCCCAGCAGCAGGATTGCTGGATCATATGGCAGTTCTAGTTCCAGTTTTTTAAGGAATCTCCATACTGTTCTCCATAGTGGCTCTACTAGTTTGCATTCCCACCAACAATGTAAGAGTGTTCCCTTTTCTCCACACCCTCTCCAGCATTTATTGCTTGTAGACTTCTGGATAGCAGCCATTCTGACTGGTGTGTAATAGTACCTCATTGTGGTTTTGACTTGCATTACTCTGATAATAAGTGATGTTGAGCATCTTTCACGTGTTTGTTAGCCATCTATATGTCTTCTTTGGAGAAATGTCTGTTTAGTTCTTTGGCCCATTTTTTGATTAGGTTTTTTATTTTTCTGGAATTGAGCTGCAGGTGTTGCTTGTATATTTTTGAGATTATTTCTTTCTCCGTTGCTTCATTTGCTATTAGTTTCTTCCATTCTGAAGGCTGTCTTTTCACCTTGCTTATAGTTTCCTTTGTTGTGCAGAGCTTTTAATTTTAATTAGGTCCCATTTGTTTATTTTTGCTTTGATTTCCAATATTCTGGGAGGTGGGTCATAGAGGATTCTGCTGTGATGTATGTTGGAGAGTGTTTTGCCTATGTTCTCCTCTAGGAGTTTTATAGTTTCTGGTCTTACATTTAGATCTTTAATCCATTTTGAGTTTATTTTTGTGTCTGGTGTTAGAAAGTGTTTTAGTTTCATTCTTTTACAAGTAGTTGACCAGTTTTCCCAGCACCACTTGTTCAAGAGATTGTCTTTTCTCCATTGTATATTCTTGCCTCCTTTGTCAAAGATAAGGTGTCCATAGGTTCGTGGATTTATCTCTGGGCTTTCAATTCTGTTCCATTGATCTATATTTCTGTCTTTGTGCCAGTACCATACTGTCTTGATGACTGTGGCTTTGTAGTAGAGTCTGAAGTCAGGCAGGTTGATTCCTCCAGTTCCATTCTTCTTTCTCAAGATTGCTTTGGCTATTCAAGGTTTTTGTATTTCCATACAAATTGTGAAATTATTTGTTCTAGTTCTCTGAAACATATCGTTGGTAGCATGATAGGTATTGCATTGAATCTATAGATTACTTTGAGTAGTATACTCATTTTCACAATATTGAGTCTTCCAATCTATGAACACTGTATATTTCTCCATCTATTTGTGTCCTCTTTTATTTCTGTCATCAGTATTTTATAGGTTTCTACATACAGGTCTTTTGTTTCTTTAGGTAGATTTATTCCTAAGTATTTTATTCTTTTTGATGCAATGGTGAATGGAATTGCTTCCTTAATTTCTCTTTCTGTTTTCTCATTGTTACTGTATAGGAATGCAAGGGATTTCTGTGTGTTAATTTTATATCCTGCAACTTTACTATATTCATTGATAAGCTCTAGTAATTTTCTGGTGGAGTCTTTAGGGTTTTCTATGTAGAGGATCATGTCATCTGCAAACAGTGAGAGTTTTACTTCTTCTTTGCCAATCTGGATCCCAATTTATTTCTTTTCCTGTTCTGATTACTGTGACCAAAACTTCCAAAACTATGTTGAATAGTAGTGGTGAGAATGGGCACCCTTGTCTTGTTCCTGACTTTAGGGGAAAGGTTTTCAATGTTTTATCATTAAGGAAAATGTTTGCTGAGGGTTTGTCATATATAGCTTTTATTATGTTGAGATATGTTACTTCTATTCCTGCTTTCTGGAGGGCTTTTATCATAAATGGATGTTGAATTTTGTTAAAGGCTTTTCTCCATCTATTGAGATAATCATACAGTTTTTATTTGTCAATCTGTTAATGTGGTGTATTACATTGATTGATTTGTGGAAATTGAAGAATCCTTGCATCCCTGGGATAAAGCACACTTGGTCATGATGTATGATCTTTTTAATGTGTTACTGAATTCTGTTTGTTAGAATTTTGTTTAAGATTTTTGCATCTATGTTCATCAGTGATATTAGCCTATAATTTTCTTTTTTTGTGACATCTTTGTCAGGTTTTGGTATTAAGGTGATGGTGGCCTCATAGAATGAGTTTGGAAGTTTAACTTCCTCTGCAATTTTCTGGAAGAGTTTGAGTAGGATAGGTGTTAGTTCTTCTCTAAATTTTTGGTAGAATTCAGCCATGAAGCCATCTGGTCCTAGGCTTTCGTTTGTTGGAAGATTTCTGATTACAGTTTCAATTTCCGTGTTTGTGATGGTCTGTAGAGGTTTTCTATTTCTTCCTGGTTCAATTTTGAAAAGTTGTACTTATCTAAGAATTTGTCAATTTCTTTCAAGTTGTCCATTTTACTGGTATATAGCTGCTGATGATAGTCTCTTATGATCCTTTGTATTTCTGTGTTGTCTGTTGTGATTGCTTCATTTTCATTTCTAATTTTGTTGATTTGATTTTTCTCCCTTTGTTTCTTGATGAGTCTGGCTAATGGTCTGTCAATTTTATTTACCGTCTCAGAGAACCAGCTTTTGGTTTTGTTGATTTTTGCTATGGTCTCTTTTTCTTTTTTTGCATTTATTTCTGCCCTAATTTTTAAGACTTCTTTCCTCCTACTAACCCTGGGGTTCTTCATTTCTTCCTTTTCAAGTTGCTTTAGGTGTAGAGTTAGGTTATTTATTTGATTTTTTTTCTTGTTTCTTGAGGTAAGCCTATATTGCTATGAACCTTCTCCTTAGCATTGCTTTTACAGTGTCCCATAGGTTTGGATTGTTGTGTTTTCATTTTCATTTGTTTCTATGCATATTTTGATTTCTTTTTTTATTTTTTCTGTGATTTGTTGTTTATTCAGCAGCGTGTTGTTCAGCCTCCATATATTGGATTTTTTAATAGTTTTTCTCCTGTAATTGACATCTAATCTTACTGCATTGTGGTCAGAAAAGATGTTTGGAATGATTTCAATTTTTTTGAATTTACCAAGGCTAGATTTATGGCCCAGGATATGATCTATTCTGGAGAAGGTTCCAATGTGCGTTTGAGGAAAAGGTGAAATTCATTGTTTTGTGTTGAAATGTCCTATAGATATCAATTAGGTCTAACTGGTCTATTGTATCATTTAAAGTTTGTGTTTCTTTGTTAATTTTCTGTTTAGTTGATCTATCCATAGGTGTGAGTGGAGTATTAAAGTTTCCCACTATTATTGTATTATTGTTAATTTCCCCTTTCATACTTGCCAGCATTTGTCTTACATATTGTGGTTCTCCTATGTTGGGTATATAGATATATTTATGATTGTTATATCTTCTTCTTGGATTGATTCTTTGATCATTATGTAGTGTCCTTTTTTGTCTCTTTTCACAGCCTTTGTTTTAAAGTCTATTTTATCTGATATAAATATTGCTACTCTTGCT
Organism: Muntiacus reevesi; assembly: GCF_963930625.1. Classification (NCBI taxonomy): domain Eukaryota; kingdom Metazoa; phylum Chordata; class Mammalia; order Artiodactyla; family Cervidae; genus Muntiacus; species Muntiacus reevesi. Next base: position 4,932,587 of record NC_089259.1, on the reverse strand, counting down.
TTCTTTTGGTCTCTATTTGCATGGAATATCTTTCTCTAGCCCTTCACTTTCTTCTGTATGTGTTTCTTGTTTCCAGGTGGGTCTCTTGCAGACAACACTCCAAGACACATTTTAATCAAATTAACAAAGATCAAACACAAAGAACAACTATTAAAAGCAGCAAGGAAAAAGCAATAAATAACACACAAGGGGATTCCCACAAGGATAACAGCTGATCTTTCAATAGAAACTCTTCAGGCCAGAAGGGAATGGCAGAACATACTTAAAGTGATGAAAGAAAATAACCTACAACACAGATTACTGTACCCAGAAAGGATCTCATTCAAATATGAAGGAGAAATCAAAAGTTTTACAGACAAGCAAAAGCTGAGAGAATTCAGCACCACCAAAACAGCTCTCCAACAAATGCTAAAGGATCTTCTTAGACGAGAAACACAGAAAGGGTGTATAAACTCGAATCCAAAACAATAAAGTGGCAACAGGATCATACTTATCAATAATTACCTTAAATGTAAATTAGTTGAATTCCCCAACCAAATACAAAGACTGGCTGAATGGATACAAAAACAATACCCACATATTTTAGATTGCTGGGGGCCTCTGACAATAAGAAATGTACGGTGGCATGTTGCTGCCTTAGAGGGCCCATCAAATAGCAGATTAACACCAAAGGAAATGGGAGGTTATGAGCTCCCATGAGAAAAAAAAAAAAAAAAAAAAAAAAAACTAGAAGATGGCTCTAATTAAGAATCTGCAAGTCCAGAGAAGACATCCACAGAGAGATTGAGAGATCTTCTGAATCTCTAGCAAAGCTGAATGATGAAAGTCTTTCTTTGTTAGAAGTCCATGAAGACTAGGATAAATGGCATATTTGGACATGTTGATACTGGTACAAAGTTACAAGGAATGCAAGGAAACAGGAGGAATGTACCAATTAAAGGAATAAAGATAAACTCTAGAAACAGACTCTCAAGAAGATATAGAAGTTACCTGACAAAAACTTCAAAATAACAGTCCAAAATAGGCTAAACAAGATGAAAACAGTGATGTATAAACAAAACTAGAATTTCAATAGAGACAGAAAATATTTAAAGAATCATCAAATTTGAAGCTAAAAAATGAAATAAATAAACTAAAAAATTCACTAGAGGGGTTCAACAACAGACTTGAATAAGCCAAGAAAAAAAAAATGGTAAACTGAAAAACAGGTCATTTGAAATTATCCAGTCAGAGGAACAAAAATAAAACATGAAAAGAAAAGTGAAGAAAAGCTAAAAGACTTATAAGCCACCATCAAAGAGACAATTTTTGAGAGTCTCAGAAGAAGAAAGGTGCAGAAAGTTTAGCTAAAATAATAATGATTAAATTTTTCTAAAATCTGGGGAAGGAAAAAGACATTCAAATTCAAGAAACCGAGCAATCCAAAATATCAATCAAAAGAGATTTGCATAAGTTTTAGGATAAAAGTTAAAAGACACAAGTATTAATAATAAGGAAAGTGACAAAATATTGTTAATGGATATGCAATTCTTTTTGTTGTTTGGTCACTAAGCTGTGTCAGACTCTTTTGCAATCCCATGGACTATAGCCTGCCAGGTTCTTCTGTCCTTGGGATTTCCTAGTCAGGAATACTGGAATGGGTTCCATTTTCTTCTCCAAGGGATCTTCCTGACCCAGGGATCAAACCTGCATCTCCTGCACTGGCAGGTGGATTCTTTACCACTAAGCCACCGGGGAAGTTTGTTCTATTCAGTTCAGTCGCTCAGTCATGTCCTACTCTTTGCAACTTCATGGACTGCAGCTTGCCAGGCTTCCCTGTCCATCACCAACTCCCAGAGTTTGCTCAAGCTCATGTCCATCAAGTCAGTGATGCCATCCATCTGTCTCACCCTCTGTCGTCCCCTTCTCCTTCTGTCTTCAACCTTTCCCAGCATTAGAGTCTTCTCCAGCTAGTCAGTTGTTCATATCACATCAGATGGCCAAAGTATTGGAGATTCAACTTCAGCATCAGTCCTTCCAATGAACATTCAGGACTGACTTCCTTTATGATTGACTGGTTCAATCTCCTTGCAATCCAAGGTACTCTCAAGAGTCTTCTAAACACCACAGTTCAAAAGCATCAATTCTTCAGAATTGTATACACAATATACAATTCGGGAACCTTGTATATACAGTATAAAATGTAAATTGTCATATCAGCAACACAGTGTGTGTGTGTGTGTGTGTGTGTGTGTGTGTGTGTGTGTGTGTGTATAGGGTAAAAGTATAGAGATTTTGTATATTATTAAAGTTATTATCATGTTAAAGTAGATTGTTATAAGTAAGACATTATATAAAATTATATATTTTATAAAATTATACATTTTATACATTTTATAAAATTATACATTTTATAAAATTATATATATATAAAATTATATAAAATGCTACAAAGAAAACATCTAGCAAACATACACACACACACAAAAAAAAATAATCAAAACATCTCAGTACAAAATAAGCAATAAATGAGACACATAAAAAATTGCAAAAGGAAAAAAAAATTGCAAAAGGTAGAAAGATATACAGAGCTACCTTATATATAAATGTATTAAATTCCCCGACCAAAAGATAATAACCCAATGGATTTTTAAAAGCTAAAAAAAAAAAAAAAAAAAAAAAACCAGCTAAATGATGTCTACAACAGAGTCACATTCAATTCAAGTATAAAAATAGGATGAAAGTAAAAGAAAAAGATTATTCTATGCAAATAGTAAGCAAAGATAGCAGAAGTAACTATACTCATATCAAACAAAGTAGATTTTTATGTCAAAAAATGTCCAGAGGGAAAAGAAAGACACTATACAAAGATAAAATGGTCAACACACATGGATATATAAAAAGTGTAAATACATATGTGTACAACATTGGTGTACCTAAATATATAAACCAAACATTGACAGCTCTGAAGGGAACAATGGACACCAAAACAAAATAGAGATTTCATTATCTTACTTTCATAATAAATATATCATATAGGTAGAAGGTCAAAAAGGAATCATTGGGCTTGCAGAGACACACAAAGTATTCCACCCAACAGCCAGATAGTTTTATCAAGACTACATGGTCATTCTCCAGGATAAATCACACATTGTGTGTGTGTGTGTGTGTGTGTATAAGCTTTAGTAAATGTAAGAAGGTTGAGATTATAGCAAGTATCTTTCCCAACCACAATGGAATGAAACTAGAAATCAATAGCAGAAAGAAAGCTAAAAAAATTTACAAATATGTGGAAATTAAAAAGCACATTCTTGAACAACCAATGGATCAAAGAAGAAATTAGAGGGTAAAGTAGAAAGTAGCTTTACACAAAATTTTAAAATATATCAAAACTAATAGGATGCATCAAAACAAGTACTGATAACAAAGCTTATAACAATAAACCCTTACATTAAAAAGAATAAAACAATATCAAATAAACTAATATCACACCCACAAAAGCTAGAAAAAGAACAAATTAAGCCCAAAGTTAACAGAAGAAAGATTTTAAACTAAAAAAAAAAAAAAAAAAAAAAGAAAAAGAAAATCTACAAAATAAAAGTTGTTTTTTGGAAAAAAACTAACAAAATTGATAAAAATGTTAGCTAGTAACATTAAAAAAGTGAAATAAAAAAATAAAAAAAAAATTGAAATAAATAAAATTGGAATGAAAAAGGTCACATTAAATCTGTTGCCACAGAAATAAGAGGAATTATAATAAATAATTATACTTTAACAAATTGGATAGCCTAGAAAAAAATGGGAAAAATTTGAAAACAAAAAACTTATCAATACTTTATAATAAAAATATAGAAAACATGAACAGACCTATCATAAAAAGCAAGATTAAATAAGTAATCACCAACCTCCCAACAAAGGAAAACTCACAGTCAGATGACTTCATTGGAGACGTCAACCAAATATTTAAAGGAGAATTAATGTTGACCCATTTCAAACTATTCAAAAATTCTAAAGAGATTGGGTACATTTCCAAACTCATTTTATGAGAGCAGAGTTAACCTGATACCAAAGTCATACCAAAGTTATGCAGGAACAATATAAGAATAGAAAATTATAGATTGATAACCCTAATGAACATGGATGCAAAGACCTAACAAAGTACTAGTAACCAAATTCACGGCAGATTAAAAAGGATTATAACTGTACTTATGATCAAGTAAGATGTATGCTAAGATGCAAACAGGGTTCAAAGTATACAAATTAATAAATGTCATACGCCACACTAACAGAATGAAAGACAAAAAAATCACATGATCATCTCAGCATAGATGTAGAAAATGCATTTGATAAATATAGCATCTTTTTGTAATAAAGAATCTCAACAAACATAGTATGGAACTAATGTACTTCAACATAATAAGGCATCCAGATCAGAAGAGAAGAAGTAAAACTGCCTCTGTTGGAAAATAACATAATCTTTCATGTGAAAATCCTCTGAAAACTTCACAAATACACATACACACACACACACACACAAGTCAACATGAAAAAAAGTCATTTCTATATACCCAAAATGATTTATTCAAATGGATATTATACCCAAATATAATAACAATGAATTATCCAAGAATAAAATTTTAAATTATCCAATTTATAATAGCATTAAAAAGAATAAAATACTTTAGATCAAACTTTACTAAGAAGGTTAAAGACTTGTGTACTGAAAACTACTAAACATTGATGAAAAACATTAAGAAGACAAATGAATAAAAGATATTATGCATCCATGAATTAGAAGAATTAATATTACTAAAATGTCTACAGTACCTAAAGAAATCTATAGATTTATTAAAATCCCAATAGCATTTTTACAGTAATAATTAATTTCTAAAATTTATATGGAACCAGAAAAGATTCTGAATACCCAAACAATTTTGACAAAGAACAAATCTGAAAGCATCACTCTTCTGATTTAAAATATATTTCAAAGATTCAGAAATTAAAGCAGTATGGTATTGGCATAAAAATAGGCATGTGTATTAACAGAAGAGGATAGAGAGCCTAGAAATGAGACTACACATACACAGTCAACTAATCTTCAACAAAGGCAACAAGAATACACAATGGGGAAAATACAGTCTCTTCAATCTTTTATTAAGATAACCAGATATCCTCATATAAGAAAATGAGATTGGATCCTATCATACACCATACATAAAATTAAACTCAAAATAGACTAAAGGCTTAAATGTAAGTCTGAACCTATAAAACTCCTGGTGGTAAAAATAAGGGAAAAGCTTCATAACATTGTCTTTGGCAATTATTACTTGGATGTGACATCAAAAGCATAAGCAACAAAAACAAAACAGATAAGAGGGACCACATCAAACTAAATACTTCTGAACAGCAAAGGAAACAATCAACAAGATGAAAAAATATTATTAAAATAAAGATAATAACATTGGTAAGAAAGTTGAGAAATTGGAAAATTTTTGCATTGTTGTTAGTATATAAAATTGTATAGACACTATGGAAAACACTATATAATTTCTTCAAAAAATTAAAAATAGAAACTACTGTATGACCCATCAGTCTCACTTCTGAATATATATCCAAAAAATTAAAATCATGATCTCAAAAAGATATTTGCAGTCCCACAGTAACTGCAGCACTAGTTACACTAGCTAAGAGGTAGAAATAGCCTAAATGTCCATCAACAGACCAACTGGTAAAGAAATGTGTTATATTCATACAATGGAATAACATTCAATCACAAAAAAGAAGAAAATCTTGTCATATATTACAACACAGATGAGTGTGGAAGGCATTACACTAAGAAAATGTCAGTCACAAAAGACAAATACTGTATAATTCCATTTATATGAGGTGTCTAAACTAGTCCAACTCATTAAAGCTGAAAGTGGTATGGTGGTTGCCAGGAATTCTAGAAGGGAGAACTGGGAGGCTGTTGTTCACAATATGTAAGTTTTTGCAATCGCTTGAGATGAAAAAGTTATAGAGATCTTCAGTACAACACTGTATTTATAGTTAATAATATTTTGCTGTACACAAGAATTCAAGAGGGTAGAACCCATATGATGTGTTTTATAGCATTAAAAAAGAGAAAATATTTAAATTAAAATAACTAAAGACTTGGTATTTTAAAACTGCAAATTTCCATATTTTGAAGGTCAAATCATTCTACTCCTTACAAATCAAATCACTTACTCAGGTTCTTAAGAATTTTGTTTTGTTTCACTTTTGTATATAATCCTGAACATATCGGTTTGGAAGTTAGTTGTTTTAAGATTACTTAAAAGACTGAACTGAACTGAAAAGAACTTAGTTCTTTTAAGACTACTTAGTACAGTTTTAGACATGATACCCAGTTATGGAATCTGGCTTGAGAACATCTCTCACAGGTCTTTTTATTTGAAAAGACATCTTTTCCCAGAAGGTCATCACCAAAATTCCATAATCTTATTTCCCACTATAAAACCATATGCCATATGCATTTGCCCCAGTTCGGAGTTGGTTTGGTGAGTATCTGACATTTCAAACTCTCTACTGGTAGATATTGTTTACAAGTGAATAAATAAAAACAAATTATCAAAATAAGATAACAAATTTCAAGAAGAAAAGGGAAGATACAGAGGGAGTTGGGATACCTTTATTGGGTAGAATTGGCAACAAGTTCGGCTCCATACTTCTTACCCTATGTCATCTCCCACAAAGTATGATCAAATGTTAATATTTATGATTTCCCAGTTATTCTATGGGTTAAATTTCAATTCTGTCAATCTTGTTAAATTTAGCCTGAAGAAATAAACTCTCTTCTTAGTAATTTCTGCTTGCTAATTTCAAGTACTTTCTCAGTATTTCAATTGTCCACCAATGCCTTATATTTTCTAAGCATTCCTTAGTATAGATTGCAGAAATATTTGCAAAGGTGACTTTAGAATGGAAAGGAAAAGAATCTTATGGTTCTGGGGCCCTTATACGATGGGACCTTAACAAGGATATGCACTCTTGAATCCTTTTTCTTAAGGTGTACCTCCAAGATTATATAAGCATTAGGCCCCACAACATCTTTGCACTCATGAAAACATGTATTATATAATCTTATAGAGGATAAATCAGAGTTCTTAGAACTATGGAAAATGGCCTCTAGAAACACACTGATCGCTGAGGCATGGGTAGTGTGTCCTGAAACCTACACCGCTCATTTTTGAGGTCATTATTGTTATCTGGCTTTGGGACAGGGAAAAGAGAGCAGCAGATTTACATCCTGGTCATTTACTTTTTAGAGCTTCCCAGGTGGCGTTGGTGGTAAAGAACCCGCCTGTCAACACAGGAGACTTAAGGGAGGTGGGTTCTATCCCTGGGCTGGGCTGATCCCCTGGAGCAAGCAATGGCAACCACTTCAGTGTTCTTGCCTGGAAATCCTATGGACGGAGGAGCCTGACCGGCTATAGTCCGTGGGGATGCAAAGCGTCAGAAACGACTGATGTGACTTAGGACACAAACACGTTTATTTTCAGTCTCAAAGTAGCTGAACATGGTGGGCTATATGTTTAACAGTATATTGCTCTCTCTATAATTCTACCTCCCCTCCATGAATGGTGTGGATGAATTTCTACGCCACAAAGCAAGCCTTGTGAAAACAAAAATGATGCTTCAGACTCATCCCCACTCTCATCTATGCCTGCCAAGTAACTTCAGTCATGTTCTACTCTTTGCGACCCTGTACTCTAGGATGGCAGGCTCTTCAGTCGATGAGATTCTCCAGGCAAGAATATTAGAGTGGATTGCCGTATCTTACTCCTTGGGATTCTCTGGACCCAGGGATCTAACTCGCATCCTTGCATCTCCTGCATTGGCAGGCGGGTTCTTAACCAGTAGTGCCACCTGGGAAGCCCCTCTCGGTTCAGTTCAGTCACTCAGTCCTGTCTGACTCTTTGAGACTGAATGGACTGCAGCATGCCAGGCTTCCCTATCCATCACCAAATCCTGGAGCTTGCTCAAACTCATGTCCATCAAGTCGGGGATGCCATTCAACCATCTCATCCTCTGTCGTCCCCTTCTTCTCCAACCTTCAATCTTTCCCAGCATGAGGGTCTTTGCCAGTGAGTCAGTCCTTTGCATCAAGTGGCCAAAGTATTGGAGTTTCAGCTTCAGCGTCAGTCCTTCCAGTCAATATTCAGGATTGATTTCCTTTAGGATTGACTGGTTTGATCTCCATGCAGTTCAACAGACTCTCAAGAGTTTTCAACAACACCTCAATTCTTTGGCTCTCAGCTTTCTTTATGGTCCTACTCTCACATCTATACATGACTTTTGGAAAAACCATAACCTTGACTAGATAGAACTTTGTCATAAAAGTAATGTCTCTGCTTTTTAATATGTTGTCTAGTTTAGTCATAACTTTTCTTCCAAGAAGCAAGTGTCTTTTAATTTCAAGGCTGCAGTCACCATCTGCAGTGGTTTGGAGTCCAAGAAAATAAAGTCTGCCACTGTTTCCGTTGTTTTACCATCTATTTGCCATGAAGTAATGGGACTGGAAGCCATGATCTTAGTTTTTTGAATGTTGAGCTTTAAGCCAGTTTTTTCACTCTCCTCTTTCACTTTCATCAAGTGGCTCTTTAGTTCTTCTTTACTTTCTGCCATAAGGGTGGGGTCATCTGAGTATCAAGTTATTGATATTTCTCCCATCAATCTTGCTACCAGCTTGTGCTTCATCCAGCCTGGCATTTCACATGATATACTCTGCATATAAGTTAAATAAGCAGAGTGACAATATACCACCTTGACATACACCTTTCCCAATTTGGAACCCGACTGTTGTTCCATGTCCAGTCCTAACTGTTGCTTCCTGACCTGCATACAGATTTCTCAGGAGGCAGGTCAGGTGGTCTGGTATACCCATCTCTAAGAATTTTCCACAGTTTGTTGTGATCCACACAGTCAAAGGTTTTGGAATAGTCAGTAAAGCAAAAATAGGTGTTTTCCTGGAAGTTTCTTGCTTTTTTGATAATCCAACAGATGTTGGCAATTTGACCTCTGGTTCCTCTGCCTTTTCTAAATCCAGCTTAAATATCTGGAAGTTCACAGTTCACACAGAATTGAAGCCTGGCTAGGAGAATTTTGAGTGTTACTTTGCCAGTGTGTGAAATGAGTGCAATTGTGTGGTAGTTTGAACATTTTTCAGCATTGCCTTTCTTTGGGATTGGTATGAAAACACATCTTCCAGTACTGTGGCCACTACTGTGATTTCTAAATTTGCTGGCACATTGAATGCAGCACCTTAACAGTATCATCTTTTAGAATTCAAAATAGATCAGCTGGAATTCCATCACCTCCACTAGTTTTGCTCATAGTGATGCTTCCTAAGCCCAACTTGACTTCACATTTTAAGATGTCTGGCTCTAGGTGAGTGATCATACTATCATGGTTATCTGGGTAATGAATATATTTTCTGTATAGTTTTCTATGTATTCTTGTCACATCTTCTTAATATCTTCTGCTTCTTTTAGGTCCAAAACATTTATGTCTTTTATTGTGCCATCTTTGTATGAAATGTTCCCTTGGGATCTCTAATTTTCTTGAAGAGACCTCTAGTCTTTCCCATTCCATTATTTTCCTCTATTTATTTGCACTGATCACTGAGGAAGACTTTCTTATCTCTCCTTGCTATTCTTTGAAACTCTGCATTCAAATGGTATATCTTTCCTTTTCTCCTTTGCTTTTGGGTTCTCTTCTTTTCACAACTATTTTTAAAGCCTCCTCAGACAGCCATTTTGCCTTTTTCATTTCTTTTTCTTGTGGATGGTCTTACTTCCTGTCTCCTGTACAATGTCAGAAACCTCTGTCCATAGTTCATCATGCACTCTGTCTATCAGACCTAATCCCTTAAGTCTATTTCTCACTTCCACTGTATAATCATAATGGATTTGATTTAGGTCATACCTGCATGGCCTAGTGGTTTCCCCTACTTTCTACATCTGAAGTCTGAATTTTGCAATAAGGAGTTCATGATCTGAGCCACAGTTAGCTCCTTGTCTTGTTTTTTCCTGACTGTATGGAGCTTCTCCATCTTGGCTGCAAAAATATAATCAATCTGATTTTGGTTATTCACTATCTGGTGATGTCCCTTCTCAGGGTTCATCATCTATACTCTAATACAATGATACAAGTTGTTTTAGAAGTAAATAAGTGCAGAATATACCCACAGCCTTTCTAACTCTCCTTGGCAAGCCCTTGGTTTTTTTGCTGTCTTCAAAGTGATTGCCTTCTGGAATTCTAGAGCAGAGGGGTGCCAAGGTAATTCTTCATTAAATATACTCTAGGTTTCTCCCTCCTCCCAATCTTTGGTCCATGAGAATGAGATGGGAACAATATAGTTCCACTTAACTGCATCACCCTTAATGCTCCCCAGCAGTTAAGCTACAAGTTTCATATTTCATTAAGCAATGACTTTCAAGCATTGTATAATCTATTCCCATATATGATAAACAAGAATATACATGTGTGTGTTTGTCCATGTGCCTATGCGTATCAAACTGAACAAAGCTTTCATAAGCAATGTGCCCTTACTATGTGCATTACAGCCTATTTTTCTTTGTTTATTTCACTTAAAAAAATTTAGTTACAACATGAAAATTTATTTCAAGATCTATTGATGAGTCTCCACCATGGTTTAGAAAATCATATCTTCTTACTGCTGCTGCTGCTGCTAAGTCACTTCAGTCGTGTCCAACTCTGTGTGACCCCATAGATGGCGGCCCACCAGGCTCCCCTGTCCCTGGGATTCTCCAGGCAAGAACACTGGAGTGGCCATTTCCTTCTCCAATTCATGAAAGTGAAAAGTGAAAGTGAAGTCTCTCAATCGTGTCCGACTCTTAGCGACCCCATGGATTGCAGCGCACCAGACCCCTCCATCCATGGGATTTTCCAGGCAAGAGTACTGGAGTGGGGTGCCATTGCCTTCTCAATCTTCCTACTAGCATAGTGTAATTGAAAATGTTTACAGTTTAGCTGTGCCTAGAACAAACTCTACTATGTATTAGACCACCAGATCTAGATTTTGGTCTGTATATGAGGCTTAAGGAAATTTTTTTTCTTGGTTTTTGTTTTTTTTTTTTAATTTTTATTATTTTTTATTATTTTTATTCTTTGGAGGCTAATTACTTGGAAATTTTTAAAAATCATTAAAAAAAAATCCTTAACAGCTGGCTTTAACAGATACCTTACTAGAAGAGAGAATATAAAAATATTAAGATCCAGTTTGAGACTCAAAATATATATCCTAAGTCAGAGATGTGCAAAGTGTTTCTTAAAGTTCCAGATAGTAAATACTTTAGGCTTTGTAGGCGATACAATTTCTGTTGCAGTTCCTCAATACTGCCTTCATATCATGAATATGGCCATAGACAATATGCAAAAAAAAAAAAAAAAAAAAAAATCTGTGGTCATGTTTAATAAAATTTTATTTAACAAAGTAGGTGATGATTTGCCAATTACTATTCTACATAGAAGTGTCTTATTCTTTCTCCAATAACAATATATTCTACAATTACTTATTTGTAGGTTTTCCTGTTTTTCACATGCTACCTCAATTAATTCAAGCTACATGAAAGTACAAGTCTCTTTTATTTTTGTGTCCCCAGTACCTGGCACACAGTAGAGACCCAATGCATTTATACCATGTCTTTTCTCAGATCCCCAAAATGCCAGCAGAATAACCTGATAAAGCAAAGCTAAGTTTAGTTGATTTATATGTAAAGAAGAACAAGGCAGATATGGAGGCTTAGCAGACTTTCTGATAAACATAAGAAGAGGATATTTGTTCCAGGTTTTGGTATTAAAAAGAAAACTTCTATGAATGTCAGTGTACAGGTTTTTGTGTGCACAGATGTTTTTATTCCTCTGAGCTAAATGATCAAGAGTGCTATTTCTGGGTTCTATGGTTAATTTTACAAGAAAACTACCAAATAGTTTCAATAATGGCTTTCTCCGTGTGTGTATGTGTGTGTGTGTGTGTGTGTGTGTGTGTGTGTATGTGTGTGTGTTAGTTGCTCAGTCAAGTCCAAATCTTTGTGACCCCATGGACTGTAGCTTGCAGGACTTCTCTGTCCATGTATTTCTCTAGGCAAGAATACTAAAGTGAGTAGCCATTCCCTTCTCCTGGGGATCTTCCTGACCCAGGGATTGAACCCAGTTCTCCCACATTGCAAGAAGATTCTTTACTTTGTGAGACACCAGGGAAGCCCTAATTTTGCAAGAAACTTCCAAAATAGTTTCAATAATGGTCTTATATTATTTTACAATTTCATCAGCAATTTATAAGAGACCTAGCTTTTTTACATCCTTTTCATTACTTAGTATAATCACTGTTTTATATTTTAGATTGTGTAATGCAGTATCTCAACATGATTTAACTTATTTTCATGTATTTTATAAAAGGGAGAATGGGTTGGGATTGGACAATTACAGAGCTTATAGGTTTGAACTAGTGGGCCCACAAAGATTGAGTCTTAAAGCAAAGTTACTGTTTAGCCACTCAGTTGTGTCTGACTCTTTACAACCCCATGGACCACAACATGCCAGACTTCCCTGTCCTTTACTGTTTCCTGGAGTTTGCTCAAACTCATGTCCATTGAGTCCATGATGCATCCAACCATCTTATCCTATGTCAACCCCTTCCTTTCCTGCCCTCAATCTTTTCCAGCATCAGGGTTTTTTCCCAATGTGTTGGCTTTTCCCATCAGGAGGTCAGAGTATTGGAGCTTCAGCTTCAGCATCAGTCCTTCCAATGAATATTCAGGGTTTATTTGCTTTAGGATTGACTGGCTTGATCACCTTGTTGTCCAGGGACTCTCAAGTGTCTTCCTCAAGCTATAGTTTGAAAGTATCAATTCTCTGGTGTTCAGTTTTCTTTATAGTCCAACTCTCAAATCTGTACATGACTACCGGAAAAACCATAGCTTTCACTGTATGGACCACTGTCTGCAAAGTGATATCTCTGCTTTTTAATATGCTGTCTAGGTTTGTCATAGCTCTTCATCCAAGGAACAAGCATCTTTTAAATTCATAGCTGCATTCACAGTCCACAGTGATTTTGAAGCCCAAGAAAATAAAGTCTGTCACAGTTTCCATTGTTTCCTCATCTATTTGCCATGAAGTGATGGTGCCTGGTGCCATAATCTTAGGATTTGAATGTTGAGTTTTAAGCCAGCTTTTTCACTCTTTCACCTTCATCAAGAGTTCTTTATTTTCTTTTAACTTTCTGCCATTATGGTGGTGTCATTTATGTATCTGAGGTTATTGATATTTCTCCAGGCAATCTTGATTCCAGCTTGTGATTCATCCAGGCAGCATTTCACATGATGTACTCCACATAGAGTACATGGGGCTTCCCTGATGTCTCAGCTGGTAAAGTATCCACCTGCAATGCAGGAGACCTGGGATTGATCCCTGGTTTGGGGGAAATACCCTGGAGAAGGGAATGGCTAACCACTACAGTATTCTGGCCTGGAGAATTTCATGGACTGTATAGTCCATGGGATCACAAAGAGTCAGATGCAACTGAGTGACTTTCACCATTACACCATTCTGCATCAAAGTTAAATAAGCAGGGTGACAATATACAGCCTTAACATACTCCTTTCCCAATTTTGAACCAGTCCGTTGTCCCGTGTCCTGTT